>NC_139019.1:47798211-48223211 GCF_964374135.1 Grampus griseus
CCCTCCCCTGTGCTCACCTCCCATCTCCCCTTCCCTCCCCGCTGCGACCCACGAGGCGCGTCCTCACTTGCTGGACATCAAAGGGAGGCAGGGAATTGGAGGGGGAAGTTGAGTAGGCAGGGGGCGCAGAGACCCACCCACCTTAGGCCAGGCCAGGCGGCCCGCCCCCTCCCCCGGGAACCCCGCCTGAGCCCCGCCCCCCACGTCACAGCAGTCTGACATTCTCACAACCCTTCGGGAACCCAACCCCAGCGCCCCCGCTACCCCCGTGTCCGCTGAGCGCTCTATTTATGTTTCAGCCCAGCGATTTGCATAGGCCCCGCCCTTGGCCCTAGGTTCCCCTATCGGGGCCCCGCCTCAGCCTCGACGTCACAGTGAAGGCCTCACCTCTTGTGCCCGTACAAGGAGCGGCGGGCCCTAGATGGCAGCGTGGCGTCGCGGCGGCGTGTGCGTGTCGCGCTTCCTTGTGCCGTTTATAGGGTCCTGGCACTTCCGCTGTCGGGTTAGAAGCGGCGCGGTCATGGCGGAGCGCGGACAGCAGCCTCCTCCCGCGAAACGGCTCTGCTGCCGGCCGGGCGGCGGAGGCGGTGGCGGCGGCGGCGGGGCCAGCAGCGGCGGCGGAGGAGCGGGTGGCGGCTACAGCTCTGCCTGTCGGCCGGGCCCGCGGGCGGGCGGCGCGGCGGCGGCGGCGTGCGGCGGCGGCGCAGCGCTAGGGCTGCTGCCGCCGGGCAAGACCCAGAGCCCCGAGTCGCTGCTGGACATCGCGGCGCGCAAGGTGGCTGAGAAGTGGCCGTTCCAGCGCGTGGAGGAGCGCTTTGAGCGCATCCCGGAGCCGGTGCAGCGCCGCATCGTCTACTGGTCCTTCCCCCGCAGCGAGCGGGAGATCTGCATGTACTCGTCTTTCAACACCGGCGGCGGCGCCGCGGGCGGCCCCGGAGAAGACAGCGGCGGCCCCGGCGGCGCGGGCGGCGGCGCGGGCGGCGCAGGCGGCGGCGGCTCCTCGTCCTCGCCGGCCGCCACCTCGGCCGCCGCCGCCGCTGCCGCCGCCGCCGCCGCCGGGGCCGGGGCCCCGTCGGCGGGGGCCGCCGGGTCGGCGGACGGCGGAGACGAGACACGGCTGCCCTTCCGCCGGGGCATCGCGCTGCTGGAGAGCGGCTGCGTCGACAACGTCCTGCAAGTCGGTGAGTCACGGGGCAGTCGCGGGGCCGTCTGTCCGTTCGTCAGTCCCTCGGGGGGGCGCCCGCCCCCTCCTCTCCCCTCTCCTCCCGGCAGCCCCTCAGCCCAGCGCGCGCCCGCACCCCGCCCGGTGCCCTCACCGTCCCGGATAGTCCTCCAGAGCGGAGCGCCCATTTCCTCCCCGCCCTCCCCGCCCCCTGTCTCCCCGGACGGGCCAGCGCGAGGGGGAAATGAATCAGCAGGACGCGCCCCTCCGCGGGGTCCGCGGGGTGGGTGTCGGGTGCCCTCGGCCCGCTCGGTTCCCCGCCCTTCTTCCGGGGAGCACGTCCTGGAGGGCTGCTCGCCTGTTTTGGGGGGTGAATGTGGACAAAGGCACGGGCTGACGGCCGGGCTCCGGCGGAGGGTGTCTGTGGCGGGGCCGTGCGGGGCGGGGGAGGGAGCGCGGGCCGCACAGACAATGCCGGCCGGGGCCGAAACGGCGGCCGGGCCGCGCTCTGCGCTCTCCCTCCTCTCTCCCCTTGTCTGTCGCTCGCTCGTCTTTCTTTCTCCTCTTCTCCCCCCTTCTCACCCCCCGCCCCTTCCATTTGAGGGAGGGAAATACATTTTAATGCCACTCGGCTGCCTCTTTTCTCCTGGCTTCGACGGGCTGGCGGCCGCGGAGCTCCGGGGGTCGCTGCGGCGTCTGGACTGGCCCGGGCGAGCTCCACCGGCCGCCCCGGGATTTAAATGTCCTTTCCTCCGCGCCTCTCCGTCTCGGGGCCGCGCGGCGGGCTGGACCCATCTCCTGAGGGATCTCTCCCCGCGAGGACGCTCCCTAATTAAAGGGCGCGAGCCGGGCCGGGAGCGGCTGGTTCTTCCCCGTTCCGGGGGGCAGCAGCGTGCCCGGGGCTCCTGCCGCCGGAGTTCGGTTTGCGCCCGGGGGAACCGGGGGTCGTGCTCTGTGCGATCCGTGGGGAGCGGTGACGGGCTTGGCGCTCTCGGCCGGCGGCTGCAGGAGCGTGAGGCGGAGGGGCTCCGCGGCCGCTCCCGCGTCCCTCCCTGCGCGACCGCCTGGCAGCCGGGCACGACCCCGCACTTTGTTCTCATTTTCAGGTTTATTTGTGCCCCTTTCAGTTTTCTGTCACCCTCCGAAAAGGGGAAACCAAACAAAAGAGTCTCTTTATTTCTTTTCGGGGCTTGTAAAGTAGAAGATATTTGACAAAGGCGAGAGTAGGACTTGTGGTTTAAAGCTGCACAGCCCTTCTTTTTCTGACAGACCATGAGAGTTTTCTCAAATACCGAATTCTAAAAGCTTTCCCTGTCCTCCCCCTCCCCCCGCCCTCCAGTGTGTTTTTCTGGTCAGATATTTTTTTCAGCTGTAGCGCTGGGGATGTTTTGAGCTGCACGGAAAAGAACAATGCTATAGTGAAACTGCCCTTTCCCCGTATTTTTCTCCTGATTGCAAAACGACGTATTTTCTAACCCCCCCTTCTCATATTGCTGTCTATTTAAACTGTGGTGGTGAGCACGGTTCCTAATGAATGGGGAGAGGTTTGAAGCATCACTGCCTCTGATTTTTTATTTAATCTTCTCTTTCCGTAGTCAGTTCCTTTTATCCTTCTCTTTGGGAGTCGGGTGGGGGGCTGGGTGGGGACCCAAGAGAGACTTAAAGATTTGTTTTAATCCTATCTGGTTACTTTGAATTCTGATGCAATCTGCAAACGTGATTTTCTGCATGATCATTTATTTGTAAAGGCAGCCCCCAGTGTTGCCTTTTCTAGGTTAGATACCCCTTTCCTTATGTCTAGAGGGGGGTTTAACTTCTGAGGCCATCCATTCTTTAAAAAAAATCTAATTAACAGCCTTTCAAGTTATTATGCCCCCCCCCTTGTTTCCTGCCTGGTTGAAATAGATTGAAGCACATCCATGTTTTCTCAGTATAACTAGTTTGTGAGTTTTTATGGCTTGGCTGGCAATGCTGAGTTTTTTTTTTTCCCCCTTCTGTGCTTGACTCTGCTTGCAAGCAATGAGGAATGACAGGAGAGCACATAGGGAGGGTTTCTTGGCTGATTGCATTTAAGCCAGGAATTCACTGTGAAAATAAAGCCAAGGGACGATAAATAAAAGATGCAATCTTCTCTAGGAGACAGACACACAGCGTGGGCTTTGCCTGCTTTCATTGGTGAAGAGGCCGGAGTGAGTTGTAAAGAAAATAGTAACTTTCTGAATAGTCCCGGGAGGAGAAGGAGGCCACTGAATGGAGCTGGCAGTGGTTGATGTGAAGTAGATCCTTCTTATATAGTTTGAAGAGTTGACCACCCCTTTGGAAACACTTAACATACGTGCTAAACAAGTGCTGTACAAATTGTGGAAAATATTCTTTTTTCCCTTCTGAGTTCTGCCAATTTCCTTAACTTCCAAGTTGTATTACTTGTTGTGCCAGTCAGCTTAGAGATGGAAGGCTGTTAAATGCCTGGCAGCTGGCACTGAGATAGAAAACTTATGACCAAGATTTTTTTTCTTAAAGAAGAACAGAGAGAGTGGCTAGATTAACCATCTAATTTAGCTCTAAGTGGTGGTTTGAATTGGAACTAACATGAAGCTTATTTTATAATTTTGTGATTTGAGGTAGAACCCTTTCGCTTCATAACCTGAAATGGAAAAGAACAGAATACTCTGTTGATAGCATCATAAGCAATTTTCTGCTATTGCAAAATTACAAGTTTGTTTGTACAGGAAGTATTCTTTGACTTTTGTAGAGATGACTAAATTATAGATACAATACAGACAATCTAGTTGTTGGACTTTATTTTACACTTACAATGTTGAAGATTATTTAAGGTTATTTTACACTTACAATGTTGAAGATTATTTAAGGATTGAGGGACAGAGAATTGGGATTTCCCGGAAATTAAACATACTTGCTTAGTTATTATTTTCCAACTCCTAGATTTTAAGAAAAAGAAATTTAAAGGAAAAGAAATTAAACCTTTGATGTAGCAGCTGTAAGCAATATTTAATTGGTACAGAGCTGTTCATCAGTTGATTATGGGAAGTTTTGGAGGAAGTGTTGTTGGCTTATTATTGTTAACTAATGATATATGGGGTGGGAGCTATTGCTGAAGGTAAGGTGCTTGTATGTAAATATTATTGACAACATTCCAGTAATGATTTAGAAGTCACATAAATTTTCCCAAAAATTTTGCCTGGGAGAGAGCAGGCAAATCCCTAATGGGACCTGAAACTTGAATTGTTAAGGAAGAGACAGATATAAGTTACCTGATTTAAAAAAATCTAAAAGTTTCTGTAGGATTGAAAACATGATGAACCAAGTTAAGCAACTAACTGGGGCAAATATTTGCCACATGTTTGACCAAAGGCTGGCAGGTAATTCCTAAAAATCGGGGAAAAAAAAGACATGAATAACCTGGTAGAAAAATGGACAACACATTTCAGAAAGAAATGCAAATTATTAATAAATGTATTTATCTTCACTAAGAGAGACACAAAAATGACATGCCATTTTCATCCACCACATTGGCACACAGGTAGACATTACCCAGAATTGATTGAGGAGGTGGGAGAGTGGGATGCTGCCTCCCCTGATGTTTGGCACAATCTTTTTGTGTCATTTCTAGGAATTTATTCCATAGATATATTGATATTAGTGCACAGTGATGTTCATTACGGTGAGTGATGCTTATTGCAGTATGGTTTGCAATACTGAAAATCTGGAATCAAGCTAAATTTCTATCAGAAGGGAAGTGGCTAAGTAGTACTCAATGGAATACTATGCAACCATGAAAAAACAAAGTATATTTTTATATACTGACAAGAAGAGGTGACCAGCATATTTCATGTAAAAACAAGTCAATTCTATACTACAAAGCTACAGTAATCAAGACAGTGTGGTACTGGCACAAAAACAGAAAGATAAATCAATGGAACAGGATAGAAAGCCCAGAGATAAACCCACGCACATATGGTCACTTTATTTTTTAAAAAGGAGGCAAGAATATACAATGGAGAAAAGACAGCCTCTTCAGTAAGTGGCGCTTGGAAAACTGGATAGCTACATGTAAAAGAATGAAGTTCCTAACACCATACAGAAAAATAAACTCAAAATGGATTAAAGACCTAAATGTAAGGCCAGACACTATCAGACTCTTAGAGGAAAACATAGGCAGAACATTCTATGACATAAATCACAGCAAGATCCTTTTAGACCCACCTCCTAGAGAAATGGAAATAAAACCAAAATAAACAAATGGGACCTAATGAAACTTAAAAGCTTTTGCACAGCAAAGGAAACCATAAACAAGACAAAAAGACAACCCTCAGAATGGGAGAAAATATTTGCAAATGAAGCAACTGACAGAGGATTAATCTCCAAAATTTACAAGCAGCTCATGCAGCTCAATATCAAAAAAACAAACAACCCAATCCAAAAATGGGCGGAAGACCTAAATAGACAATTCTCCAAAAAAGATATACAGATTGCCAACAAACACATGAAAGGATCCTCAACATCACTAATCATTAGAGAAATATAAAGCAAAACTACAATGAGGTATCACCTCACACAGTTCAGAAGGGCCATCATCAGAAAATCTACATATAATAAATGCTGGAGAGGGTGTGGAGAAAAGGGAACCCCCTTGCACTGTTGGTGGGAATGTAAATTGATACAGCCACTATGGAGTATAGTATGGACGTTCCTTCAAAAACTAAAAATAGAACTACCATATGACCCAGCAATCCCACTACTGGGCATATACCCTGAGAAAACCATAATTCAGAAAGAGTCATGTACCACAGTGTTCATTGCAGCTCTATTTACAATAGCCAGGACATGGAAGCAACCTAAGTGTCCATCGACAGATGAATGGATAAAGAAGATGTGGCACATGTATCCAATGGAATATTACTCAGTCATAAAAAGAAACGAAATTGAGTTATTTGTAGTGAGGTGGATGGATCTAGAGTCTGTCATACAGAGTGAAGTAAGTCAAAAAGAGAAAAACAAGTACCGTATGCTAACACATATATATGGAATCTAAAAAAAAAAAAAAAAGGTTCTGAAGAACCTAGGGGCAGGACAGGAATAAAGACGCAGATGTAGAGAATGGACTTGAGTACATGGGGAGGGGGAAGGGTAAGCTGGGACAAAGTGAGAGTGTGACATGGACTTATGTATACTACCAAATGTAAAATAGATAGCTAGAGGGAAGCAGCCGCATAGCTCAGGGAGATCAGCTCAGTGCTTTGTGTCCACCTAGAGGGGTGGGATAGAGAGGATGGGAGGGAGACACAAGAGGGAGGAAATATGGGGATATATGTATATGTATAGCTGATTCACGTTGTTATAAAGCAGAAACTAACACACCATTGTAGAGCAATTATACTCCAATAAAGATGTTAAAAAATAAAATACAAAAAAAGAGAAAATTTTAAGCGAAAAAAAATGAAGACAACTCAACAGTTCATGTAGTATGCTGCAATTTCTGTTTAAAACAAAAAAGATGGACTTGCATATAGGTGTATAAGAATGTGGAAAATGTACACAAGCAACCAGTGGATAGTGAGTATCTTTGGAGGAGGGCAGTCAAATGAATGGGCAAGGTTTTGGGGGGAATTTTAATTTTCATTGTTATTATGGTTGGATTTTTCTTAAAACTAGCAGCATATACTTTTGTAATAAGAAATCTTAGGATCGTTATCCTTGTGTTTTTAATTAATACATTTTTTTTTGTTTTGGGGTGTGTGTGTGTGTGTGTGTCCCCTTTCTGAAGAACTGGTGTACACTCAATTTTTTTTTTTTGAAACACCATTTCCTTATTTGTGACTAAACAATCATTTAAAAGCAAGAAATGTCTAAACAAAACTAGAAACTAGTCTTTTGTGTAAGGAAGGAGCTAGGTTTTTTTGTTTTTTTTCTGGTTACTTTTGGGAGAGAAATTCTGTTCATACTTTGTTAAACATTCTCATGGTCTTTTCAGATTTGTTACTTAAAATTTTATGATTTAGGGGGTAGCAAAGCAGTAAAAGGGGATCATTATTAGATTTAAGATGGTTAAAATTTTAATCAGCTAACTTAAGGCTAATTTGTTGGCCTGTGAGTATTTTGATTTTCTTTACAGTCCAGAGATTATTATATAAAGATGTGATTCTAAATGCACTTTGAGAGTTAGGTGTTTTGTTTATTGATGATAATATAGTTAATTGAATGTAATTTTGAGATTAAGGTAATGATATAGAACAAATTTGAATGAGAGCCCTATGCTCGTTTTGTCTTTTGGTTAATGAAAAATTACACAAAAGGAAAAAAAATTGAAACTAGTTGCATGTGTTTTTTTTATTGTGGTTCTATCTGAGTTGAGATGTTTAATTTGCTTACAGTTGATTCTTGAAAATATTGAGCATCTCAGATGTGCTCAGCATTGTTCTGAGGGAGTTTCAATTTTAGGTGAAGCAATCTTGAAATTTTTTATGATACTTGGTTCTCCAGCGGTTAGTATTGGTCCAATGAAGAAATCTAAAGTGTTTGGGAGACAGAATACTTTTCGTAGCCAAAATATTTCAACAATACTGGAAGATGGAATTGCAGATTTGAATTAAGCAAATATTTCTACTCTTGCTTCAGTCTTTAATTTCCTGCCCTACACACTTGTATTCTGAGTACACCCTGGAATTGAGAAGGAAAAGGCCACCCACATTATTTTAACTGTGCATTGAGTTTCATCCTTTTTGCAGATGAGAGACTCGGATACCTTTCCTTCTTAAAACATCAGGATTCCGTGGAACGTGTTGTCTAAAGAACAATTATTGCAATTAATTGAACAATTAAAGTCAGTGTTGTCTTAAGTATGTCCTGGCCAACTGTTAAGATGTTTATCTGTTTATCCTTGGCTTCTTTTCTTTTCACAATGGGTAATCAGTTACTGTCAGTTCCAACTCTAAATGTTTGGTCTGCAAAGATGCAGGGCAGCATGTCTTTTTTACTCAGAATCATATTAAGAGTTTACTTAAGAATGTGTGATTTTAGCTAGTAATATGTTCAGTGAACAGGATGGCAATGAAGGAATGACTGATACTTTCGTTTAAGAAAGCTGTCCCTTTTAAAAATTATACGAACGGGTCTGTACTAATTCCAAATGCTTACGTGCTTTATATTTTTGTGTTGGAAAATCGGTTTTCTTCAGTGATGCAAAATGAATTTGGTACCTTTATTTTAAGAAGCTTATGTATACATATGATAAGACACACCCGTGTTAGAAATTTTTATAGGGGCCATCATTTAACTTGAACTGCTGTTGACCTTCACCTGTTATATTTAAGAGGACAAATATCCTACAAGAGAAAGCAGATTATAGGTAAGTATAAACATCTTAGAAACAAAGCAGATTATAGGCAACAATTTTTTAAATGGTAATAAACTACATGGAGCCCACAAAACCATTTTCAGTTACCTTTCAGATTACTATTATATAGTTTGAAAAACCATGCTTTCTCGCAATAAAAATGTAATCTAATTTTCTTGGTTTATTAATTTTTTGATGTATGTAAATATTACTGTATTTATTACTGTAAATTAGAAAACATGAGCTATTTCCTCCTTATAGTGAATGGAAAGACTCATCTCTTTCTGAGAAATCAGTACCAAGTGGTAATTTGGAGAAATATGTTACATAGTCTTGTCCCATGGAAAGAGACTTGTTTCCCAATCCTAGCCAGAGTCTCAAAAATAAAGTGTGTTAGATTTGTTTGAAAAATCTGAGTGTCCTTCCACTTTTTGCTTTCAGCGCCATGTGTTCTGCTAAGAATTTCCTTTGTACATGGTTTTCAATTCTTTAAAAATAGGATGCTTCCTTTATTTCTTTGATCTAGAAAAGATAGCCAAAGCAAGCTTTGGAGAGAACGCAGTGCAAAATCTGCTTTTCATTTTGAACTTAAAGATTGACCTTCAGCTGATAGTAAGTGAAGTCTGTTGGAAAAGGGTATGCTAAGTGTTTTATATTTGTGGAATTCTTTAGTGATAATTAGTTTTTTGTCAGCATATGTTACATATATTTATTTATGTATTTATTTGTAACAAATTTGATGTTCCCAAGTGAGAGAAAAGGAGACAGATGAACCTAGGTATCATTTGAGTATCACTACCCCAAGCGTATTTCAGTGACCTCTGTGTACAGGTGCACTCTTCTGTTTCTTCTTAAATATGCGAACGGATGAGATTCTGTTTTTACACAATACTTTGCATGATAGTTATTATCTACCTGTAGAGCTCTGAATATTTGTACAGCTAGATTCCAGCTTCTCCCATTTTGCTCATGAGAAAACTGAGGCCCAGACATGTTGAGTAATTTGTCCAGAGAGGCATAGTAAATTGCAAAGTTAAATGTGGAATCTCTGTTTTTCCACTACTCAGGCTGCCTCCTAATTTTCTGGGAATGTTTGGTAAACTTCAGAAAATCTCAGAAATCAGAACAAGCATATAGTGAATGTAAATTGACTGTGCTGTTGGAGAGATTATTTGGCTAACATTTCATTGAATGTTATAAAAATATTTCTAGATAACATTTTAGTTTCAGGCCAGATTCTAATGACTTCAGTTAAGCAGTGATTCTGGCATGCTTAGTACATGCTAGTATAAAACATTCGTAGACATTTGGAAACTGTAGAGACGTTCTCTGATGAGATTAAAGTTCAGGAAAAGTTAGTTATGATTGCTAGCTGTATGAAACTCTGTTACAGTTGGTGTGAGTACACATGACTGTACGCATACCTCCTTGTAATACAGAATTTACTAAAAGTTGAAAATACTACATACACAGGACGATAGAAGTCAATACCCAGGAAGAAATTTGTCTATTCTGAACGTAGTATGTATATGAAAACTTATTCAGTAGTGTCTGTGTTTGACCTGTTTTTGTACATTTTTCAGTGTTTGCCAGTGTCACCCCACCCTCATCGCTAGTAACTAGTACTATATACATAACCCTTAGGTACACTTCTTTCACGTAATTGATGTGGCCTCAAAGCTTTATTAACATCTCTTCATAAAGACCTTGTATTATTTCGGGGTTTTCTTTATTGTACTGAGCATGATTTACAGTGAGCCTCTTAATACTGCTGTATCAGCATTTCCAGTCAACACTTTCAGAGCACTTAACCATGTGCCAGATACTGCTCCAAGTACTTTATATTTCTTAACGGCCCTATGAGTTAGGTACTTTTATTATTTTCATTTCACAGATGAGATAACTGAAGCATAGGGAAAAAGCGCAAGTAACTTTTGCCCAAGGTCACACAGCGTGGTAAATTATGGAGCTAGACACAGCCTCTCTGGGCTGGTACTCTTACCGCCTAAATAATATTACTTGTGATGTGTCATCGTTAACTATTCTAGAAAGTTCATCTTCATGTTTATAGTCTCTTAGTACTTTTTAGGGTAATTTTTCACAGCCAGAATTTTAAATTGTGATCAGAGCTATGATTTTTAACATGTATTTTAAAAATTTGATTTGAAAAACTGCACTTTAAAAATACCTTTTGTGGGACCTACTGTATAGCACAGGGAACTCTGCTCAATGTTATGTAGCAGCCTGGATGGAAGGGGAGTCTGGGGGATAATGAATATATGTATATGTATGGCTGAGTCGCTTTGCTGTGCACCTGAAACTATCACAACATTGTCAATCGGTTATACTCCAATATAAAACAAAAAGTTAAAAAAAGTGCCTTTTTGTGAACGAACTTCAGCTTTGGAAGATGGTTGTGTGGGGTGATTTTGATCATCATTCATCAGACATTTTTAACTTTTGAAAGAGGAGTAACTTGCATGTTAGATCTAATTGCAATATATATGTCGCATATATACATTTATCTTGTACAACTTTTTGAATGTTATGATTGAAAATTATACTATTTCTTGTGCTGAGAAAAAGATTTAATTTTCTTTGAAAGAGATAGGTAATTGGAAGGATGTTAATTGGAAGGATGCAGTAGAACCTGTCAGTACATCTAAACTCTTACCAACTGAAAAAGCTGATCAGATAAATTGGAAGCTCATTTAGTGAATTAATGCGCTTAAAGTTCAGGTGACTCACTGCCTGGTCTTAGGTTATTTAACAGTCTGTTTACTTAAAGCATTTTTCATTGTTAATTGGTGTCAGATCTCTAAGGTTAGAAGGTATTATGGAAAATAATGTAAGAAGATAGTACATAGAATGAGTCCACAGAAGCAAGATTTAAATTCTCTTAATTACGTTAGTACAATTTAGAATGCTACATGTGCCATGTTGTAGCTGTTAAATATTTGCTGACAGTGATCAGTATTTTTATAAATGAAGTATAGGTATTTTATCATTTCACTGTAAAGGGCAGAGCCTGGAGCCTCTTCTGGTGTTACTGTTGGTCTTTTGGTAAAGGCTGGCAGAAGTTGAAGGTAGCACTGTAGTATTTGGTTACGTTGAACCTTTGTTCCTGCTACTGCTTTATATTAACTCATTTCTACAAAGAAGATGGTCATGATTTTAATAAATATTTGTCGTAAAATAAACTGCTAAAACACAAATACCAGAAGTTTGTAATCAGATGTATGTGAGAGAGGACTTTTTTAAAAAATAAGTTTACCTTATTTCTTTAGGAGTTTGTTTTTTAATTTAATTTAATTTTTTAATTTTTAATTTTTTTTTGTCCATGCGGTGGGATTGAACCAGAGCCTTCAGCAGTGGAAACACTGAGTCCCAACCACTGGACCTCCAGGGAAGTCCCGGACTTTTTTTTTTTTTTTTTTGCGGTACGCGGGCCTTTCACTGTTGTGGCCTCTCCCGTTGTGGAGCACAGGCTCCTGACGCGCAGGCTCAGTGGCCATGGCTCACGGGCCTAGCTGCCCCGCGGCATATGGGATCTTCCTGGACCGGGGCACGAACCCGTGTCCCCTGCATCGGCAGGCGGACTCTCAACCACTGCGCCACCAGGGAAGCCCCGGACTTTGTTTTTTTTTTTTTTAAAGCATTCTTCAAGTTTCCTTAGCACTTAGGATTTTGAACTCCTGACACCATAGTCTAGTTCTCTTTTGCTTCTCTCCTACAATTATCACCTGTGTAATTTTTGTCTTATATTTTCTCTAGACCATGGTAAAGCTGAGGACTGAAATGGCCAATGGCTGCTTTGTGATGATGGCAGAATCAAGTGAGACTTGAGGGTAGGAGTGAAGGGAGCCTCTGAACCTAACCTGCCTCAGAGCTCAAGTATCTTTCTTCTTTTCCCTCCTTCTCTAATGCCCATGCTTTTTCCCTTCCTTTCTTGGACACGGGGGAATGGAGTGGGGGAGTGAGGAATAGTAGAGAGTGGTAGGGAAAAAGGCAAGAAATCGGAAGAGGTAAGAAATACCAACCAAGAGAGTGTGTTCCATTCCTTTCTTTCCCAGCCACTGTCCCCTTCCCTTCAACCTCCCTCGATTTAGGGAAATAAAGCTGAGGTCACAAGGACCTATGTGTTCCAGCTGCTGCTTGGCTGCTATTTTTAGCCTGGCCCTCCATCAGGCTGGCACTAGGCCATGATGGCATAGGGCCAGCACGTTGTGGGACTGCTTGGCAAATGTCAAAAACTTAACTTTTCAGTTATTAAACTGAACTAATTTTTGTATATATTCTGTGTTATGATATTCTACTTACCTCTACTTTTTCGAAGTGGGATGTGCATTTTTTAAGAAAGGATTGATTTTTGATAGTAGTCATCATACTGTGATAACTATTTTAGATAGGAGAAAGATTTAAGAATTGCCTTATCAGGTCAGACATATATCCTGCTCAATAATTTTGGTTTTGTGGTGGCACCAAGAGGTGTGAGATTTGCCTGATTAATTTAAAATGCCTTGGCCATCTTTAAAATTGCCATTCCTGTTGAAGTTGTAGAGTCTGAATTGGTTTATATAATTATAGGTGTCATTAGACATTAAAAAAAATGTACTTTTTTTTCCTACAGTTGTCAGTGTTCTCTTTGCTAACACAGTTGTGTGTGTTTAGGTTTGGTTAATGCTGTAAGAACATGTTTAGCAAATAAAAAGCTTACTATTTATTCTAGTAGGGCGTATAGGTGGGTTTTGGTTGAAGTAGCAGTATCTGGGTCTAGATTCTGTATACCCTAGAGCCAGTATTATGTGGAGTGTATTTGCAAACTGAGTTTCAAACTTTTGGATGCACATGTGAATTTAAGAATTTACTTGATTATCAGTTGTACTCAAAATGAAAAATATGTTGTATTTGTTCTTGTATAATTTTGGAAAGAAGTGAAAAGAATGTCACAGTGTGAATCTGTAGTATGTTTGGAAGGGACTTTGGTAAGAAGAACAGTATTTATATTCTTTCCATAGTGGTACATAAAAAAGCTGAGGGTATGTTAGGGATGATTTTCAGTGTACCATGGACCACACTGAATGTGAATAGAAACAGGGATGATGATTATTATTCACTTACTCAGTGAATTGTGGTATAATGTACTTAGATCTGTTGGATGTCAGGATAACATTTAGCTAGTGCATTGATGTGATGCCCTTCTTAAGGTAACAAAATAATTGGCCAAAATAACTAGGAATAGAATCAAATTGATTTTTTTTCACTTTGTCTTTAAGGTAGTAATTGGACAAATTTTGCTGCCTTCACTTTTTGAAATAAAGCTTAAGGTGAGGGATTTACTGAAAGGTGACTTGCTGGTCTAATGGCTTAGAGAAGGCAGATGTTTCAGAGTTAATTTAAATTTTTACATCTTAAAATGAGATGCTTCCATTGTGGATAAGAGCAAGTTGGGCAGCTTACTCTTGCTGATCCAAGAATATTTTGTTTCTTAGAGTGAAAACAAAAATTTCATTAGGGAATATAATCAGAATGTCTTGGGGATAGAGTACCGAGTACATTGAACTATATCACAGTGTATTAATTATACCATGTGGTGTCTTTCTGCAGTTAGAGGTTATGGTAGGTGTATTTTCCAAAAGTGGCTTGGAGATAGATCCACTGATATATCTATGTATGTTTCTATAGATAGGGGTGTGTGTGTGTGTGTGTGTGTGTGTGTGTGTGTGTGTGTGTGTGTGTGTGTGTGTGTGTGTGTGTGTGTATGCACACATATATATATATTTATAATATGATGCTTAGAACATTATAATCTACTGGATGGTAGTAGGTAAGTGACTATCTTATGGATCCGTAATGTAATTTAGATTTCATTTAGGTTAGTCATGTAAATGATGTCAGCTCCAGTTTAACTAATAAGCTTGATTAAAACCAAAGCCCAGATGGTAGTTTGACTAGTGCTGTTATAAGTAAAGTGCTCAAATGATGTTCCTTATTGGAACTTGTCAGAGCAGTTTCTTTGCAGTTTTTGTGGATCTCTCTTAGCAACTTATTAAAAAGGCATTTTGTCTAAGCTGTTTCATTAAATAGCAAGGAATTCCAGAGTATTGGATAGTATTGCATTTTTGCTTTCAATAAGAACTATTGCAATGGAGAAAATTTTTTTTGAAACTCTTTATTCATTTTAACAATTTGTGAAAAAATGCTTTTATTTTAAAATGGACAGATTTTTAAAAAAATTCTGTTTCAGGGCTTCCCTGGTGGCGCAGTGGTTGAAAGTCTGCCTGCCGATGCAGGGGACGTGGGTTTGTGCCCCGGTCTGGGAAGATCCCACCTGCCGCGGAGCGGCTGGGCCCGTGAGCCATGGCCGCTGAGCCTGCACGTCCGGAGCCTGTGCTCCGCAACGGTAGAGGCCACAATAGTGAGAGGCCCGCGTACCGCAAAAAAAAAATTCTGTTTCAACAGTAATTTTAAGTTTCATCCATAATTTTTCATGCTCATTTATTTTCCAGAATTTGTTTTCATAGTTTATAATTTTAGATGTGTTAGAAAAAAAATTGGTGATGTAAGAGCCAGTGACTGAGTTTATTCAAAATTCAGTGTATGTATTAGGTCTGAATTTGCATTAGCTCATAGCTTAGCAGTGGCATTGTCTTTTGATTTTGATAAATCACGAGACTTCAGAGTTCTTGTGCTCTTGTATGAAGTTTATTTTTTGACACATAAGGATATGGTTTGTATTTTTTAAACCTTGTAACTGTGTGTATGTGTTGTGTGTGAACGCCCGTTTGTGCGCCTGCGTGCATATGCGTGCGTGTTGGGGTCTTGGGAAGGAATGGTGGTAAAGATGGGCTAAGTGGTGGTGGGTTAAGGCCAGAAAAGCACAAAAAATTCAAGTAGCCATGTTCAGATATAGAGGGTCCCTTTCCTCCTCCCTCTTCCGGAATTTATATTTCACTGGGCTGCTTATTTAATGTTACGAAAACTGTATTTTTTACTTACTCTCCCCCCCCCCATTCTTCCTGTTAAAGATAGTAACAATTCAGGGCTTCTCTGGTGGCGCAGTGGTTGAGAGTCCGCCTGCCGATGCAAGGGACTCGGGTTCGTGCCCCGGTCTGGAAAGATCCCACATGCCGCGGAGCGGCTGGGCCCGTGAGCCATGGCTGCTGAGCCTGCGCGTCCGGAGCCTGTGCTCTGCAACGGGAGAGGCCACAACAGTGAGAGGCCCGCGTACAGCAAAAAAAAAAAAAGATAGTAACAATTCAGAATGTAATGTATGCAGTGTATAATGGCCAACTTATGGTGGTTTTATGGATGGATTGGCTATTGCATCTCTAAAAGGCTAGTTTTTAAAATTTACTCCTTGAGTTGCAGTTCCCCTCTTTGATCCTTTACAGTTGTGGAGCAACTAGTTTTCTCTTTACTTTTGATTTGCCTTTTTAAGTTTTAGAATTGAGCTTTGAACCTGGCTCTTTCAAGAAGCCTAATTTATTATTTAATGTAGAAAATTCTGTGTCTTGACTCTTTCAATAAGCCTTACCCAGGAAATCTAGAACCGTCATACCGTTTTTAAAAAAGATATAATAGTAAATCAAGTTCATAAGTATACTCTGGTTTTTTCTCAGTGAAGGTGGGTAGACCTTCTGACATTCTGCAAGGGGTTGTTGTAAAGACTGACACTGGCCTGTCTGATTCATGGCCCTTTCCAAACTTGAGAACACAGCTGTGGAACTCATCTTTAATGTGAAAATTGGAGAAAATGAGGGATTGTTTCTTATGAGAAATTGCAGTGTGTAGGATTGTAGATTTCTAAGCATCTTTTATAGAGGGGAGCAATAGTTAGGCTATCAAACAACTCAGAATATGAAGTGCTAACAAATAAATGTAAAAATATTCTGCTATATACTGTTCTTTTAAATAACATTTTATTTATTTACTTTTTAATATTTATTTATTTGGCTGTACTGGGTCTTAGTTGTGGCACGCGGGATCTTCATTGCAGCATGCGGGGCTTTTAGTTGCAGCATGCGGGATCTAGTTCCCTGACCAGGGATCGAACCTGGCCCCCCTGCATTGGGAGCACAGAGTCTTAACCACTGGACCACCAGGGAAGTCCCTGCCGTATACTTATAGGGTCATTTTGAGTTTGCTATTGTTTAGTAGATATTTCTAGTCTTGTTTTTTAGGGTGAGAATCACAGAGTATTTAAATAAAAAGTCCCTTTTTGGAGTTGAAATATAAATCTGCTAGAGTGAAAAAAAATACTGGTAAATTTTAAATCCAGGACAGCCAACTATTAATAGTGTCAGTGAAGTGTGTGTATAGTAGACATTGAAATGTCCCTTGAATGAATGGTAGGCTTAGATTATATGTCAGTATTTATGTGTACCTGTATGAAATTCTCTTAGTTGAAAAAAAATAGCTCCAAGTTCCAATTTCTGTTTGATTTTCTAAATCTGAGTTGTCTCTTAGGAGGTATTTTGAATAGGAATATGACCACAAGATAGGAAGGTTGGTTTTTGAGACTTTATTTTATTACCAGCAGTACATTTATACAAATACCATGTAAGATTTCTTTCTTCTTTTTCTTATTTGAGGGAACTTTTTCCTTCGAGCTTGTTAACTTGTTAACAGCATCAGCATCAGCCAAAAAACTATTCTGAAAAAGCAGTTTATTTATTAGATGGTTCCGGCGTCTACACAGAAAATAATTCGGGCATTCCTGTGTAGAACAGTACTTTTGGGTTACCAAAGCAAATAACTTTGAATTTTAAATACCTTCGAGTGATTAAGAGATTGCTTTTTCCTTTTATTTGATACTTCAATTTTTGTTTTTTTAAACAAGGTCATTGGAGCACTTTTTAAAAATAATTAATTAATTTTTGGCTGTGTTGGGTCTTTGTTTCTGTGCGAGGGCTTTCTCTGGTTGCGGAGAGCGGGGGCCACTCTTCATCGCGGTGCGCAGGCCTCTCACTGTCGCGGCCTCTGTTGTTGCGGAGCACAGGCTCCGGACGTGCAGGCTCAGCGGCCATGGCTCACGGGCCCAGCCGCTCCGCGGCATGTGGGATCTTCCCAGACCGGGGCACGAACCCATGTCCCCTGCATCGGCAGGCGGACTCTCAACCACTGCGCCACCAGGGAAACCCCTCAAGTTAAATTTTAAGAACTTAATATGAACTGAAATTTTGGTTGTGTATTTTTTTCAATTCTATTTTTGGGTGATCTCATATATCATTGCCCTTGAAAGCTGTGCTGATGTGACCTGGATGACCTGCTCCACACTCTTTTCTAACTATCCAGTGAAAGGCCTGTTAATGGCCTTTGTATACTTCTAATATGTACCACAGAGCTTTTCATTTTCTTGTATGTGCTCTTCTCATGTGTGTACATGTGTTAAGAGTGGACTTCATGTATTTGTTAAGAGTGTTATAATCAGCTTGTGAACTTTGGACAGGCAAGGATCAGCTCTTATGATATGTATTGCAGGCAGGATGATGTTGCCTGTGCTCTCCCTGTGCAGAACCTTCAGTGGCTTCCCTTTGTTCAGAGGACAGAAGTCATTCATGGGTGTGCAAGGCCTAGCGTGGTCCAGCCTGGTCCCTCAGGTGCCTTTTGCACACTGTTCTCCCTTGCCCTTCACTGCCTTTGCCCATGTTCTTTTTTTCTGCTTGGAATGCTCTTCTTTGCCTGATTCATGCCTTAATTGTCAGCTTGGCTTAGAGAAAGCTCCTAGCAAAGAGTTCTCTCCTTTGTAACCCTAATCATAGTTTCCTATGTGAATTTTTTGTCTCCCCCATTAGACTGTATGTGTGTATGTCTATATGTATATATTTTCATATTCACAGTCCCAATAAAGCCCTTTGCACATGGTTGACTCTCAGAAAAAGTTTGTTGAATAAATGGATGAAGGCAGTGGTGTTTTACTTGGGAAATATTTTTCTGACTCTGGGAAGAGGCAGTGCTTTTACTCAGTGGCTCGATCTACTAGCTGTCTCACACCTGTCCCACAAAGAATATGTCAGTTTGAAAAACGTAGTCTAGTTTTACGTTTGTGGCCTCTTTTGGCCACTCCCAGACTACCCAAAGGTACTTTTTCATTTGTTTCTGCTGTTAGAGGGACGTCCTTAGAAGAGTTTGAGAAGCTCCCTAATCAAGGTCAATTGTATTGGTATGGGGGTTTATATAACATGGATTGAGAAATTCAGTTTGTCATACATAAGTTACCTGGAAAAAAACAAACAGCCGAAGGTTTTGAGAGGATGGTAGGGTGTGTCGTTAGAGCAGGAGACTCACCCACGTTTGTAGGTCAGTTCTCTTCTTCAGTCTTTTTCTCAGTTCTCTTGCATGAGAAGCTGTGTTCCATCTTGGTGGGCAGGGCACTGGCCTTGAACGGAGCTCACGTGCAGGGTCACTGTGGGCCACAAAGCAGGTCTGCATGCAGCATCTTTTTCTATTCGTTATTCTGTGCGTTCTTGCCCGTGCTTGAGCTATTTCTCTTTCAATTTTTTTTGTCCTGCTATCTTTGATCCGGCATGTTAATCGAACTCAAAAGGAGCAGGCTAGAATGATGCATGTAAGAAATATCAAACAGGTATCTGCCACTTGAAGTTATTTCTGTCCCATTAAAGTGATCTTAGACAAACGAACTTTTTTCAGTATGTTGTTTGGGGTGGGGTTGGGGGTCAACTCTTATTTGAAACTTGTGTTCATTTGCTGTTTTATGTAGTTGCAGCTCATAGTGTCGTCCACTTTTGGATCAGCAGTTCCGTGTTTTACAAGCATGATCTCCAGCCCTCATAACAACTTTGGGAAGAAGGTATTCTCTTCGTTCTGTGGCTGAGGAAACTGAGACATGAGGTGGCTAAGTCACCTGCGCAGGAGCACCCAGTGGGTCTTTGCTAGATGCCTTCTCAAGTGGGATTTTTTTCACTGACCCACCTTCTTTCTAAGCATTGCTAAGGGCAGCTTCTCTGCCTGTCTGTGCGTGAAGGAAACCATCCAGAGACCTCCTTGGTCTGTAACACCACTCAAAATTAGCTCCGACCTTTGAAAAATGTTCCATGATTTCTGGAATGTGCTATGTTTTATTTTTTTCTCCTTGATAGTAGAAATGGTCTGATCCATAGTATCTTCTTGCTTCTTGGAGCTGATACTATACTAAGTTAAGTATGAATTTTTTCTTTGCCGAGCTTTAAAAAAAAGAGTTTCAGTCACAGTATTTGATGACATTAATAGTTTGGCTTGAAACAGTAACATTTTCTCTTTCATCAGTTCCTTGATTTTAGTGGGAGACTTGGGGGCCATGGATATAGGAGATACTTCAAGGAGAAGTTTAGTATAACAGAAGCTGTGTGAGGCTGCTGAGATGCACACAGCAGTGTTACTAGAAGGCAGTCTCAAGTGCTGGTGGGTTGTGTTAGCAGCCCTGTTGATGGAGAGATTTAGCAGTTTGCTGAAGTACGGGGACATTCTCTTCTTATTACTAAATTATAGCCTGAAGACCTGTGTAACTCTTAGAGCAAGCCTTAAAGTTTTCTTTCCTTCTTTTGTTTTTAGGAAGCTCCTCTGTTTGTAGGTGAGGAAAGATTAGATATGTCTTTCCAGGCAACATCCAGGATCTTTCCCTTCTTCTATTCCCTCCTGTGTGTAACCATGAGACTATATAAAGGAATATTTCTGGAGGTTATTTAATCCACTAGCCTGAGATGCCAAGACCTGTATTTTTTGAGTTGAGAGTAGGTAGTGTAAGGATGTGCAACCTGACTGACTAATAGAAGATAGGAAATGAAGTCAGGACACTATCCTTCCTTGTAAGACATGGATTATTAGATTTGCCTTCTTCTGACCTCATTCCTGCTGCCCCCATACCCTCTGCTTGACTTAGTGAACTGCCTGTGGGTTCAACTTTCATTCTATAGCTGGGTGTATCTGCAGCAATTATAGCTTACTATGTAGACTGGTCACAAGTTAAAAGTTTAGTAAATCTTGTGTAACTTGTCATAGTTTCAGCACTTTAACTTATTTGAGGTATATGTTTTGATTATCTGATTTACAAAAGTACCATATAAAAGTCCACCTATGCTGTATAATTGCTGAAATACTGAGTAGCTCTGCTTAATTATGACCAAGTTATAGGATGAGTACTCTCTAGAGTGAATGGTTCAAAATGAAATAACTATATGCCTGAAGTGTGATGTGACACCAGATGTGTTTAAGCCCCAAAGGTATGTAATTATCTCACTACTCTTGCACATACACACAAGTGTATTTATGCTTATGGCAAGAGTTTTATATGCAAAAGAAACCACTTTCTGATAAGTGAAGGAACAGTCCATTATTTTTGAGGGGCTCAGAGATTGTTTGATATTAGAGGCACCATTTCAATCTCCCTGTATTTCTTTAGGGTATAATTTAAATTCATACATCACTGGATTCTAGAGTAAACTGGTATCAAACTGTAAATTTCAAATATTAAGGATAATTTAGGGAGTTTCTCAAAGTACCATGTTTATGATTTATAGTCTGCCTCTGTACCCAGAGACTTGTTATATACCCCATTCTTAGAGTCTTATTTTGATCATCAGTTGTAATAATTAAAGGTAATAAATGTTGTACTGTGGCTTCCTACTGAAAATAACTTTTGTAGTCTACTTAAATGTTTAATTTTGTATGTAGGTTATCTGTCTGGTCTCTTTCTATACATCATGAAGAATTAAGGGTAGTACCTCAAGCTGATTTGTCCTTTCTGTTTTTCTTTTTTTAAATAAACTTATTTATTTTTGGCTGCGTTGGGTCTTTATTGCTGTGCGCGGGCTTTCTCTAGTTGCCGCGAGTGGGGGCTATTCTTCGTTGCGGCACGCGGGCTTCTCATTGTGGTGGCTTCTCTTGTTGCGGAGCATGGGCTCTAGGCCACGGGCTTCAGTTGTTGTGGCTCGCGGGCTCTAGAGCACAGGCTCAGTAGTTATGGTGCATGGGCTTAGTTGCTCCGCAGCATGTGGGATCTTCCCGGACCAGGGCTCGAACCTGTGTCCCTTGCATTGGCAGGCGGATTCTTAACCACTGCACCACCAGGGAAGTCCTGTCCTTTCTATTTTTAATTCAGTATTAAAATAATGTTTTAATCACATTAAAAATGTGACTTAATATTTTTTGTTTATCACAAGTCTGCTGTGCTGTTATTGAATAAAGTGATCAGGTTATATTAGTTTCCCCTGTCAAAGGACCAGATACTTCAGTTTGGGGGTTTGGTTGGTAGTTATGACTTAGCTTCCTGTTCACAAACACAGGAGATGACAATTCATTCCTTAGCTTCGGGACTGGTGGAGACCCATAGTGGCTGCTAGGGCTTCCCTTGGGCTAGAGAAAGGAGAGTTGAGATATTGCCAGCGTTGGGACTCCAAGTAAAATAACAGTGATGGTAGCTTACCTGTTTACAATGTAATTCTCTTGAGAGGCTTTTCTTTTTTTTTTTAATACAATATTAAGTGGCAGGAGCCAAATGTTAACATAGTTTTGTAACTGTCAGTACAAACATTTGAAGCTTTAACTTTTTTTTTTTTAATTAATTTATTTATTTATTATTTTTGTTTGTGTTGTGTCTTCGTTTCTGTGCGAGGGCTTTCTCTAGTTGCAGCGAGTGGGGGCCACTCTTCATCGCGGTGCACGGGCCTCTCACTGTTGCGGCCTCTCTTGTTGCGGAGCACAGGCTCCAGACACGCAGGCTCAGTAGTTGTGGCTCATGGGCCTAGTTGCTCCGCGGCATGTGGGATCTTCCCAGACCAGGACTTGAACCCGTGTCCCCTGCATCAGCAGGCAGACTCTCAACCACTGTGCCACCAGGGAAGCCCTGAAGCTTTAACTTCTTAAAAAATATAGTTCACAAGTAATTTGTGAAAACAGCATAGTGCTCTACTATGCTGTTTTCACAAATTACTTGTGAACTATATTTTTTAAGCCACTATGCTAAGTATCAATATGTCCAGTAAAGAGACTGGTGAATTTCTATTCATCTATATTTGTGCTGTCTGATGTGGTACCATTTGAAATGTGGCTAGCCTGAATTGTGATGTGCTGGAAGTGTAACACATGCAACAGAATTTGAAGACTTAGTGCAATAAAAAGAATGTAAAATATATCATTAAGGGCTTCCCTGGTGGCGCAGTGGTTCAGAGTCCGCCTGCCGATGCAGGGTACACGTTAGTGCCCTGGTCCGGGAAGATCCCACATGCCGCAGAGTGGCTGGGCCCGTGAGCCATGGCCGCTGAGCCTGTGCGTTCGGAGCCTGTGCTCCACAGCGGGAGAGACCACAACAGTGAGAGGCCCGCGTACCGCAAAAAAAAAAAAAAAAAAAAAAAAAAAAAATATATATCATTAATAATTTGTTGAAATGAAAATATTTTGGGTATTGTGGGTTAAATGGAGTGTATTAATTTAAATCAATTTCATCTGTTTCTTTTTACCTTTTTTAAAGTGGTTACTAGAAAATTTTAAATTACATTTGTGGCTCACATTTTTCTATTAGTGCTGGTCTGTAGACCCTTTGGTCTCATAATAAGTTTTTTTTTTGTTTGTGCACACAGTTCGGCTATGATTTGGTTGCATACTTGATTTTAACTTTTTGCCAACATAAATCTAAACACCGTATAGTGATTCTTAAACCTTGGTTCCAAGACACTGTACTTTAATTGCCCTTCAAATTATTTGGGACTGTTGTTCAGTCTTAAATTTCTAAGGTAGAAGAACCATCTGCTAACTGATTGTTTTCTAGTTTGAGATTTAATTGGCTAAGTTATTTGCAATAATCAGAGTCTATATCGATGTTTTCTTTATAGAAAAGTTCAGTGGATTCGTTCTGATATTTAAAATTGAGATTTTATTTCTTGGTAAGGTATAAAGTAAGTGCTAAAATTCTGTTTTCTTTTAAAAACCATTCCTTAGAAACCTATTGGCCTCTGTAATAATGTAAGGAAACTATCTTAAAAGTTTGTTTTTTTTCATATGAAGACAGGAGGGTGGGATTTCCTTGAATTTCACAGCATGTTTTGGATTTTATTGTCAAATGAAAAAAGGCAGTGATGGTTGCACATGTCTGTGAATATAATAAAAACCATCAAATTGTATACTTTAAATGGATGAATTGTATGTACGGTATGTGAATTATATCTCAATAAAGGTGTTAAAAAAAAACAACAACAAAAAAAGAAAAAAGGCAGACCAACTAAAGATGGCCAGTTCTTTGTTTTGTCTGTTGTAGAAGTTTTCAGAGTGTGGTCCCTTGTTCAGTAGTGTCAGCATCACCTGGGAATTTCTTAGAAATGCACATTCCTGGCTCCACTTCAGATATACTGGCTCGGAAACTCTGGAAGTGGGGCCCAGCATCTGGGTTTTAATAAAAGCTCCTCAGGTGATTCTGATAAATGCAGAACCACTGGCTTAATATACTCCTTAGGGTCCACCCAAGAAAAGGGAAACCACTCTTAAGGTTTAAAAATAGGAATTCAGTTCAGGGGGTTGGTTACACAGATGATGGAGGAGCTGAGACAGCAGGATAGGATGGTGAAGCAGCCTAGAGATTAACAGCAAGGGGAGGAGAACAGTGTCGCTAATGGTAGGGTTATGGGAGCCCGGCAGCCAGAGTTACTCTGAGGAGATTGGAATCTCCTAGTAGTAGCAAGAGCCATGAAAGAAATACAGCCACTGCTGGGAACACTTCCTGAAGTAGAGGAGGGACAGAAATATCCTGGCTCCATTGTTCCTCCCACCTGCCCATTCTCCGCCAGTGTTTCCCAAAGACTGAACCCAGAGAAAAGCCAGCTGACCTAGCTAGGAGCCTGGGAAATGATGTCTGCAGTGATCAACTCTCCTGAAATAAAGAGCTCTCATTGATCTGTGGGAATAGGCCCATGACTGGCACATCTGGTATTTACACTTTAAAACAAAATAATACTTTGACATAATTTTAAAAATTTAAAGGCATTTTAATACCAAAAAACAATCTCAGGATAGAGGATAATCTTCTTAATGGAATAAATTTAGCTTTATAAAAATGAAACTGTCCTTTTGTAATTTCACTGTTGGCCAGGCAAATCTTTTCAGGGCCCAGCATCTGTGAGTGTGGGAAATGTTACCTTAAACATTTGAAAGACTTTTTATTATCTGTTTAACTCAGGAGTTACCAAGCTGTCCTCGGTTGTTAGTGTCTCCTTGTGGCAGCTATGGGAAGTTTGTTTCCTCAATTTCTCTGCCAACTTTTCCTGGAATAGTTTGGATGTTTTCCTTTTCATATTTTTTCTTTCACTTGTTGCCTAAAGCTTAGTTTGCCTTTTTGTATGTCCTATTTGCCTCCAGTATTTAAAAATCCACCCCCCCTTAATTTTCCAGTGTTCTTTCTTCTTTATTGTTTCAACTGTAAGTAAACTGTGGCTGATGGGAGAAGGGTAATTACAATGAGACGTCTCTAACAAGGAAAATTCAAGGTGCAGATTTTCTAAGTATAGGTAGAAATAGTGTCTTGGACCTTTTAAGCTCTTGAAAGGATCCTGAATATCCCCTCAGAATCTCTACAAAAAGTCATGCATTTCCTCATCCTTCTAAATTAATTTTTTCCCCAGACACCAGTATTTAACTGCTATTATTTGAAACAGTATTGTTTTATAGTATTTATAACAAATGGAAGCTATGAAGCTAACAGTTTTCCTCCTTGGGGGGACTGTGTTCTGAATTCCAGTTGACTGGCTGTCTTAGAATTCAATTGTGTTTAATGGTCCAAAATAAAATCTAATATTTATGAATGCAAATGGGTCTGGAATATATATTTTTTTCTTATATTTGAAAGATCTGTGCTTTCATTCACTAACTTTCTTATGTTCACATTCCAAAAATTAAGAAAAAAGTTGTAGAAAATGAGGAACTGGTATAGTTTTCACTTCACTTGTAAGTTTTCATAATAGGGAATGCTGCCATTAAAAACTTGGAAATGGAGCAGTTGTGTTTCATGAGGTTTGATGGAAGACTGGAGCTGTTGTTTTGTATGCAAGGTGCTGATCTGGATGCTATAGAGCAGAGCTTCCAACCTCTTTCCCCTCATACCACACAGAAAAAAATACTCTGTACAGTACACTGGGGTAGGAGATTTCTAACAGTAGAAAAGCTGCTGCTGGGCTGGTGGGTGAAGACCACAGGCCTGGGGGCTGGCAGCCCCACCTGCCTGCTCCAAGAGCTGAGGTATCAATATCTCACAACTTTCAGCTCTCATACTGGGAAGCTCTGCTATATGGAGGGCATGCAAGGGGTAAAGAATCTTAGTCTCCTGAGGAGCTCAGTACTTGCAACTTACAACACAAGCATGTGGTGCTGGGTAATAGTATTGGGTTGGTGAAATAGTATTGGGTTGGTGAAATGCTAGGGAGGCATAGGAGAGGTTAGTTCTGGTGAGGTAGAAGGGATCTAGCAGAGGCTCTGTGGGGCATGGAAGGCATTCTATCCAGAGGGATTATCCTGTGCAAAGGTATGGAGGGACCAAAGGGCAAAGAAAGTTTGGAGGAGTGCCAAGGGTTTCTGATGTGGTTGGGGTGCAAGATTTGGGGATGTAAATAGGAAAGCAGTATGTTGGGAGCTCCTGTTAAGGAAGTAGGCAGGGGTTGACTTCAGGAAGGAAGGCCTGTGTGTCGTGGAATGGACCTGTGACCTTGGGCACCTTGGATAGTGACAAGATCTGACACCTCCCCTTCTCCCTTTTGGAAAATCCTCCTGGTACAGTGTAGAATGAACTGGAGCCTGCAAGCAGATAAATCTCTGGGGAGGGGAAGACATTGATATAGACTCAATAAGGAGATATAAAGGCTTGCACCTGGGGAATGGCGATTCGGAGGGCTCCCTGCAGTGAGAACTGGCGGATTGTGTTTATTGACGGGAAGAAAGGTGACTCAGATTTGGAGCCTGGGTGAAGGAAAGGATGACGGGACCATTTTCAGAAATAGCCTGCATGCGGGACAAGGAACTTGATTTCAGACGTGGATTTAAAGATCCTTGCAGAGTAGCAGTTAACATTTATAAAGTGCCTTCTAGGGTTCAGTTACTGACCCAAGCCTCTACTTTAAAAAAAAACACCTCATTTTATTCTCACAATAGTAATAAGAAGTAGGTGTTTATCAATTAGTGTCCAATTAGGAAAATGAAAATCACTTGATGTTTTAAGCACAGAAAGATTTAATGTAGGGAATTGGTTCCAGTGTTAATTGGAAGGGCTGTGTTGGGGGGTTGGATGATGGAGCAGAAAGGAGTGTGTGTGTGTGAGTGTGAGGGTGTGTGTGTGGTGTGTGTGTGAGGGTGTGTGCGTGAATGTTGAAGAGCAAGAAGGGGAGGGGATGGTACTCAAATATCAGACAGCTGCCGCATAAACTGCCTGCTTTGCAGATTTGCTGGAGATCTTCATTGGTTCTGCTGCTTTGGAGCCATCACAGAAGCTGCTCGAGCCTGCGGGTGTCTGCTGCTGCTTTTGGAGTTACCACTAGAAACAGGAAACAAAAGAAGACCTTTTTCTTTCTCTCACCTTGCAGTCTCGTTTCATTGTTTCCCATGGGCAATACCCAACGGGAATCTAGTTGGCAAGGGAGTTTGGAAGATGTAGTTTATAGACTTCTAGCCCCTTTTAAATACAGAGAAGAGATGAGACCCAACAGAAAAACTAGCCCAGTGGGTACTATTTTTATCCTTACTGTCTTTGGTGTGGAAACTGAGGCATGGAGAGGGTAACTCATTCTCCTAAGGTCACACAGCTACAACTTGGCAGAATTGAGATGTGACTCTAGATAAGCTGGTTTCAGAGCCTGTGTTCTTAGCTGCTACACTTTGATCTTCCCTTCACACGTGGTTATTGTTTGATTTTTCTCCTTATTGTCAAGAGCCTCAAATGAGTAGCTGTTTTCATTGATTTTGCTTATCCTGCACTTATTTTCCTTTTGGTATGTCTAACTAGCTTTAGTTTTTCACCTCTACTTCTGGAACCTCTCCTCATGATCACTACTGATTTTATAGACAATGCAGTGGGTTATTTCAGTTGTTATTTCTCCTTAATCTGTTTCTGGCTTTTGGTACTGACACCCATTTGTATGGATTTCCAACCTTGACCTCTGTGATGCTGACTTGCCTCATTTTCCTCTTACCTCACTGAGGCTCCTTGGTTTTCTTCTTTCCCTTCCCATTCCTTAAACCATTGCCATCACTTGGCTTGAGTTTGGATTTCAGTGTGTTATAAGAAGCTACTTAATGTTAATTTCATATTTAAACCAGAACCAATAGAGGCATTAAGTACACAATTCTGTGGCCTTTTTCTTTTGTGTGTTGTGAAGTCACAGAGGAGTCTGAGTAACATCCCAGTTTGTGCTCTGCCTTGTACAAGGAGGAAAAGAGAATGGGGACCAAGGGAGGGACTCACTTTGGGTACATTCTGTGTTCCCGCAGTGTGCTAAGTGCTTTAAATGCATTGTTTCATTTAAATTCTCCTGTATGAGATTGGTTGTTGTTACCCTTGTTTTCCAAATGAAGACACTGACTTCTTGTGATGAACCACTAATAGAACTGGGGTTGAAACCTTCATCTAACTTGCTCTGACAACCAGGTTCTCTCCTCTGGACCACCTGGGTCAAGCCCCCACTTTCTTACCTGTTAAGTGAAAGAACTGGGCAAGATAATTTTTAAGGTCCATTTCAGTACCATCATTCTGATTCTATTACAAACTAGCTGTCCTTAGCAATAGTTGCTTCTAATATTTGAAAAAGGAAGCTGCCATCCCACTCTAGGAAATGTCCTGTTTTATTAAGACCAAGAGTATTAACATGTGATTTGTAGAAGTTGTGAAGTAGGGCAAAGGCACTTAAAGTAGTCACGATGATAGATCTTCATATAAGTTTCAAGAGAGCCCCATTACCTCCAAATGAGGCTGCTGCCCAGAACATTAGAGGCTGTGGCTTTTGTTGACGGGCACAGGATAATAGGTTTGGAACAATTTCAGTCTAAACAAAGGGCAACGCTGTTGATTCCATTATACTCCCTGTTGAGAGCATTTGCTTCCAGAGTATTAGGAATCCCTTCTTTCCTTGAAGGGAATTTAGTGTGAGATTCGCAAGAAGATAGTGAAAATATATTTTAACGATAAGATTTATCGTAATGTGGTTTGACATCTTTAGAATGCCAATGGACAACCCTAAAATGATTAACTATCATGTGATTTGCCTACATGTTGTCTTCAAACATGTAAATAGGTGGGTTAAATGGATACCAACATCTTTTGGTTTACAGTACCCACCATAAAATACCGAGCAAGTGTTCCTAGATATGTGTATATCTGCAGAGTAAGTACATTTCTAGGCTCTGTAGCATCTATAGCATCTATTTATGTTACCTTCTTTACTCAAAATCATCCTGCAGCTTTTCCTCATTCATGCCTTATTTTTGAAAAATGGGAAATTGAAAGGGAGATGCCTCTTTTTTAACTTTCAGTTTTACTGGCTTTCCCTGCACGGGAAACCTCAGCTCCCCTGTTTTCCTACTGCCTCTCTGGCCACGCCTTCATTTGGTTTAGGTGATTCTTCCTCTGTCCAAGCTCTAAATGTTGATGCCCCCAGGGTTTGAGGCTGGGCTCTTCTACCTCATGCCTTTTTCCTATATAATGTCAAGTACCCCAAAGCTTCCTATGCTGTCAAGTGATGATAGCTTCCCAATTTTTGTTTCTAGGTCTGATTACTGCCCTGATTGCTTACTTATCTCATGTCTGTTTAGGTCTGGAAAGTATTTCAAGCTATTCTTAGATTACAACCCCCCCTTCAAAGTAAGACACTTTACATCACAACCCAGTACACACATACGTTACTTTGAAAGAAACTAAAGTTTCCAAGATAGTAGTTACCCTTAGAATATAACATGTTTGCTCATGTTTTCAAAGGTATTGATTCACTTAATTGAAAAATGCTGTCTGTAACCCACAACATTGGTCTCTGCCTTGTTAGTTGATTGTGAACCACTCTTTGAAAAACACTGTTCTTGAGCTGCAGTAGATATTTGAGATATTTCATGTTGTGGGGAGCCTGCCCACGTGTTTGGAGACCATAAATATTTAGAGTGCAGTAAATAATTATAAAATGAAAGAAGGCATGGACAGATTCCTTGCTTTTCCCTATATCAGGAAACCAAAATTTCTTGGGCTGTTTCTGCTCTTATCTAGGTCACTGATAATCCAACCACTAGCTGGATGACCCTCCTAAGAAATTGCATTTTTGCCCTTTTTCTGTCTGAGCAAGATCTGGATAAATCGAATTACTAATGACTTAAAAAATTTTGAAATGAAACCAGTCAGAATTCCCAGGTCCAAAACACATGTCTGGTCCATTTATTTTTTTAATCTCCAAATGCTGACTTAAGAGATTTTGGTATCCCCAAACAAAATATGTGTGTTCTAAGTGAATCACTGATTTTCATATAACGGAGGTAAGTCACTCTGGTTTCAGTTTGCCTCTTTTTTCCCCTGAGGTTCAAGATGAAAAGCTCTGTGTTTTTTGTTTGTTTTTTTAAACTACCTGTCCAGTCAGTAGATCTCTGACACCTGCTTGAGCAAAGTTGCTAAAATGAGGAAAAGTATTTTCTCTATTTTCAACTGTGTCCTCCTTTCCCCACACCACAGGGGACACTGCATACAGGGAAGGTGGTTGATTGGAGTTCTGTGCGGCCGACCAGATGGAAAAGGTTCATTGCAGACAACACCACCAGTTGAAAAGCCTATCCCACATAAGGGAGTCACTATGGAATCAGAGCAAGCTTTTGGTTATTCAGAATTGTTTATTATTTAGAGTTGGTAAGGATATTCTCAGTCATCTACTGACATGTGGAAATTGTTAGATTATAATAGTACCAGGTTTGAATATAACCGTTAACAGAACTCCCCTATAATAGGATTTTATAGGTACTTACCTTGCACGCTTCTCCTAAGCTCGCAGAAGGTTGACTAATCTGTCGTTCTCAGAGCCTTGTCTCTAATCTCAGAGTATTCTTATATTTGAGACCCAACACAACGTGTATTCTCATGAAGCTTCAGGAAATAGCTTTTATCATGCTATAGAAATGTACATTTGGCACTGTGACTTAATCATTAGTTGACTTCTGGGGGGCCGAGGAGACCCTAGCTATGCTAGGGTGGACCTGAAAATACTGTGCTAATAATATGAACACTGCAGAGGTTTAAGTCATTCCTGAGAGAAGCTGAAATATGTTTAAAGGTTATTAAAAAAGACACACTCTTATTTAACATTTTGGTATTAACTTTAGAAATCAGGATTTTAAAATAGTCTGTATATAGCCCTTTTTCTATTTCAGAAGTACAGTAGTGCATTGTTTAACCTATGGACTATCCCACAACCCCCTCCAGATTCAAAGAGAACCTAATCTCAAAATTGCAGTTGATGGGGTTTTTTGTATTTCCTTTTTTTTTTTAACATTAGAGTATCCTATATGAGGGATCAGAAAATTATGACCCATCAGCCAAATCTGGCCTGCCACCAGTTTTTGTATAGCCTGCAAAAACTAAGAATGGTTTTTACATTATTTTAATAGCTAGGGAAAAAAATCAAAAGAATAATGGTTTGTGACATGTGAAAAATGATATGAAATTCAGATTTCAGAGTCCAGAAATAAAATTTTATTGAACATATCCATGCTCATTAGTTTACATGTTGTCTATGGCTGCTTTTGTGGTACAAAGGCAGAGTTGAGTAGTTGAGAGAGAGTTTATGGCCTGCAAAGCCTACAACAGAAAAACCCCTTTACAGAAAAAGTTTGCTCACCCCTGGTCCATATGTTTTGTAGCCTTTTGGAATGTAACATATTTCATCAATTATATCAGTGAACTTGATTATTTTAAGAAGTTCCAGTGTAGAATATCATGTTTATAAACATTGGTAATAAAAAGGGTTTGGAAGTTATAAACATGACTTTATTCCTATTTGTATGTAGTTCGTATACCAGCTTCTTGGATAGGGAATGAATGACTTGCTGAATTTTGAAAAATGTTTGGAAATGGCAGAAATGCAGCAGTGCTTTATATAGTTGCTATGGTAAGAGTGGAACAATCTAAACTTTGTTTCAGATTTGACAGTTTTTCTTTATTTTTGAGGTGTCTCAAATACATTTTGTATGATCACCTTCATTTCACCCTCCCTTGTGTGCTTCTATTTTAATCCAGTGAAGGCTTGTCTCACAGTAAATAGTGTGATTACGTTCTCTTCTAACACTTAGTGGTTTTTGGTACTTGTTTGTCCAATAGGCTCATCGCTGAAAGTTGGAGTCAGTTCTCTTTGCTGCCTTGCTAGAGGGCAAGAGAGCATGTACGAATAGCATTGAGTTGGCAGAGTGTGGAGAAAAGTTGTTCCTATTGAATCACCACATTTGGCAGAACTTTGAGCGAATGTGTCTAAAATGAGGACCTCCGTGTGATGAGACCTTAGTTCCTCTTCCGTCCAGTGCGTCAGACCCTAAACCCTACCTTGTTTTAGCTGTCACTTCTTACCTCTACTAGCCTTTAGGTAGTAAGCCAGAGGAAAAGGATGGTCTATGCTTTTATGGACTATTTGAGTAATTTTTGGTGCACTAGCCTGCGGCCACTTTGCCTCACTTTGTTTATCTGATTTGACAGAATAGTAGTAGTGCCACATTCTAGTATGCTCCAGCAAGATCACGTTTATCTATAGATCTAAAATGTATGGTATCCTCAACACTCTTCAAAACCCACAAAGAAGCTGAATAAGCAAAAAGAACTCTGAAAAGCCAAAACTACATGTTACAAAGTCCATTCACTAAAGTTTTCCTCTTAACTAACTAGAGACACCCTGGATCCTCCTTCAGAATCTAGATATTTATACTTAGAAATCAGTTTAGAAAGTCTAACGATTTAACCTTATAGTTTACAGCATATTTGAAAAAGTGTAGAAGAGGAGGAAAGAGAGGGGATGCCCCATATAGATACATCAGCAGCCAGGAGTGCCAGCTTGAGAAAATAAAACCTTAGAAAAAAAGATTTCGAGAACTCAACAAGAGCAGTTTGAAGCCACTTGTTGTGGGACTAAAGCCCTAATAAACACCTCACTATTCCTTGGAGGAACTGTCATTGCTTACTGACGTTTTTGAGTCCTCATTGTGGACCAGTTACTGTTTACTAGGCATTACATTTTCTTCCCGTAACAGTTCCATGATACAAGAATTATTATATCACCTCTTACATTTCTTTTGTAGCTGAGAAAAGGGAGACAGATTTTCTCTAGTTTTTCTAAGATTCATCAGTAAGCATGGGAGCTAGGCTTTGAACCCAGAGAGTCAGATTCCAGAGCCCATGCCTTTCCCACTGTCTCCAACCCCTACAAGAGAACAGGGAGGCAATGTGGTGGTTAAACTTTCTAGCTTCAGATCCCAAGCCTGTTCCTTTCTGCTTTGTTAACTAATGTTCATTGCCTCCATTTCCACATTTATAAAATAGATGTTAAAGTTGTTTGTACTTTACATCATAGGGTTGTTGTGAGGATTCAGTGAGACTGTGTGAAAATAGCCCAGTGGCACAGCACATGGTTAAGAGCTCAAAACACGTTAGCTACTATATTTATGTAAAATATAATATTAAAGATTCAGAGTAGACACACCAGTAATTCTATATATTTAAGAAGATAGATGTTTAATAAACTCTAGAAACATTTTACTCAGTTTAAAATATTTAAAAAGTATTAATGCTTAAAAGGGGTCCTCATTTAAAGTAAGATAATTGGCATTGACATTTTAGATATTGAATTGTTCTCTTGTTTGATGTAAACAGCAGAAGAGAAGGGGAAACAAAACCCTTGAGAAGTCTGCCTTTGATATTCCTTTATGGTGTTTGCCCCTGAACTTTCAAATAAATTCCTAAAAAATAAAAGTCTGGGCTTTGGCTCAGTAGGAGGCTTACCTTTTTAATTATCAGTTTGCCTTTTGGTTAAAGAACTGTGGGTTTTCTATTAGGTGTGTCAGTAGATGAAATAATAACTCTTACTGCTGGCTGGCTACCAAGAAAGGATGTATGTCTGGGATGTCATCATATAATTTCCCTTTGATCACATTGCCTGCACAAAATGCAAGTTGGTCCGCTCTCTGATGGAGATCTGGCATGGGCAACAGAGGTCCTTCGCCCACAGTGTAGTTTCTGCTTTGCCATTTAACAGCTGTGTGAATTTGGCAAATCTCTTAAGCTCTCTGAGCCTTAGTTTCATCATCTATGATGGTGTAATTAATATCTGCCTTGCTTAACTTAAAAGATTGGTTTGAATGTGAAGTGGCATATAATATGTGAAGGAAGCACCTTGAGAGCTATAAAGAAAGGTCTAGATATATTTTAGTTATCAAATAATATTTTATATATGATTCTCTTTTAAAACCATAAAGTGCTATACAAATGTTTGTTGGTGGTTTTAATGATGTATTATTACTTCCTTCGGTTCTGGATATAGATTCCTGTGTTGTTCTGAGACCTGAAGACCCAGTGGTTTTAGTAACAAATGTGGCAGCCCTGGTGAGCTAAATCTCTTATTCCCTGTTATAAACTTTATCTTATATAACAACAAAAAGGATCTTGGATCATAGGTAAGTGAAAGTCCGAGTTACTATTGCAGAATGAAACAATCTCATCATTGGAGTAAACTCAAGTACATTCTTTTAACATGTGCTAATAAGTGAGCATTCTGTGTTAACCACTATTTTATATAATAGCTAAAAAAAAAAAAAAACCTCAAAATTTGTTGTAATAAATGTGTGCTTTCTGGTTGGCTAAAATTGAGTCTTTCTGGCATCAGGCTTAGGTGACTTGGAGGTTAGGCGGAACTTATTTGGTTTGGGCACCCAATTCTTTCAGAAACATTTTAATATCTTACAAAGGTATCTTTGGACTTGGACAGCCCTGTGTATGTCTGCTTACTTGATTGGTGATTTGTGATTTTCCTGACTTCGGGACATTAGTTTTTCCCCTTGTATATATACCTCCTCAGGCACAGATCTGTATGCTTGTGTAAGAACCAGCCACCTTGCTAAATAAGGTACAATTCCTGTCTTCTTTCAGGAACTGTTAGTGTAGTAGGGGAGACCTTATTAAGATTTAAAATATTATTAAATATGAATTTTATCTAATAAAGTTATTTTTTAGATTAAGCAAGAGTCAAGTGGTTTAAGTGGTTCTTCTTTTTCCATCAAAGATTTTGTTAAGCATTTAGGTTGCTAAATTTTACCAAAAGACTAGAAAACGGAAGCTGTAGCATAAATGAGGTAATAAAACATTCCAACTTAAAATTCAAATGGCTATCCAATTGCATTTAAAATAAAATAACTAATGAAATAACTTCTAAGGCCTAAATAAGTTGACAGGTTTTTGTTTTTTTTTTGCAACTTCTATACACTGGAACTTGGATCGTATAGAACAGATTATCTGAGGCGTCCTTATTGTTAGACCATTATTTTTCACTTTTGGAAAAAAATGTCAAAGAACACTCAGATTTTTGTTCTTATATTTTAAATTTGCAAATGCTTTGTGAACCACCCATTTTTCAAAGCTTTATTAAAATAATAGAAGTAATTAAACCACATTATGAAAACATTTGCAAGTTAGTGGGGGAAAAAATCAGTCTATACTATCACGTTAACCAACCGTAGTCAGAGTTTGAGTTTTTTTCCTTTTTGTAATTTTTCTTTGCATTAAAAAAAGAGTTTCTAAAATCTGTACGGTTTTATATCCAGCCCTTTTTGGTTTGACATTGTATGAAAAGCATTTTTCATGTTCTAAACATTTTATAATTATTTATAATGACCAATGGATTTATCATATTTTACATGACTTTCTCTTATTTTGGACATACGGGTGGTTTCTAGGTTTTCACTTTATGAATAATTGTCAGATGAGGAACTTCGCACGTGTGCAGTGAGCAGCCCTCTCTACTCTATTTTAATTTTTTTTTACCTTAGTATAGAACTTCCAGAAGAGGAAACTGGGGGCCGAAGGGCATGTGGATGTTTTTATGGCTCATTTTGCGTAATGTCAAACCGCCTACCAGTTTCAAATACCTCTTACCAGCTCTAGATACTACCATAGTTTTATATTTTTGCCAATTTAACAAGTTACCAAAAGTTTGCCATAAACAGGTTACCTGTTTTAATGTGAAAAATTTGGGTTACTCAGGAAATTAAATATTTCCCCACATGTTTCCTTATTTGTCACATTTCCTATTTTATGAATTATATTCCTGTCCTCCTCTTCACCTGTTGGGGAAGGTCAGATAAAGGGGCACAGTGGTGGAGAGCATGTGCTCTGGAGACAGGAGGGCCCAGTCCATACCTCGCATCTGCCCCAGGAATGGGGAATGTGGGCAGGTGCTGGTACCTATCTGAGATTCTAACTGCCATTTGGGGACATTTGGAAGATTTTTTTTTATTTTTAGAAATTCAAACTTTTTTTTCCCACTGTGATTTCTAAATTTAGAAGACTTTCCTGACCTTTCCAGAAGTTTAATACTTAGTTTTATATTTTTTTCTAGTTTAAAAATTCTTTTATCTCCTTCACTACCTAGATTTTATTTTACATTTTAAACTCTTTTAAAAATGATGACTTTCCCAAGTGTCTGTTCTTACTATGAAGACATAACTCACATTGTTCAGGAATGAAATTTCTCATGTCTGAAATTTTAAAATTGGCACTGTTATTTGTAGTACAACTAAATGTTCAGCAGTTTACTGGGATGATGATGTTGCTAAATAATATGTTTATTGCTTTACTTAAATTGCTTTTATTTTATTTTATTATTATTTTTTTTTTTCCGGTATGTGGGCCTCTCAACTGTTGTGGCCTCTCCCGTTGCGGAGCACAGGCTCCAGACGCTCAGGCTCAACGGCCATGGCTCACGGGCCTAGCCGCTCCGCGGCATGTGGGATCTTCCCAGACTGGGGCATGAACCTGTGTCCCCTGCATCGGCAGGCGGACTCTCAACGACTGCGCCATCGGGGAAGCCCGCTTTTATTTTAGAGAGAACCAGGTCAGAATGTATTAGGTATATTGGCTAGTGTTTGGCATGGTGATTTATTAGATTTTGGATATTATAAACAGTTTTATTTGTTCAGAAATAGGTGAGATATTTATCTTTGATTTTTTTTTTTTTTTCTAAAGATGAGTTTTATATAGGAATCTGCACCTTGGAATCACATGGCCTTCTATACAGTTGTGTCCGGGGAGCAATTAGGAGGGCAATCTGTTAAATCTTTGCCTCAAGGCAAAACCATTAGGTGTGCTATGTATGAGCCTCAAGGGGTGTAAATAACCAAACCATTCATGTAATAGTCAGTTTCCTTTCATTTCAAGGCATCTGTAAAACCTTTAATCTGTGGAAGAATCAGAGTAAGTTGACCTATTGGATCCACAGATTATTCTCCCTTACCTGATTATTTTGAGAAAGTATATTTCAGAATTTACAAATTACTGGTAAACATTAGGCATATGAACTTTGAATTCCATTTTCCATTTTGATGTGAGCATCCTAAAGTTCTGTTATGATTTAAATGTAAGCAGATCGCTCTTATGAAATCATTTATGTCTGCATGAAGGATATTTTTGGGTTTTTTGTTTTTGTTGCTTTAAGGGATTTATTGTTAACTTTTTTGTTGCTGATTTATTAGAGATTATCTTTAGGGGCAAATGAATGCCAGTTACGGATTGCTGAGTTTTCTCACTACCATAAGATCATCCTCAGAAATGAGCAGCATTCCAGTTTTTTTCCTGTATTAATTTGGGGGCATTATTGAAAGGAAGGAATTATTTGTTTCCCTTAGTACTAGTGTTCATAAATACCATTTAAACATGGGGAAATCTCTTCCACCTTAAAAAAAAATCCTCCTTTGACACAGAACTTTCCTGTTCCATTCTTTTCCTCAGTGACCTCCCCCCACCCCCATATTCAAATTTCTTGAAAGAGTGATCACATTCTATTTCTTCACTTCCCACTTCACTCTTCAGCCTCCTGCACTCTGGTCTCTGTCCCATCACTTCACTGAAGCTGTCCCTGTTAAGGGTACCAGTGTTACTAAATGCAGTGGGCTCGCTCTCCTCATTCTTCATCTTATTTGACAGCACAACAACACTCAACAAAGCTGACAGCTCTTTGTAGTAACACAGTCTTGACTTGACTTTCATAAAATCCGAGCTCTCCTGGTTTTTTTCTTACGTCTCTGGTAAGTCCAGTCTTCTTTGCAGGGTCACTTTCCTCTACCTGCTTTTCTGGGCCCCTTTTCTACTCTTATTTGCTCTCAAAACTCCGCATACCGGCTTTAAATCTTTACTTCTGAGCTCTAGACTCCTGTTGTCTACCTGTTCAGTAGATGTCTTCACTGGCTTGTTACACTTGTACTTCAAACTTGTTATTTCCTTCTAAATCTGCCTTTCCCTATATGTTCACTAGTTCTGTAAGTGGCACCACCGTCCATGGAGTTGTTTAAGCCCGGAAATCATCAGTGTCTTACCATTTCTACCTCTTGGATATCTTTTTTTTTTTGTGGTACGCGGGCCTCTCACTGTTGTGGCCTCTCCCATTGCGGAGGCTCCGGACGCGCAGGCCCAGCGGCCATGGCCCACGGGCCCAGCCACTCCGCGGCATGCGGGATCTTCCCGGACCAGGGCACGAACCCGTGTCCCCTGCATCGGCAGGTGGACTCTCAACCACTGCACCACCAGGGAAGCCCCTCTTGGATATCTCTTAAATGAATCCTTTATTTATCACTGCTGCTACTACCCTAAGTCCAACCATCATTGGTCTGGTTCACTGCAATAACTTTTTCTGTATCTACCTTTGCCACACTACAGCTAACCCAGCCTCTGTACTGTACATAAGAGATTTTTAAAAAGCAGTTATGATCATATTCTTTCCCTATTTAAAATCCCTTTAAGGCCAAAGTCAAATTCTTTCTGTCGTTGCTCATGATCTGGCCCTGCCTACATCTTTAATCTCATATCCCCCCCACCCTTGAACAGAGAGAACACGTTTCTCTTTTGATACCTAAGATTTGTAGCATTAAAATTACAGGATGTAGTAGACATGAATGTTTTAGTTTTAAAATATTACTTATAAAAATTATTGTTCTTCATTGTTATGTATTCTTTATTAATATGTAGGCAGCCCAATTTATGCATACATGTCAGATGAGGTAGTGTATATTAAGGTGTTTGTAAATTGTAAATATTAATGTAAAATACTTTTTCTACTTTTTGCTCCCATTCATCATTCCTTTTGCTTCCATCTACATGATGATACAATGTACTGTACATGTGGTAACAATTCTATAGGAATGTTGGGGGTAGAATGAACATGATTTTCCAATTTAGAGTGTCCTTTGAATTGGAAATTAGGAAACAGTCCATAAAATAAACTATTATGATAGGAGTGATGTGCTCAGAAGAAAAGGTTGCTTAGACCCTGGTCTGGATCATCTGTAGAGGTCTTTTTCAGTTCTTTACTCCTGTGTCTTTAACTTTCATTTTAAGAAAACATATGGTGACCATGGAATTATTTTTTATTTATATTTAATTTATGGATAAACTCAGTGAATATGCTATTTTAACAGTACTTATGGCATTCATACATTTTGCATACAACCCTTCTGGCTGCAAGAGGAAGGTTAATGCCAAACACCACCATTAACTCTCAGGAAGACCATCGTCTTGTGATTGGAGACATACTAATATGAAATATGATTGTCCTAGCTGAGTCATGAATCACACCATTCATATGCAGTGGAACAAAGTTGCCAGGTTTTAGGGTTGTTTCTTAAAGGTAAGTAAGCTCCCTAAGTTTGTCTGTAAATTGGAAATGATCCCAATAAAAACGCTAACAGGATTTTTTTTAGGCTTGACAAACCAATGCTAAAATAAATATAGGAACATGCATACAATAATATTAGAAACATCCTGAAAAAGAAAAGTAATGAGAGATGAGAACATCCTTACAAGATATTAAAAGATATTGTTAAGCCACATTCATTAAAACTGTGTGATGAAGGCAAAATGCATAGATTACAGATCAATGAAATAAAATATGAAACCTGGAAAGGGACCCCCAAAACACACAGGACATGATAAAATTGGCATTTCAAATCAGTGATGAAATTTATTCAGTAAATGGTAACTGGGGAGCCATCTGGAAAAAAATAAAGTTGGATCTATAATTCATACCTCCACCAGAATGAATTTTAAGTGGATGAAATTTTAACTTTAAAAAGCAAAGTCACAAAAGAAATAGAACTAAATAGGGAAGAAGAGTTTTACAATTTAGAATGGAGGTTTTTCTAACTTTGACCTAAAATGGAAGCAATAAAAGAAAAATATTTATAAATTAGACTTAAAAAAATAAAAATTTCTGCATATCAAAAACTAACACAAGCGAAGTCAAAAACAAGTTGAAAAACATTTACAACTCATCAAAGATAATGGGCAAATTTCCTTCATGTGTAAAAAATTCTACAAATCAATAAGAAAAAGACCAACAATTCAGTAGAAAAATGGGCAAAGGATATATATGAAGATTTCACAGAAATGAGATACCACTGGCTCTAAATCTAAAGTTGCTGAGTTGCTTATATAGTATTGTACATCACCTATACCTCAGTAAAAAAATTAAAAGAAAATAAAGTTCCTCAGTTTGTAAGAGAAATGCAAATTAAAATTGCACCAGATGCCATTAAAAAAAATCCTGTCACATGGATAAAAATAAAATAAAAATGTAACACATTATTAGCCTGGGTGTGGGCATAGGCACTCATTCATACATTGCTGGTGGGAGTATAAATTGGGACAGTCTTTATGGAGGATAATTTAACAGCATATGTTAAAATTATAAACACACAGATCTCTTTGACCTAACAGTTCTACATCCAGGAATGTATTCAGGATCTTATGCTAAGTTGAAATGAAGTAGTTTATTGAAGCATTGTTTATAGTAACAAAACTCTGGAAACAACCTAAATGTTCATCACAGAATACTGGTTAAATGAATTATGGTCCATTCACATAATGGAATATGGTACAGTAGTAAAAAAGAATGAGGAAACTGTATTGATAGGGAATGATGTAGATATTTGTTAAATGAAAAAAAAAAAGATGTAGTGTGTGTTATTATGCCATTTGAGAATAAATTTGTATTTATAAGTTGTTGTATATGCATATAACATCTTTGGAAGGATTCACAAGAAAGTCATAATCTTAAGCTGCCTTGAGAGAGGCTGGGGTAAGCATACCCTTTCAAATTTTTTGATTTTTAAGTCATAATAAAAATGAAACAAAGATAGAAAGGTAAATAAAGAACAGTTTGGAAGTTAACATTAAGTCTGTATCTCAGATTATCCAATTCAGAAATGTTTTTATTCCTTACTACAATTTCTTGGGCTAGACCTTGTCAAGGGAATTCTTTTTCTATCCTGGGAACGATCTTTTGGATTTGTGAAGTATGTTTTATTGCTTCTCTTTTCCTTCAAATCTTTATTGTCTAAACGACTGCACAGAAGTAGACTGTCATCTTAAAATTGTAGGGATTTACTTGTGGTCGAGCACTCCATTGCCTTTTACAGTTTCATTTTTCCAGAGGGTCCTTTGACTAGTTCTGAGTTGATAACTGTATGGAGACAAAGAATTTGATACCACAAAACACTGAAGCCCTTTTTTTTATTCTAATGCATATTGGAAAAATGACTCTTTTGGGTTTTTGCCTTCTGAGGGATGTGTTTCATAAGGGATAAGTTATATTTGGATCTACCCTTTATCGAATATCAAGTGAAAACTAGAACAAAGCAGGATGAGCCTTCCTATATACAATACGTTCCCAAGAAAATAAATACCCCTCTCTAAAATTTTTTCTATTCTGGTACTATTCTGAACATGAAAATATGCTTATGTGCCGCTTGACATTATTAGCATGTCCAAGACCTAGGGTAGGTAGGAGATCAGTTATTTCTATTCAAAAGGAACTAAAAGTGTGAGCACACTTTGAAAAAGGATCATTAGCAATGCAAATGCAAAGCTACATCTGATAGATAGTAAACAAAATTAAGCCTCTTTGTGTGATATTTAAGATGCGAAACTGGCTTTGTTTATTCTTTATGACTTTGAATAGCCTTGGAACTATTTTGTTCTATCACTGTTCTCACACTAGGTTTGGTATAGCTTTAAATTATTCTCAGAATTTGGACCGTCTGTGGGGCTCCAGAAAATGTTCCTATCGATTAGCAGCTGTAGAATGTGATGTTGTTTTTTTTTTCCCACCATATTTAAATCTAGGTTTTGAAAATACTAGTACTGTAGTATCCATTCACTTTTCTTAGGTCTTCAGATCTTGACAAAACTGAGGGTATTGAGTGTATTGCATCAGGGACAACATCCTCTGTATAGACCCTTGAGTCCTTTCTGTGTGTCAAGTCAGGAGGTGGAAGTGCAGGAAATGTGAGCCAGGTAGGGTTGTCTGGAACATGGTAGACATTCAAGAAATGGTTGTTTATTGGAAAATGTTGACTGGAACCTAGGGAGATTATACTCCTGTGCACTGACCATTGAGTCTACTTTGGTGATGACTTTTGCTCTCTTTGGTTTTTGTCTCAGTGATTACCAGCTCCTGGTTTAGAATTATTATTGCAATCATAAACTCCTTCATGTGTTCATAAAAACTTACTGTTCCTTATAGTATGTGATAGATATATTTGTAGAATGAATCATTCTAGGACTTACTTTTATATTTAAAGAATACCATTGAAAATTCTTTTTTTAAAGTGAAAATCATCTCCAAATTTTTCTTTTGCATATGGTGATATTGAATTTACTTTTAAAGTAAGGGTACGGGGCTTCCCTGGTGGCGCAGTGGTTGGGAGTCCACCTGCCGACGCAGGGGACACGGGTTCGAGCCCTGGTCCAGGAGGATCCCACATGCCGCGGGGCAACTGGGCCCGTGAGCCACAACTACTGAACCTGCGCGTCTGGAGCTTGTGCTCCGCAACAGGAGAGGCCGCGACAGTGAGAGGCCCGCGCACCGCGATGAAGAGTGGCCACCGCTTGCCACAACTAGAGAAAGCCCTCGCACAGAAACGAAGACCCAACACAGCCAAAAATAAATAAATAAAGATAAATAAATTAAAAAAAAGGTACATCTGTCCTGGACAAAGACTGAAAGTAACTAACATGGTGATTCATGTCATGCCTTCATCTTAAAGTACGAAGGAAGTCACACACATGCCTCAGTGGTGAGCAGTTATCTGTAGTTTATTTTGTTCTAGTGTGTGACATGTGGCCTCTTGACTGTGGAAAACTAAGTACAGTATATTACTCATTGGAGTGATATATTTTCCACTCTTGTCCAGCTGGAACTCTATATAGTTAACTTCTTGAATGCCATGAGAAGGGCTTTTTTTCTCCTTTAGTAATTGAGGTATTCCTGCAGTGTGGAGTGAATAGATCCCTCCATCACAGTGCGTTATGTCATTTACTGTGTGGATAAATGTAATGCAATCTATTCAGAACAAATGTAAAATTTACTAGGGTGTTCCATGTATAAGTGGAATGTAGATATCTTTCTTGATATAACAGATGGATGAAGTTGGTTGTAGTTAACATGTGTTATACTAGTAAAGGTCCACCTGCTAAACTTTTTGTTCTTTGTTAAGGGATAGAAAGTAGAGTAATACAGATATGCGAGGAAAATGAGAACTGGAATGCAGGCCAAAAGATAGTCTGTTGCAAATGAATGCTCCCAAGACTAAGTAGCATCGTGTTCCTCTGACAGACCAGCGTGGCTGGTGGTGGTTGGTGTCCTGCATGCTGTCTTACACGCATTCTCCTCGCAACTCATAGCTGCCAGTCATTTGGCAATAAAAATAGCCAGAATACATATCTTTTATATTTTGGAGCAGAAAGAGATAATCCTTTTCATCTCAACTTTTCTCTGATATTTTTGCAAAGGAATTATGTGAGTACCCTACTGCCCTTGCCTTTGGCACTCTCATCAACATTCATAATCTCAAGAGATGTATTTTTATTTATGATTAGGTACTTGTCTTTAGTTACATAGCAATCAGTGTCAAAATTAACTGGACTCTAATGGAGTCAACAGTTCTCTCTTTAACAGTTTTTTCAGTTTCCCGAAAGTGCTACACCATAAGCAGTAAAGTCATGATGCTTTCAATAGAGAAAGAAATTTGGTATTTGGGGTGAGTGGGGAGAATGAAGGGAGCCGATTTGCAGTGAATTGAGATACAAGGTGTCCAGAAAGTCAGGAAATGTTAGTTAGACTTATTTTCAAGCAGCATGTTTTACTTTCAAATAACATGCTCAGTATAATTTTCATTAACCTCCAGACACCTTTCCAGGTGATGTTTCTCTGAATTCAAAGGAATGGATCCAGTTCTTAATCCGAAAGAAATATAGTAAGTATAGTGTTTCCAAAGTCTGGACACACAGGGAAAATAGTGTGCTTATTTTTTGAGCATATTACTGGAAAATGTAACTTACATACTATTTAAAAATAAGTTTATCTTATGTATTTATTGATATATGTATGTATGTTTTACACACTGTATATTTTCTTTCTGTTTAGGATTTCTTTTCAAGTTTCAGGCATAGTACCACAATAACAGTCCAGTAAACAGACTAGGCAGCTGACAAGCAGTCACCTCCCATTAGGGTCAAGATCTTCTGGGCAGCTTGGAGCTGCACCTTAAATTTAGGATGGTGGGAGAATAATGAGAGGCAAATGATAAGAGTGGAGGACAGTGTGGCTGGCTTTCTTTTTACCCTACCAGCTGGCTGTAGTCATAATTGAAATCTCCATCTTGTTTTGAGAGAATGAAAGCCGGGAAAGGTTGATAACTGTAGCACATAACAATATTATTTTAACATTTCTTATTTTATTTATATATACATATATATTTTTAAATATTTATTTGTTTATTTGGTTGCGCCAGGTCTTAGTTGCAGCGTGCGGACTCCCTAGTTGTGGCATGTGAACTCTTAGTTGTGGCATGCATGTCGGATCCAGTTCCCTGACCAAGGATCGAACCCAGGCCCCCTGCGTTAGGAGCGCAGTCTTAACCACTGCACCACCAGGAAGTCCCTAACATTTCTTAGTTTAATCTGGTACCTAATGATGTATAAGAACTTTTTCTCATATATGCTAATAATGCCTTTGTGGTTGGTTTAAGTAATATATCATCTTATTTAGAAAAACAAAAAAATGATGCTAAAATCAGTAATATTTCTGAGGAAAACTATTTCAATGACACTTAAACTTTTTTTTTTTTCCAGTTTAAGGATCAGGTTTTCCACGTTAAAATGTTGCTCTCCTTGCTAAAACAGAGACTATCTGATTTTTATTGATAAAAAGTCTTCCAAACTCCGATGACAAGTTTTCAGAACCAGTATGGTAGTGAAAAGTGTACGTAGCTCTGCAAGTGTGGGCAGGGAGGAAAGACTGTTCAAATAGGGTGAAAGAATACCACCACCCTCACGAGGCCTCATGAATAGTTGCCTTAATATTGTACAGTTGAATCCGAATTCATGAGGTTACAGGATTTAGAAAATGTTAAGATTGACAGGTGGCCAGTTTGGCATGGTGGGTATGGAACTCAGGTGTTGGTGGAATGACTGAATTTAGATGGATGTTGGAAACTTTGTGTTCCAAAAGCTGCTTAAATTTTTAGATCCATTGAGCCACACGCGAATGGGTTTCTTTTCATATTTTTAACATTTTAGCCTTGGGTAAATCTTATGAGGAACATCTTGTAGTCTCGGGATTTGACTAGGTGGTCTGTGTGACCCTCTGCATCTCTAAGATGAGTGCAGTCTCTCATCCCAAATGGTAGAACACTGTGGACGTAGGACACACATTTACTGGTTAGTGGTGTTTGGTACGTTCTGTTCAAGAATGCAGTTACATATTTTGAGAAAAATTTTCATCAAATTTACCATTTCATCAAATGATTAAAAATAGAAAAATTTTAGTGTTCAAAGGAGTTTGCCCAAGCCAGTCTGTACTGCTGGGTTGTCAGGAAAATGCTTAGTTCTCTTTTGAGTTTTAAACCATCTTTATAGATGGCCACAGTGGAGGCCTAACTATTTTAAGAGAAACGTGATGATGGGAAAAATAATAAAAGGCATTATGATTTAATAGCAAGAACACTTGTTTTGTAGTTAGCCAGATCTGGGTTTGGATTCTGATTCTATCCCTTACCAACTTCGTGACCTGGGAAAGTTATTTAACTTGTCTGGTCCTCAGTTGCACTAACTGAGATAATATATGGCTAGTATTTAGGCCAGTGCACAGGCACTTTATCAGGGTTAATGCTCTTTTCCTGCTTCATTGTTTCATGATGAATGCACGTATTTTGTACATAACATACTGTCTCACATAACCAGGCCCAGTAGTGTACTCTGTTCCACCATTGACAATCCACCTAGATCTTGGTTCTTTTGGGAGACTGCTCTCAGCTGCTGTGCCCCAGGGGCAGAAGACTGTGCATAACTGTGCTAGTCAAGGTGATCATGCCCACTTCACCGGGGTTTTATGGAGCAGCCAGCCTGGCTCTCTGTCTTTCAAATAGAAAACACCACAGACTGTTGGTGCCTCGTTGGATATAATTTATTGACAGCTCCAGATATGGGGGTTTGCACTTAGACTCAGGAGAGAGCCCTGCTCATAGCCACAACACTTGGAGTGGTGGGCACAAGTAAGGCACAGGAGATTACGGGAACAGTGGCACTGTGGCCCAGCAATTGAACGTTGCTAAGGATGAGAAAAATCTCAAGCTAAAGATGGGAAATATTTGAGGCCCAGTCTGCACTTGGCTTTCATGTATTACATACTAATTGAGAACACATTCTTATGCTTTGAAGTTCTGAAAGCTCTCCTGTCTACATTCCAGATTGATGTCTGTCTGCCTTGAGTTTGCTGGTTATTTAAAGTACTACATCAGGGGGCTTCCCTGGTGGTGCAGTGGTTGAGAGTCCGCCTGCCGATGCAGGGGACACGGGTTCGTGCCCCGGTCCGGGAAGATCCCCCATGCCGCGGTGCGGCTAGGCCCGTGAGCCATGGCCACTGAGCCTGCGCGTCCGGAGCCTGTGCTCCACAACGGGAGAGGCCACAACAGTGAGAGTACCGCAAAAAAAAAAAACAAAGTACTACATCAGGGAAACACAGACCTCTGAGAGACCTTTGGTTTATCCCCTGTACATGAGTGGGCATTTCTCTTCCTGCTTCTGAGTGGTTCTGCCTTTGTCTTTGTGCCTTGGTAGGTGCCGCCCACCGCCCCACCCCTGCCCCCACTTTAAACAAGGATTAATACTTCCCTTTAGTTGAACTGGGGCTATTTTACATGGATTGGTGATTGTAAAGCTTTTTCTGAGCAGGTGTGGTGCAATGAATAGTCTTTTTAATTTCATTTTTTTGGATTTACATTTTTTATAACCTCTTCTGCAACAAATGGTGCAACTCCATGTGCACACTCTTTCAGTCAGTAGTTATGGTTTTTCCATACTTCCCAGCTGCTTATCATGGGCACAGCTGACAAACCAGAAGAGCCTTTCTAGTAAGGTGAGCTGAGCCGGCGTTCGAGGAAGACAAAGGACTTTAGTATAGAATTAGGGCTTTGACAAAGTGAACAAATGCAAAGGCAGCTGGAAACTTGAGTGTTGCTAATCAGGAATATATTTCGTGATTCTGAAGTTTCCATAACGTGTGTATGTAAAGAAAAATAATCCAACAACTTGTGGGTTAATAGATTTTCCTGTTTCAGAATCCATTTGTGTGGATTTAAAAAATGTTTTTCATACCTTTGAATATCTTACTTTCTCAAAGAACATTACTAGTTCTCATTTTCTTATATTTTTGTATTACAACAAAATTATGATTTACTTTTCAGGCTCTTTACCCATTTGCTCTTGCCAAATGCCCTCTATTCAACCCAATTACGGCAGATCCCTTTATCTCTAGTTGCTAAGACTCTAAGGAAGCATTTGCTTTTATTGTTTTATTTATGATATTGATAATGAGCACTCCGTAGAGTTCAAAGGGGCTTGTACTGATTATTAAGAATGTAACTTCTCTGCTGGTAGTTGCTTGTATCTGAAACAGCTTTCTACAGTAGATAGGCCGTCTGCTTTTGGGAGAAATCTACACTTACCTTCCAAATCAGCAAATGGGTAATATCAAAAATAAGTACAGTAAGTCTCCTACTCCCCCAAAACAGCATATTTACATAAGTTGCCTGAAAATCAGGATTGTGTTCATTCCATGTTCTCTTCCATGCCTGATGCTGGAGAAACTTATGATTATTTTAATTACCATCGCTGCAGTATTAAAAGTAATGAAATATTTTAAATGTAGGAAAGAGTGAAAAAGGGCAAAACAGCACTTGAGAGATTTCAAATGTAAAAGTTATGTGGTAGGAAAGTCCTTTTTCTGTTAATTGGGTGCTTGTAACAGTCTATACTCTAAAACTGTTAAGGCAGAAGCACTTCACATGTTGAATACTCTACAGATATATTTAAGATTAGCTTGAATTAATGGCCTGTCAAAGCTACTCTTTGAAAAACAAAACAAAACAAAAGCGCCTCACAAACTGTCTCTTCCTTTTCCTTTTCTTGAAAGATGGAAGAGGGAACAGTTCACATTTTACATCTTTACTTGATGGGTGTAACTCCTTGAAAAACCACTCTGAGCTGAAAAGTTCCCCACACACCAAAATGTTTTTTCAGATGTAGGAAACATTTTGGATTTATGCTGTCTTCTCAAATTGGGAAATAGTTGGAATGCTTTAGAGGTGACAGTCTTGTTCTAGGAGAGGTTCAGTTGAGGTACTCATGGAAACCTGGATGATGATGATGATGATGATAGTAATAATAGTAAGAGTCATTATTATTACAGGAAGTGCTTCATACTCTAAGAGCTTTACATATATTAATTTATTTAAATTAAGAGATACATAAGGAAACTGAGGTACAGACATTAGGTAACTTGCCCACTGTCACACACCTGGTAAATGAAAGAGTTGGAATTTGAGCCCACATAGTGGCTTAAAAAATTTATGCCCTCCACCACTTTGCTGTGTAGTGACTGAGAGGCTTTAAGTTTTCTTGTGTTGGAATTGTGACTTTGGGTATTTTGCTGCTAGGAAACCTTAAAATGGAAACCAATACTGTTTTACACAGAAGTGGGAATAATTGGAATTGAAATTGGGAAATTCTGAGTTTGGTTCTGTAGTCAGCAAAAAGACTGCCTTTATTTTTTGAATCATTCTAGATCAGTGTTTATTCTTTGTCACTTGAATATCTGTAAATGCATCTTGGCATACTGGGATACTTGTCCCCAAACTCCTGGGGAGGAGAAATGAGAGAAGAGACAAAAGGCATGAAAGTCACCATCTGTCAGTGAAACTTTAGTCTGTTCTCCCACCCTTGAGGCTTTCTCTCTGGTTCCTGTTCTGGAGAGCTCCTCCCATCTAGTTGGGCTTCTCCCTTGAGGAAGGCCCTCCTCACCTGAGATTTGTCGTGGTACCACACTTATCCACTGAAGTGGAAGTGTGCTTTTCTTAGAACTTTAACAGCTCTTCAACTTGATGGAGAAGTTAGGGAAATGAAAAAGTCTGCAGTGATTCAAAGACTAAATGTATTTGGAAACCATCTTGTGGAGGAAAGAAAACCCAGTTGAAGAGTCTCAGAATACAGTTTTGGCGTTTAAATCCATTCTGTGTCAGTCTGCTCTGTGACTGTGTTGGTCTTCTGTGCAGCTTGTCAATGTTGTCATTACAGGTTATAGGGAGTCACAGATGTATCTTGATGCAGACATGCTGGGCTGAGAATAATTTCTTAGCCACATGCCATATATGCATTAGCCTTGATGTGCAAAAGGTGCATGTAGTTTTTGATCTGGAAACCAAAAAAGCAAGTGTTTGGCCAATCTGGGGAATTTCTGTAATGAAATGTGCCATTAATGACATTTCCTGAGGGCATCTGCAGCGTGAGGCAGAACTGAATTTTTCTTTCTTTTTTTCTTCCATCTTTTGCTACAGAGCTCCCTTTCTTCCTCATCTTTATTTCCTATCTCCTTTCCTTAACTCTGTTGGCCAGCCTGCCTGCCAACCTGCCTAAGTATAGTATGTCCTGCCTTCCCCAAAGAATTCCAGTGCAGCTAGTCTGCTGTAATGAAGAGAGTATGACAGTTCAGAATTCTTTACCATATTTATTTTTAAAAGTTTTTTTTCTTCTAGGGCTATTTATTTTGACTAAGAAGGTTATTATAATTAACAAACATTTCTTTATCCTTACAAACCTTTTATTAGGAGGAAAATTATTAGAATTCAGAAATAATGTGACTAGCATTGTGCCCAAACCACAATTTTTGTAGCTCAGATATTTTCAGATACTTTATTCTTCCATCCTTATTAAAACTGAGCTTATGACAAAGTAATATCTTTAGTGTTTTTCAAAAATTTTTTTGAGTGAAAGTGTAAATTCTCATGCCCTGTGTTTCTTTTCCTCCCTTTATCTTTGCCTCGTGCTTTGGAGAGCCCACACATGATAAAAACTTTTGTGAATGAGCATTGTCAGTTGGGGCAATCTCAGAAATTGTGTTTTCAAAATTTCTTGGCTTCTTTTGACATCCAGTAGGCTTTTCTAGGGCCACCTCTATTTTGCATATATTTTTTTCAGTATTGTTATTCCTCTCCGTGGTTGACATGATAGTGTTTATGCTTTTTTTTTTAACTTTAATTTTTTTATTGATGTGTAGTTGATTTATGCCACTGTGGGTTTGTTTTTTCTTTTTTTTTTTTGCAGTATGTGGGCCTCTCACTGTTGTGGCCTCTTCCCGTTGCGGAGCACCGGCTCCGGACGCGCAGGCTCAGCGGCCATGGCTCACGGGCCCAGCCGCTCCGCAGCATGTGGGATCATCCCGGACCGGGGCACGAACCCGTGTCCTCTGCATCGGCAGGTGGACTCTCAACCACTGTGCCACCAGGGAAGCCCTGCCACTGTGTTTTAACATTGAAAATTTGTTGAAGTACTTCTTCCAGGTAGAACTAAGAAACTATTTGAAATTGATAGGGTGACTGGAGCTATATGTAAGGTATCCTTGTATATAAGTATTCTAGCTTTCAAAATTGTGTTTTCTAGTAAGTGGTACTGATGAATTTGTAGTGATGAGTCTATAGCTATTTGCTGATTTCTCTGTTGTAGGAGATAGATGGAAAGCATGGTGATTGCATCCAGGCTAGCTACATACATGCACCTACTTGCCTTTCCCTCCCTTTTCTTTTATCCTGTAAAACAGTATTTGAGATGTATGTGCACATGCTGGAGTATACTTTTCAAAAATAATTTTTTCTCATTGTATACAAGATCTGTGTTTCTGTAGAGAATTCAGACAATATAGAAAATTGTGAAGGAGCAAGAATCACAATTAACAGTTTGATAATACAGAAATGGTCACTGTCAACAGTTTGGTAATCGGCATGCATGTATACCCACGTGCATATATGCAAGCATACGCACATGTGCACCCTTGTGTAATGTGAGTGAAGTTATATCACACGTGCTATTTACCAACCTTTATTTTTTTACTTAATACTTCGTTGTGGTATCTTTCCATGTTAATGAATATGATCTTTTAAAATGGCTGAATTGTGTGCCATTTTAAGTATAGGTCATAATCTCTTTCTCATTACCGTTTTAATAGGTATTTAGTTTTCAGTTTTCCACTATTGTGAACAGTGCTACACTAAGCATATTGGTGTGTTCATCTTGCACACTTACATTTTGGGGGTAGATTTCTGTAAGTGGAGTTGCTATTATTCATTTAAAATATAATTATACTTTGTCTATGGTAGAATATTAAGAAATGTATAATTTTATAGGCAGCATTCCTAAAAAGCTGACAAATTTTGCCTTTAAGAACCTGAACTGTGCTCTTTTAGGTTGAATGTACTGAGCATACAGGGCCAAATGCTCCAGATTGCTGGACTTTGGGGTTCCTGGGCCTGGTTTTTGAAATAGCTTTTTTGTCTTCTTCGTTATGAAACTCTTTTCTCAAATGTGCTGCTTTTAATCTGTAGGGAGCTTGAAAACAAGATAACCAACCTTATCATATGATGTATAAAGTAAAAGCAAGCAGAGTCATTACCTATGGAGTATTCCAGTTACAGGGGTAGGATAGAGAAGTTGTTGATTGGTTGACATTAGGATAGGTAAGGAATTTTTTTTTAGTTTGGTGCTATTATTTTATGTCCATGTTCTGCTGGATTAAATTATTTTTGTGATAAAGCAGCAATTTACTGCTGAATGTAGGAGGCAAGGCTATATAAAGTGAGATAAAAGGCAAGTGTTTATGATTAGAAAATTCCCTGCCTTCAGTTGGTGGAAGTGCTGGTGGAACAACTGCCCCTCACTCGTCTCGGCCTGGCACAGCCCACTCGTAGCATTGTTCCTTGGGGCAGTGTGTCCTTGCCTCTGGGCATGCTCCCTGGGCTGCCAGCCCACTCAGTGTCTTCTCCAGGGCTGGTGGTGAGGGAGTCAGCCAGGACCTGACTGCTTGGGCCCTTGCAGCCCCTGCATGGGAAGAGTTAGCGGAACCTTGGGTTGCTGAGCAGTACTGATCCTCCCTCCATTCTGACTATTTGATTTGTGCCTGCACTGGTTGAGTACTGGGAATGCAAAGCTGAGTCAGACTTCTTCCCTGTCTTCTTGGAGCTCACTGGGTGGAAAGTAAGATGACTTCAAGGCATGTAACTTGATTGACAGCACACGAAGTACACTCTGAGTAGTGTGTATGAGGGGGAGTTATCCATTCTTCCTGGGGATACGTGAAGGCTTCCAGAAGAGACGGGGAAACTTGGAACCAGTGGTGGGAAATCGGAGGAATTGGCCAGGCAAATACCGTCAGGAGGGTGGGGAAAGGTGGTTGGTCAGAGGAGGGGGTATGGAAATACATTCTAGGCAGTCGATACAGCTCATGGATAAGTGTGGAGGTATAAAACAGTTATCTCCCTTTTGTGATTCAGAGTCTGCACTGCTTCCATGACTGGCACCAAGTGTTGGAGAAGGGTGGTGGTGGTTGTGGTAGGAGAGGAGATGGTAGAGGCAGGCCAGACTATGGAGGACCTTGTGTACCATAATGAGGAGTTGGACTTGATCTTCTAGTGTTAGTAATGTGCCATCACGAGGCTTTGATTAGCCTTGATTCGTGGGCACAGTCATGAGGAGCCAATGAAAGCCTATTGTGCTCATTTCTTGGAGTCATAAAATCCCATTTATGAGTTGGGGATGTGCTAAACATTAGTACTAGAGGGAGTACGTTTATAATGTGACTCATCCCTTCAGCAAGGCCACCATGGCCTATAAGGTGACCAGAAAGACTCCTTTAATAAAGGGGCACCATTTCAGAGAGGTGGTATAACTGCTCAGTGCTGAGAAAACTTCTGTGCAGGCAGTCCTACCTGGTAGAGGGATATAGGTATAGAGGTGGCACCAAGCATGTCCTTGCACAGTCCTACCTGACAGCCCAATGCAGGATAGACGGCAGGCTATGCAGTACAAGAAAGACCATTTGCTGTACGTTGATTTCCGCCCTCCCCCTTCATCCCCGCACACAGATATGGATCTGTCAGGGTGTCATGTTTGAATACTAAGTTAAGCAGTATCAGAGTTAAGATAAAAATCAGTGGTTTAGGGCTTCCCTGGTGGCGCAGTGGTTGGGAGTCCGTCTGCTGATGCAACAGACGTGGGTTTGTGCCCTGGTCTGGGAAGAATGCCACATGCCGTGGAGCGGCTGGGCCCGTGAGCCATGGCCACTGAGCCTGCACGTCTGGAGCCTGTGCTCCGCAACGGGAAGAGGCCACAACAATGAGAGGCCCACGTACTGCAAAAAAAAAAGAAGAAAAAATCAGTGGTTTAATTGATTAAATGAGCATAGGGCTAGACACATGGTTATAACTCAGTAAAAACTGATTTTTTAAAACAGCTTACTTTAAAACAAAATGGATTTCAAAAATTGAAAAACACTTGGTTAAAACATTCTGTTTTTTTAAAAAAATGTATCCAGAGAGATTAAGATTTAGAACTTCTAATTTATAAGTTAAGACATTTTATTCACTTGACCTTTTAAGCAAAGTTTTATAGGTAAGACACAATAGGCCATGGACTACGTTAGTAATCTGATATTAAAGTGTTCTCAGAGAATTTATTTCTCTATAAATTATTCAGTGGCGTAAAGAAAATGGCTTTACTCAATGGAGGGCTGTCAACTTGAATATCTTGTTAAGCTTTATATGTTTTTTTGAGGGGTAGTTGTTGGTTTAGGCATTCTAAATCAGAGTATTGCTTAGAAACAAAAAAATCGGGAAAGTTTGTGTTTCTTTGCAAGTCTGCCATATACACTGAGCTCAGAAGGTACAGTCTGGTATTGGGAGGCAGACATGATCTTGGGCAGCGTGGACCAGAAGGCCAAGTCTTCCACTTGTGCCTCCACCACTTCGGCTGTGTGCCCTGGATGTCTTATTTATCTGTCACTTTATCTTCTTTTGCAAAATTGTCACATGACAACGCTCCTGACCATATAGGTTTATTGTGAGAACTGAATGTTTTCATTCAAACGTGAATGAAACGTTTTATTTAGCTTGCAAAATGCTGTGCAAATGTAAGAAGGGAGTGTTAGGTGTCAGATTTTTTAGTTTGTTTTAGTGGAATAGCGTACTCTAACTTCAGTCACATTAGTTTAAATAGTTCAAAGAAGTTTAAAGAGAAGGTTTAAGTGGTTTCGTTTAAATAGTTTAAAGAAAAGGAAAAATATCTACTTTCACAAATAAACTAGTTAGACATTTTAAAATTCAAATTTTCGGTTAAAATTTTTACTTGCTGAATAAAAATCAGAAAACAGAGTTTTTGTGGGGGAGAGAGGGGAGGGCTTAAATGAATTATCTAATGTTTTCCAAATATTCCTTATTAAATATTTGAACTATAAATTTGTTAACCTCTTAGGAACATTATAAATATCATAGCCATACATTTGCCCTTTAGAGTTTTAAAAAATTGCTGTTTACAGGTTAGGAAACTGCTTCTCAGAGAGGTTAATGACTTACTCATGATTGCCCCAATAGTAAGTAGTAAGAAGAGACCTGGAATTAAAATCTAGGCTTTTTGATTTGTTGTCTTACTGTCAATATCTGAATTTGCAGTACAAAATAACCAGGTTATTCAGTTTTGGGCATTGATTTAGACTTAATCTAAAAATCGTTAAAGTAGTTTAGAATGTATTCTTACTCCCCAACGAAATATTATCTTAATTGTATGTAATATATATCTTAAAATATCCTACAAAAATGTGTTTGTATAGCGCAATAATCAAAATTTTCTTTAACTTAAAAAAAATTTAGATCCATTGGAGTTACCACTAACAAATTTGATCTTGAATCAAATTCACCTTGAGTGTAATATGGGGGAATCAGTGAAATGCTCTGAGGGGTGGCAGTTGTGACTAAATCCACATTTCAGGAGAAAAAGGCAGTTTGTTTTGTTGGTCTGTACATGCTGTGAATCCTCAGCCCTGCAGCAGGGGTCCTCCAGGGACTATGGCACACGCAGCCCATCAGTGACAGCCAAACTGTTGTGAGGTGACATCTGAAGGAGACAGAGTCCTTGCTGCCTGTTTAGCTCACTAACTTTAAGTGTAGAGAATGGGCTTTGTGGTCCAAATCCACTTAATCCACATTGAGAGGGAAAAGAGAAGGGATTTGATCCCAGTGCCTAGTACAGAAAGCGGTAAAAATTTAGTCATTATTAATGTTAACTATTAGAGGCCTTCCAGTTTACCTTCAAAACAGAGGAAGTTGATTTTCATGTCTACACTTAGTCCGTCTTGCTGCTGTTTAAGCCTCTGGTTACAGAAGAGCATCTCAACAGTATTTCACAGAATGGCCCAGTGCCGTCTGGTACCTGTGAAACTCTTGAGTGGACTTGGATGCCACTTCCTTTGCATGGTTCTGGTTGTTGTTTGGAGCCCACAGCATCACTCTCCTTGAGCAAGTAGGCAGGCAGCATTGTATTGGTTAAGATTGTGGGGTCCTGAAGTTCAGAGTTAGAAGCCTGCTTGTAATGGTATCTCTTAACCTTGGGCAATTAACTTAGTCTCTTGGAGTCTTGTTTTCTTCATTTGGAGGATGATAATATTTACCTTATCAACATGCTGTAATGTACTAAGCACAGCATTTGGCACCTGGTCAGCCCAGGTAGTGGTTCGTTAAGATTGTGATTTTTATGATTAAATCAAATATTGTGTGATTTTAATCTTGAGAATAATTTTCTCTGAGTTAGGGAGCAAACTGAATTTGTTGACTGGTGTCATTAGGGTGCTTGTTTGTGAGAAGAGGAAGGATGACCTTAGATTGGATGGCCGAATGGAAGTTTGGGAGGCTGAGGAGAGTGAATTGTTTGGCTTTCTAAAAAGACAGTCAATGTCTGTTATTTGAAAATGCGTTTTGATTGAAAACATTGAGTTTGCCTGATTGTGGATTAAATCCTTATATGTGACTGGACTGAGAAAATTACTGATATTGGCACTCCAGTTTCTCTTACACGTTGAAACCTACTCTTTCTCTGCAAGTGCAGACTCCATCTCTGTCTTTCAACTGAGGGAAAAACAAGATCCTCTTTTGTTTTTTCTAGAATCTATCTTCACTTATTGAATTGGGTGGAAAGTTTGAGCAGTGAGTCATTCCTCTTTGGGGGATCACCTGAATCTTCTTGCTGCAACGCCCTCAGAGCTGAATTCTTAGTGGGAAAACACGTACAGCATCCATGTACTTAAAGGATTGGTGCTTTCTGGACTATTTGAGTAACTGAACATTACAGAAAGAACTGAAAAACAAGCAAAATCACTTATCCCAAAGTGACTGGTTCTTCAAATCCCTACTTCCCAAGTCTGAATGAACTCTTAAGAAGAGAATGTTTTCTCTGTGAGTGAGGGTCAAAGTGGCCTGATACTTAAAGTGAGAAGATGGAACAGAATGAAGAGCATGGATCAGGGAGTCCAGAAAGCTGGCTTATTGCCTTGCTATTTTATGATTGTGATACCCTGAGCAAGGTGGTTCCCTTGTCCGGCTTCAGTTTTTTCACCTGTATGGTCAGGGGCTGTAGATGATCTCTAGGGTTATGGGTTGGAAGTAGCTTTGTGCACCCTTCCTTAAGCGCATAGACAGACATTCTTGAAGCATCCTTGGCCGCTTGTCATTCCATCTCTATTTGGCTATTTCATTCATTGGCTTGGCTTCTCTTCTAGAGAGTCAGAATCCTTGATTTTCAAGGCAGTTTTGAAGAACTTAATGTTAGGTAGCTTTTCACGTTGGGTGGATTCCTAGCCCTCCAGTAGTCGTAATTCTATCTTTTCCATCTCTCACATGACATATCTTCAGATATTGAACAAGAGTTATGTTGATTCTTCTCTGAGTTATGCTGCCAAAGCTCTTTGTACCATGCCTCTTTAATGTAGTTTCAGACTCTTTGTAATCATGCTAGCTTTCCTGAAATGTTCCCGTTTTTCATTGCCACTTTTAAAATGTGGTCCTCAGAAGAGCTTATAGTACTTCAAATAGGGTGTGACCAGCATGGGGCGTGCTAAGAAGGTTTAAAAATTGTGATTTCATTAGTATAGCCCAAGTTGATATGTTTTTTGGGTTTATTTTATAGACAGCCATGACCTGTTTGAAACATGTATGTAACTGATCCTTGGTGTGTTGTTTTTCACGTGAATTGCTCATAGTAAGGCCTTATGTTATAGACGAGCAGCTTTTGTTTTTACATCCAGTGTAGTACTTTATGTTTCTTTTTGTGAGTCATTTTGTATCTGTGTCTTGTTCTGGACTGCTAAATCCTTCTGAACTTTCCATCTTCCCTGGTTATTAGGGATCCCCACAAGTCGTCTCCTCGTTCTAACTGATCCTGCCTCTGAGTACATCCCAAGTTTGTCTGCTGATGAAAATGTTGACCAGGTAAACTCAAATATAGTCTCTTATGGCTTCCTGTTAGGGTCTTTCTGCCCTTTACATTTGACTTGTGGGGAACCCTGACAGTGGTTTCAGGCTCCAATAGACAGTGTATTTCATGGTTGGATGTAATTTGTCTTGGTTTGAAGCCTTGAATTCAAACAACTTTCTCATTAGTTTATCATCTATCTTGAAAATTCTGTAAGTTTTAATTTTTGTATACATTTGGACTCCCAATGCTAGCTTTTTTTCAGTTGTGCTCTAGTTAGCTTTTACTTTAGTGATCTCTAATAATTGCTCCCTAGCCCCCATCCTTTCTTTTCATTCAGTCTCCCCATGGTTTCCTGACCTCTGGAGTGCCCAGTACTGAGTGCTGAACAAGAGGGGGCTGGTGGAACAACAGAAGAGAAAATCTCTTATGTTAGCGTTTCCAGTATTCTTCCAGAGGTACCAGTATGAGTACACACCAGTTTTTCAAAAGACTGTAACTTTAGACCGTTTAAATATAATCTGTGGGGAGATAAGGTTTAAAAAGCAGTGACAAGGAGAATATACTGAAATCTTATTCCAGATTTTCTGAGTGATGCTGTATGTTGCAAAGAACTTTTTATAGCAAATAAAGGATGTATACTGAGATAGGTTAAAAATGTGAATGAAATCTACCTGGCAGAATAACTGGTAAAAACATTAGTTATAAGTATGTAATGGGATATTACTACATCAAAAATACCACAGAAGTTCTCTCTAGTGATCTGTGTGAAGAGAAGTATTGGAGTTTGACATGGAGATAGTTATATAGATTGGCCACATCTGCATATTTTTTTAATTCTGTGACTTATACTTTGTAATGGAATTTCCTTTGTTGCATCAATTTATATGACCTTTTCTTAGTTTATTAGAAAAGAAACTTTAGCGTAAATGTTTCCAAAATAATATCACTGCCCAAATGTCCTATTAAGCCAGTCATTTTATGAATCAGCAAGACCAGTCTCATCTCGCCTTGCTACCATTTTTTGGTCTTTCTCCCTTTCTTCCTCCTGCAAGTGAGCGCGTATCTATATGCTTAAGTAGGTACCCACACTGATACCCACTCTCCTTTTTCTCAGCCCAGCTCCAGGGGTGAAAGGAAAGATTGCAAAAACATCTCAGAAGTCTTATGAAGATGGGACAAAATTTAAGGAATATCCTATCATTCTGTCACTCTTAAAATATTCTTTTATGGAACATGTACATCCCAAGTTATGGTAGCAATTAGTAGCTCTTTCTGTGTTTGAGCTGCTTTTTAGTGTAAAGTATTAGCAGTAATAGAGCACACAGTCTGTAGAGTTAAATGATCTTATCTGTGAAGTTAGAAAAGATGACTATATCAATTGTAAGTACAGTTGAGAATGATTTTGAAAATGTATCTATAAATGCTTGACATTTTAATATAATTATTAGTTTAAGTAGAACTTTTAAAACTACAATGAATTTGCCATTATATCACTATTATCATTGGAATTTTGCTTTAGTTATATTTGGCTCCCAATTATAAAAGCTTTATCATTTGGAGCATAAGCTTAAACTTTTGCAGCATGGATTTTAGGAGCAGTATAGAGATGAATCTCCAGTGATTCTATTTTTTATTACAGGAAATGTTATGTCCAGAAGCTGTCCAAATGAAGGTGTTTTTAATGATTAACTTTCTACACAGAACAAGATACTGTATGATTTCTAGATTACAGTGCTCTAGGGGGTGCATATAGAAATTGGAACTCTGATAGGATTCAGTTTTATTAAATACATAAGGTTTTGCACCTTAAAGGTTAAGTATCCAATTGCACCCAACTAGGAAATTCAAAGTTATGATTTTCACAGTAACTGTTATGTTGTCCCTATGGGCAGATTTAGAATTTGCATTGTTGGGTGTAATGTATAGTTGATTCTTACATTTAATGAATGACAGAAATTAACTTCATTTTTCTATGTACTTTAATTTGGCAGTATTCATTGATCAGTAATAACTTGAACATATACTATGTGATACGCCCTGAGATATAGAAATGAAGAAATCAAACAAAAAACCCTGCTCTATGTTGTACTCTTAGATAATAGGGGGGATGCAGGAATTTAACTCTGTGATCCCATGATAAAATTAAGGGAATAATTGTGCATTGCACCAGGAATGCTTACACATGCTGCTTACAAATGATGTCACTTGCCAAGTTTACACATCTGATTTAGAGGACACAAAGATTTCAGACTTAATTGAGGACACATGTCTTTGGTATCTCTCTTGCAGTAACTCTTTCTAGTCCTTGAAGACTATCATGAAACCATCAATAGGACTTAACTTTAAAAAACCTCTGGCTGAGGTAGCAATTTAAGATTGAGTGATTATTGACTGGGGCATGGTTTTCATATTACCAAAAATCTAACGGTTTTAAGGTTCAGACCTCTTTTGGGGCTGTTAAAGCTATGATATTGTTCGTAAAAATAAAAATCTGAAATAAAAAATGGCGTGGGGTTTCCAAACTGTGTGCCATGTGGTCAGTTCAGTTTTTCTTGACATAGAGCAGGGAGCCATTGTAAACAGGACCGTTCTAATCCATATGCAGCTGGCAGCTTCAGTCTTTCACAGACTAACAAGTAAGACCACTATGAGCTCTATAGCTTCTTTAGTTTTCGCATGGGTGCTTCATCACATGGAGGCCAGGGGAGGAGGAGCCAGGGAGAAGGAACACTTTGTCTTCAGACTTAGAAAGTACACTTGGAAAAGAAAAGAGAATCTTTTGAATAAAATCAGAAGGGAAAACATGCATACAAACAAGATTCTGGAATCCTACAAAATAATAACATACTCAAACTCTTTGCATGGGAGTTTTTTGGCCAATTTTTTTTGGCCAGTGTAAGATTTTTGTCATAAAAGGAAGCAGTTTTTAATGCTTAGTTCTTACTTTCCAATCATGTGAGCTTCGTGACATTTAAACAGTATTTTTGACAATGAGAACAATTAAATTATGTGGAAATTTAGCCCCTAAAATATATTTTCCAGTATCTTTCCCTGGATACTATTAGCTGTAGCCTTGTCTACTAAGAGATGAATTAGGTGACCTCATAAAGTCTCTTTAGTACCCATCCTGGGAGATGTTTAAAAAATATATTTTATATATACCACAGGACCCCTACCTCCTCATTTTCTCTTTCAGTTGAATTCTTAAAATGATTGCATTTTTTCTTGTTCCCTGTGACTAAATTTTATTTATTTTCCAGTCTTTAGGCAAAGAATGGCATAAATTAGGGCAGGTAGAAAACCTCAAAGAGCTTCCTCCATTCTCCTGAAGCTCATATTGTGTCCATCTCCTGTATGACTACCACCCACGAGGGGAAACTCCCATCCCTGTTCTGCTCTCTTTTGTTCGTATTTATTGTTGGGCAGCAGACCTTAAGGTAGACAAGGGCTGGTGGGTTTTAAAGAGGAAACTCCTATTTAAACTCCTGTTTTTAAGAGGAAGTTCACATTCCTGAAACTCTTGCTGTTATTTTCTCCCCGTAGCTGTCTCTTCTTTTTTTTCAGGGGAGACATGGGAGAGAGATATTAAATCCAAGAAAGCAGGGGGATTTTCACCACCTCTTTTATCCTCCTTCATGGCCCTGCTCATCTTTTCCTTTTCCAGACTGCTTCTTTACAAATCAGACCTGGGGAGTTATTTTCCCCACAAAATAGATTCTGCTATCAGTTACTGTGCTTCAGGAAGTCTGGGGCTTGAGTCCTGAGAATCTCTATGTTTCTTGAGTTATGCAGGTGCCTTTGATGCCCAATTAGATTTGAGAACTGTTGGATACCTGTGCACCGCAGATACTTAAGGAGTTCTGAGTCCTAGGTCACAGGAGTCAATACCAGTGGGGCTTAGAGCATGGCAGATAGGTCCACAGGTATCGGGGGTTCGTGACCTGACAACCAAAGCTTCACAGAGTGAGAGTGCAGTTGAACTTAACTGAAGTCAGCCTGTTGTGGGGGCTGGTGTTTACAGTGCCTTGTTTAAAGTTTATTAGAGAGGGGAGCTATCAAGATGGCAGAGGAGTAGGACGTGGAGCTCACCTCCTCCCACAAATACATCAGAAATACATCTACACATGGAAAAATTTGCACAGAACATATACTGAACACTGGCAGAAGAGCTCAGACTTCCAAAAGGGCAAGGAAACCTCCACGTAACTGTGTAGGACAAAAGAAAAAAGAAAAAAAAAGGGAGGGAAAGGAATCAGGATGGGACCTGCACCCCAGGGAGGGAGCTCTGAAGGAGGAAAGGTTCCCACACCTGGGACGTCTGCTCGTGGGCAGGGAGATCAGCTTGGACAGAGGGGGAGCTTTGGAACCTTGGAGGAGAGCACAGCAACCGGTTTGTGGTAGGCAAAACAGAGAGTAACCTGCACAGACGGTCAGTACCGCCACCCTGTGCTCCCTACCCTGGTTGCTTGTCTGCCGGTATGAGTAGGGGCTGAGTGCTGAAGTTCAGGCTTCAGAAGTCAGACCCAGGGAGATGACCAGGGTTGGCTGTGGGAGACAGCCAGACAAGGCTGGAGTGTGGCAACAGAGGGTATCCTTGGAAGAAGCCTGGGCCCACCAGAGACGCAAGGCGGCACCATTGTTGGGGGATGTGTGAGGAGAGGGGAGGCACTGCCATAGGAGCTTCTTTGCCTGTGTGTGCTCTCAAGCAACAGGACACCACCTGCACAAGCTTCTGGGATGGGTGTGAGCCACCGCCGCTGTTCTGGGCTCCGGAGGTGGGCACGGACTGCTGCCACCACTAAGAGACCCACAGGCAGGCGCCAGTTGCTTCCCCTGCTGTCCCAGGAGTGCATGGGCTGTTGCTGCCACTACAAGACCTGTGAGCAGGCATCAGTCATGGCTCCTACCATCCGAGGAGAGTGCAGGGACAGCACATGGGCTATGAGCAGGTGCCAGTCGCTGCCCCTGCCATCCCGGGAGTACGCACAGGCCGCTGCTGCACCTTCCCACCCCCGTATCAAGGGGATGATGGCCAGCACATGCTGAGGAGAGAGGCAGCAAGCAACCAAAGTAAAACCAGCCCCTTGATTCCAGACAAGATGGTTGAGTGGAAAGACTTGAGCTCACCTCCTCTCAGAAAAACACCGTAATCACAACTAACTGCTGAACAGCCATTGACAGAAAAGACTGGAACCTACCAAAAAAGATATTTTACATCCAAAGACAAAGAAGAAGCCACAGTAAGATGATAGGAGGGGTGCTTTCATGATGTAAACAAATCCCATACCCACTGAGTGGGCGACCCATAAACTGGAAAATAATTAGATCGCAGAGGTTCTCCCAGAGGAGTGAGAGTTCCGAGCCCAGCGTTAGGCTCCCCAGTCTGAGGGTCTGGAATTGGGAGGAGGAGCCCCCAGAGCATTTGGCTTTGAAGACCAGTGGGGCTTGAGTGCAGGTGCTCCACAGGGCCGGGGGAAACAGAGACTCCACTCTTGGAGGGCACACACAAGGTTTCATGTGCACTGGGAACCCATCACAAAGCAGTGACTCCCTAGGAGCCTGGGCTGGACCTACTGGTGAATCTTTGAGGGTCTCCTGGGGAGACGGGTTGGCTGTGGCTCACTGTGGGGGCAAGGACACTGGTGGCGGAGGCCCCAGGGAATATTGATCTGCGTGAGTGCCCTTGGAGGTCGCCATTTTGGCATGGAGACCTGGCCCAACCCAGCAGCCTGCAGGCTCCACTGCTGGGGCAACTCAGGGCAAACAACGAGGAGGGTGCTGCCCCATCAACAGACAGGCTGCCTAAAGTCATATGGAGCTCACAGCCACCCCTAAACACACCACTTGGTGTGGCCCCACCCACCAGGACAAGACCCAACTCCACCCACCAGTGGGCCGACACCAGTCCCTCCCACCAGGAAGCCTGCATAAGCCCCTGGACCAACCTCACCAGAACCAAGAGGAACTACACCCTTGCAGTCTGCAGAAAGGAGACCACAAACGTGGAAAGTTAGACAAAGTGAAAGGGCAGAGAAATATGGTCCAGATGAAGGAACAAGAGAAAAACCCAGAACAACAACTAAGTGAAGTGGAAATAGGCAGCCTACTTGCTGAAGAATTCAGAGTAATGATAGTAAAGATGATCCAAGGTCTCAGAAAAAGAAATAGAGGCACAGACTGAGAAGATAAAACAAATGTTTAACAAAGAGCTAGAAGGCTTAAAGAACAAACAGAGATGAACAATACAATAACTGGAGTGAAAAATACACTAGAAGGAATACATCGGAGAATAAGTGAGGCAGAAGGATGAATAAGTGAGCTGGAAGACAGAGTGGTGGAAATCACTGCTGCAGAACAGAATAAAGAGTATGAAAAGAAATGAGGACAGTCTCAGAGACATCTGGGACAACATTAAGTGCACCAACATTTGCATTATAGGGATCCCAGAAGGAGAAGAGAGAGAGAGAGAAAGGGCCTGAGAAAATATTTGAAGAGATTATAGCCAAAAACTTCCATAACATGGGAAAGGAGACACTCAAGTCCAGGATGCTCATAGAGTCCCATACAGGATAAACCCAAGGAGGAACATGCGAGACACATAGTAATCAAACTGAGAAATATTAAAAACAAAGAGAAAATATTAAAAGCAAGAAATAACACACAAGGGAATCCCCATAAGGCCATCAGCTGATTTTTCAGTAGAAACCCTGCAGGCCAGAAGGGAGTGGAATGATAAGTGATGAAAGGGAAAAATCTACAACCAAGAATACTCTACTCAGCAAGGTTCTCATTCAGATTCCACAGAGAAATCAAAAGCTTTACAGACAAGCAAAAGCTAAGAGAATTCACCACCACCAAACAAGCTTTACAACAAATGCTAAGGGAATTTCTCTAGGTGGAAAAGCAAAGGAGACAACTAGAAACAAAATTACGAATGGGAAAGCTCACTGGTAAAGGCAAACATACAGTACAGTCAGGAAATCATCCACACAAAAATATATCAAAACCAGCAGTCGTGAGAAGGAGAGTACAAACACAGGATATTGGAAATGCAGTTGAATTGAAGAGACCAACCACTTAAAACAATCTTGTATGTTATAGAGTGCTATATCAAAACCTCATGGGAGGGACTTCCCTGGTGGTGCAGTGGTTAAGAATCTGCCTGCCAATGCAGGGGACACAGGTTTGATCCCTGGTCTGGGATGATCCCACATGCCATGGAGCAACTAAGCCCGTGTGCTACAACTCCTGAGCCTGTACTCTAGAGCCCATGAGCCACAACTACTGCACGCCACAACTACTGAAGCCCGCGCGCCCTAGAGCCTGCGTGCCACAACTGTTGAGCCCACGCCCCGCAACTACTGAAGCCCACGTGCTCTAGGGCCCACGTGCCACAGCTACTGCGCCCACGTGCTGCAACTACTGAAGCCCGTGTGCCTAGAGCCTGTGCTCTGCAACAAGCCACTGCAGTGAGAAGCCTGCGCACCGCAATGAAGAATAGCCCCTGCTCACCACAGCTAGAGAAAGCCTGCACACAGCAGTGAAGACCCAACGCAGCCAAAAAAACCCACCAAACCTTATGGGAACTGCAAACCAAAAATCTATAATAGATGCACACACAAAAAAGAAAAAGCAATCCAAACAGAACACTAAAGATAGTCATCAAAACACAAGAGAAGAGAACAAAAGAGGAAGGGAAGAAAAAAAGACCTACGAAAACAAATCCAAAACAATTAACAGAATGGAGTAAGAACATACGTGTCGGTAATTACCTTAAATGTAAGTGGATTAAATGCTCCAACAAAAAGACACACTGGCTGAATGGATACAAAAAGAAGACCCGTATATAGGCTGTGTACAAGAGACCCACTTCAGATCTAGGGACACATACAGACTAAAAATGAGGGGATGGAAAAAGGTATTCCATGCAAATGGAAATCAAAAGTAAGCGGGAGTGGCATTACTCATATCAGACAAAATAGACTTTACAATAAACACTGTTACAAGAGACAAAGAAGGACACTACATAATGATCAAGGGATCAATCCAAGAAGAAGATACAACAATTGTAAGTATATTTGCACCGAACAGAGCACCTCAATATAAGGCAAATGCTAACAGCCATAAAAGGAGAACTTGACAGTAACACAATAATAATGGGAAACTTTAACACCCCACTTACATCAGTGGACGGATCATCCAGACAGAAAATCAATAAGGAAACACAGGCCTTAAGTGACCCATTAGACCAGATGGACTTAATTGATATTTATGGAGCATTCCATCCAAAAGCAGCAGAGCACACATTCTTCCCAAGTGCACACAGAACATTCTGCAGGATAGATCACATGCTGGGCCACAACGCATGCCTTCGTAAATTTAACAAAATTGAAATCATATCAAGAATCTTTTCTGACCATAACGCTTTGAGGTTAGAATCAATTACAAGAAAAATACTGGGAAAAAAACACACAAACACATGGAGGCTAAATAATACGTTAGTAACCAATGGATCACTGAAGAAATCAAAGAGAACATCAAAAACATACCTAGAGACAAATGACAACAAAAACATGACAATGCAAAACCTATGGGACGCAGCAAAAGCAGTTCTAAGAGGGAAGTTTATAGTGATACAAGATTACCTCAGGAAACAACTCAAACAACCTAACCTTACACCTGAAGCAACTAGAGAAAGAAGAACAAACAAAATCCAAAGCTAGTAGAAGGAAAGAAATCATAAAGATCAGAGCAAAAATAAATGAAATAAAAACAAAGAAAACAATAGCAAAGATAAATGAAACTAAAAGCTGGTTCTTTGAAAAGGTAAACAAAATTGATAAACCTCCAACCAGGCTCATCAGGAAAAAAAGGGAGAGGGCTCAAATCAATAAAATTTAAAAAGAAAAAGGAGAAGTTACAACTGACACCATAGAAATACAAAGGATCCTAAGAGACTACTACAGGCAACTACATGCAATAAAATGGACAACCTAGAAGAAATGGAGAAAGTTTTAGAAGGGTTCAACCTTCCAAGACTGAACCAGGAAGAAATAGAAAATATGAACAGACCAATCACAAGTACTGAAATTGAATATGTGATTTAAAAACTTCCAGTAAACAAAAGCCCAGGACCAGATGGCTTCACAGGCAAATTCTACCAAATATTTAGAGAATAGTTAATGCCTATCCTTTTGAAACTCTTCCAAAAAATTGCAGAGGAAGGAACACTCCCAAACTCATTCTCTGAGGCCACCATTACTCTGATACTAAAACCAGACAAAGACACCACAAAAAAAAAAAAAAAGAGAGAAAATTAGGGCTTCCCTGGTGGTGTGGTGGTTAAGAATCTGCCTGCCAATGCAGGGGACACGGGTTTTAGCCCTGGTCTGGGAAGATCCCACATGCTGCGGAGCAGCTAAGCCCATACGCCACAACTACTGAGCCTGCGCTCTAGAGCTTAGGAGCCACAACTACTGAAGCCCCCGCACCTAGAGCCTGAGCTCTGCAACAAGAGAAGCCACCACAATGAGAAGCCTGTGCACCACAACGAAGAGTAACCCCTGCTCTCTGCAACTAGAGAAAAAAGCCCGTGTGCAGCAACAAAGACCCCAGTGTTGCCAAAAAAAAAAAAAAAAAAATGATGAAAAAAAAGAAAATTGCGGGCCAATATCACTGATGAACATAGATGGAAAAGTCCTCAACAAAATACTAGCAAACCAAATCAAACAACACATTAAAAGGATCATATGCTATGATCAAGTGGGATTTATCCCAGGGATGCAGGTATTCTTCAATATCCACAAATCAATCAGAGTGATACACCACGGTAACAAACAAGAATACAAACCATATGATCATCACAATAGACACAGTAAAAGCTTTTCACAAAATACAACACCCATTTATGATAAAAATTCTCCAGAACGTGAGCATAGAGGGAACCTACCTCAACGTAATAAAGGCCATGTATGACAAACCCACAGCTAACATAATTTTCAGCAGTGAAAAGCTGAAAGCATTTCCTCTTAAGATCAGGAACAAGACAAGGATGTCCACTTTCATCACTTTTATTCAACATAGTTTTGGAAGTCCTAACCATGGCAATCAGAGAAGAAAAAGAAATAAAAGAAATCCAAATTGGAAACGAAGAAGCAAAACTGTCACTGATTGCAGATAACATGATACTATACATAGAAAGTTCTAAAGATGTTACCAGAAAACTACTAGGGCTCATCAATGAATTCGGTAAAGTTGCAGGATACCAATTAATACACGGAAATCCCTTGCATTCCTATGTAGTAACAACAGAAGATCGGAAAGAGAAATTAAGGGAAAAAATCCCATTGACCATCACATCAAAAAGAGTAAAGCACTTAGGAATAAGCCTACTTAAGGAGGCAAAAACCTATTCTGTGAATACTGTAGGACACTGGTGAAGGAAATTGAAGATGACACAAACGGATGGAAAGATATACCATGTTCTTGGATTGGGAGAATCAATATTGTCAAAATGACTGTACTACTCCAGGCAGTCTACAGATTCAGTGCAATTCCTATCAAATGACCAATGGCATTTTTCACAGAACTGGAACAAAAAACTTTAAAATTTGTACGGAAACCCAAAAGACCCCAAATAGCTAAAACAATCTTGAGACAGAAGAACAGAGGTGGAGGTATCAGGCTTCCTGACTTAAGACTATACTACAAAGCTACAGTCATCAAAGCAGTATGGTACTGGCACAAAAAACAGACACGTAGATCAACAGAACAGGACAGAATGCCCAGAAATAAACCCACGCAGCTCTCGTCAATTAATCTATGACAAAGAAGGCAAGAATATACAGTGGAGAAAAGAAAGTTACTTCAGTAAGTGATGCTGGGAAAACTGGTCAACTACATATAAAAGAATGAAATTAGAACATTCTCTAACACCATATACAAAAATAAACTCAATATGGATTAAAGATGTAAATATAAGACCAGATACTATAAAACTCCTAGAGGAAAACATAGGCAGAACACTCTTTGACATAAATAGTAGCAATATCTTTTTGCAGCCACCTCCTAGAATCATGAAAATAAAAACAAACAAATGGAACCTAATTAAACTTAAAAGCTTTTTCATAACAAAGGAGACCATAAACAAAACAAAAAGACAACCCACAGAATGGGAGAAAATATTTGCAACTGAAGTGACCGACAAGGGATTAATCTCCAAAATATACAAACAACTCATGCAGCTCAATATCAAAAAAAAAAAAAATCAAAAAATGGGCTGAGGATCTAAATAGACATTTCTCCAAAGAAGACGTACAGATGTCCAAAAACCACTTGAAAAGATGCTCAGCATTGCTAATTGTTAGAGAAATGCAACTGAAAACTACAATGAGGTATCACCTCACACTGGTCAGAATGGTCATCATCAAAAAGTCTACAAACAACAAAGGCTGGAGAGGGTGTGGGGAAAAGGGAACTCTCCTACACTCTCAGTGGCAGTCTAAATTGGTACAGCCAGGAGAACAGTATGGAGGTTCCTTATAAAGGTAGAAATAGAGCTACCATATGATCCAGCAATCCCACTCCTGGGCATATATCTGGAGAAAGCCATACTTTGAAAAGATACATGCACCCCAGTGTTCATTGCGGCACTGTTTACAATAATCAAGACATAGAAGCAACCTAAATGTCCATCAACAGATGAATGGTTAAAGAAGTGGTACATATATATGGAGAATATTACTCAGCCATAAAAAGAATGAAATAATTCCATTTGCAGCAACATGGTTGGACCTAGAGATTACCAATACTAAGTGAAGTAAGTCACACAGAGAAAGACAAGTATCATATGATATCACTTACATGTGGAATCTAAAAAAATGATGCAGGTAAACTTGTTTACTGAAGAGAAATAGACTCACAGACTTAGAGGACTGCCTTTGGCTTCCATGGGGGAAAGGTGGGAGGGATGATGAATTGGGAGATTGGGATTGGCATATGCACACCACTATATGTAAAATAGATAATCAACAAGGACTTACTATAGAGCACAGAGAACTCTAGTCAATACTCTGTAATAACCTATACAGGAAAAGAATCTGAAAAAAGAATAGATACATGAATGTGTGTAACTAAATCCCTGCTCTACACCTGAAACTAACAAAACATTGTGAGTCAACTATACTCCAATATAAAATAAAAAAATTTTTTAAAATCCAAATATCTTTGTGTTCTACAAGAAAAAGTATATTTTGTACTCCTTTATATTCCTTTTAATTTGGAAGTTGATGGAAAGCTGCACTTGAAGATGTAATGGGTAAGCTGACATCCTCACCCTTGCTCAAAGATGAGACTAATTAAAAATATGTACTTTGTTCACATAATTGACATATCTAGGTAGATTTTTTTATAAAGAGGATCCACATTGTTTTTCTTCATAATGGCCCATCTTTTTAGTGGAATATAGTGTTTCCTTAGTTTCTTTCATCTTCATATTAATTTGAGATTTAAAATAAATTTATTTATTTATTTTTGGCTTCATTGGGTCTTCATTGCTGTGTGGGGGCTTTCTCTAGTTGTGGTGAGCGGGGGCTACTCTTCGTTGTGGTGTGCAGGCTTCTCATTGCGGTGGCTTTCTCTTGTTGCGGAGCACAGGCTCTAGGCACACGGGCTTTAGTAGCTGTGGCACGCGGGCTCAGTAGTTGTGGTGCACAGGCTTAGTTGTTCTGCGGCATGTGGGATCTTCCCAGACCAGGGCTTGAACCCGTGTCCCTTGCGTTGGCAGGTGTATTCTTAACCACTGTGCCACCAGGGAAGTCCCTAATATGAGAATTTTAAACATGTATTTTGATGACATTTCTCTTTAGCATTCTTCATCACCATCAGCATCATATTGGTATTCTCTTGTTGGGAGGATATTCCAGGTACAGGAAAATATGAGCAAAGTCAACAGGCATGTTTGAGAAACAGCAGGCCCTGCTCTCTTGGGGCCAAAGTGTAGGCTCCTTGAAAAAAGAGTGGAAGCATAGATTAGGGGCAGAGTGTCAGGGGCTTTAAAGTAATTTCTGTTTGGACTTTATTCTGTGTGTCATAGCTTTTATAGGGAAATGGGCTCAGAGTTTAAAATGGTAACTCCATAAATATAATTGTAGCACCACATCTTAGTTAGAATGATAACGTCTTATATTTGAGTTGCATTTCAGAACTTTAAAAACTGTATACTACATGCAGTATTTCTGTACCACACAAGGAAAATAGCTTTAAAAAGGCTTTCTCTTGACACAGTTTGTGGTCTTGTGACTCAGTGGCAGGCCTGTCCTGAGAGGACAGGGACCTGTGATGACTGTGAAATAAATGACAGCGTCATCGTACAGAGGACAGCCTGAGCTGCATTAGGGTCTTCTTTGTCTCAGGGTTTGGGGCTTCTCCCTGCTTTGGCCGATCTATATTTTCCTCCTCATCCCTGCCCCCTGCTTCCTGCCCTCTCTTCCTCCATTAACATACTGGTGCTTTGAGCCTTAGGTCTGAAGGTCTCTATCATCTTGCTGTTCCTTTAGGGAAGCACATACCTAACCTGATGAGGTCCTTTTCAAAATAGTGGATTATGCTGTGTTTTCAGCAACGGATGATTTCTGCATATTACAGTCTTTTAACATCTCCTTAAAGTTAAAACCAGGTGCATCCTTAATAATTTATATACTAAACAGAATAAATAATTGTTTGTCAATATGGTGGGTTATATAAATATAAAACGTAGGAGTTTCATATACACCTGGTGGAATAATCACTGACAGATATGGAAAGAAGGGCAAAAACGAGTTGAAAGGACTAGTTCATCCTCATTTGTCACTTATTTTTCTTTAAAAGAGTACTAAAGGGTACACTAAAAGTCAAAGTTGGACTTCCCTGGTGGTCCAGTGGTTAAGACTCTGTGCTTCCACTGCAGGGGGCACGGGTTCAATCCCTGGTTGGAGAGGATCCCGCATGCTGCGTGGCAGGGCCAAAATAAAATAAAAACTGCATCAACAGTTAAGAAAAAAATCAAAGTTGTTCACAATCTGTATCAAAGTTTTGTTTTAACAGTGTTTTCAACATTTTAAATCTTTCTGGTTATTATGTGAAGTCTTTATGAAGAGTAAAAGTACTTGCCACAATTAGCCAAGAGTGATGTTTCTGTATGGATATTTATTTTCAAAACATCAGTTACTTTGAAATCACATTAGACAGTATTTTAGTATGTCTTTGAATGTTGTTATGATTTAATTTATCCCAGAATTCCAGAAAAGGATTTAGTTTGGTTTAAAAATAAATAAAACTCAAATCTGAAATGTATTTATTGAAACTGGATTTTGTTGCTATACAGAACATATCTTTTTCCTAGTTTAAAAAATGATCACTGATGATAAATGCAGCGTAAAAATCCTGTGAACCCAACTGACATAAAGTAATTTAGTAAATATAATTAGGGCAGCGTTTCAAAACACTGAGTAAAGATAGATTATTCAATGGATAATGTTGGGACTAGTGGATATTCATCTAGGAAAAAACAAAGTACAAACTCCAAATACTGTAATATAAAACTGAAAACATATAGTAAGTATTGGAAGAAACCATAGGATAATTCTTTTATAAACTGCATGGGGAATGACAGTCTACATCTGGTACAATAACCAGGAGCCATAAAAGAATAGATTGATAGCAGTTCAGTTACATAAAATCTCTAACTTTCTGTGTGACAGAAACCACCAAATTCACCTAACTGGAAAAACATTTTTGCAGCTCTTAACACAGACAAAGGGCTAATTTCCTTAATATATAAAAAGTTCCTTCAAACTCTCATCACAGACAAAAGGCTATTTTCTCCTACACATAAACCTGTATTTGTAATAGCAGAAAAATTGGAAATTGCCTAAATGCTCACATACAGGGGACTGGTAAATACTGTAAAGTGTGGTGGAATTCCTCGCAGTTCTAAAAAAAGAAGGAAGCAACGGAGAAAGCACTTGTGGTGTTTACCATTTGGGTAAAAAGGGAGAAAATAGAATATATTTCTGTTTCCTTACATGTAACTAAACTACTTCTGGGTGAATACAAGGGAAATAAATCACATTCGTTTTCATGGAATGAGAACTGGATGGCAAGGGGGCACAGGGTTGGAGGGAGTCTTTCCACTGCACATACCCTTTTGTTCTTTTTGTTTGGATTTTTTGAAGGTATCTCTAGAAAAAATAAGTTCTGAGAAATAAATTATGAAGGAAGGGTCTTGAAAAACTTGAACATTTAAATATATTGGTTTTTTTTTTTAAATTGGAGTATAGTTGCTCTACAATGTTGTGTTAGTTTCTGCTGTACAGCAGTGTATCAGCCAGTGTATACATATATCCCCTCTTCCTTGGATTTCCTTCCCATTTAGGTCACCACAGAGCATTGAGTAGAGTTCCCTGTGCTATATACATAGGTTCTCATTAGTTATCTATTTTATACATAGTAGTGTATATATTGTTTTAATAAAATGTTTTAGTTTCCTTGCTTGAAAAATAACACTCTAAGGGGCAAAACGTGGGCCGTTCAGGGGGAGCATGTATGTTTAATTAAAGTGCCTCTTCAGCAGTATTAAAAATCAGTCAGTTGTGATTTGGGGCAGAGTACATGAAAACCTGTGGGAGACCGAGTTTCGAAGTTTGCTTTGAACTTGGACCGGGAGGAGAAGGGGTTAAAGGTGCGAAGCAGGTAAAGGAAGGGTTAAAGGCATTATGCAAGCTGTTAAGTAAAAAGGAAGTGCATTACAAAATGCTGAGCTCAGGAGTCTGGCTGCCGGCCAAGCCTTTGCTTTCTTCACTACAGCTGAGGGCTTTCGAAGCTTCCCACCAGTGGGTTTGTCTGAACTGTTTAGGAATGCGGCCGCGGTCGCCAGCTGACGTCAGCGCCGCCGGTTCAGCCGGGGGCCAGAGCCGGGACTGACAGCGCGGGGGGCGGGGCGGCGTGTGTGTGACTGACACAGAGGAGGTGGCGCGAAGGTTTGAGGTTCCTTACTGAATATTAAATTTCTGGTTATAGATTTTTCCTTGTAGGTGAAAGACTTTCTTTCTCCTGTCGTTTTTGAAAGCCAGGGCTCTGTATCGCTTCAGTGTAAATATAAGCATAAAACTAAATATAGCTTACATATCATACTCTCAAATTTCATGGGCCTTTTTGTTTTTGTTTCTGAGAAAGAGAAACAGTAAAAACTATGGTGATTTGTAGCGGAGGAGGGGCTAAGGAGATGATTTTTACTGAATATGAGGGTCTTGGTTTTTCTTACCTAAAGTCCATTTTATTTCAGAATTGATACAGGAAAGAAATTGTAAAAACTCTCAAATGCAATTTTGTAAAACAGAAGATCAAAAAAGAAGAAATACTAATGTGGAAAACTGCCAATACTGAATAGAACTCTTTTAAAACCACCTATGGGCATGATAGGTTTGGGTTATTGCTGCTGATTCTTCAGCCCTTAAAGAAAAATGTGGGCATTTTTCTAGGGACATCTTACAAGAATCATGTTTAAAGCTGCATTTCCGCCATTATCTTCTGTTTTCATATGATTACTTTTACTTTTAACAACATGTGTTTTTCTTAACTATATTAATTAGATCATTTTGCTTAGTCATAGCCGAGAATTTTGTTTTAATCTTCTGGTTCTTAGTTAATGTGAGTCATAGTTAGGAATGCAACTTATTAGCTTTACGTGTGTGTGGAGGGGGACCTGCAGGGGTTGAGAGGTGTGAGTGGTGTGTACGGAGTGCAATACAAGTTCATAAACAGGGGTCTACAAAGAGCCATTAAACTTCATGGACAACTTTGTTACTTGACCCGGCCAATAAAGGAAGACTGTTTGGTGTGGCTTCTGAAGTTATCTGGTATAGTTAATTTAATCAACTGTATTTGAGTAACTGTTTCAGGGACACCAAATTTATAAAAGTATTGATATGTTATTATGACTTTCGATAGAGGAGGTTTTAGTGTTTCATGAAAGGAAGGCTTCTGCTTATTTGTCCTTCTTGTTAAGAAGCTGCTTCTGCACGATCTTGATCATTTCTTTAGGCATTGATGGCACTCACCTTCTGGAGTCAGTCACTGTAATTACGCTTATGTGTAGCAGCCCAGCTAAGGTGAAGTCAGCGTACAGATCAGGAGGAAACAAAGCAACAAAAAACCAGCACCTTCTTTGGCAAAAGACATGTTCAGCCCTAAATTGACAATTCCATAAAGTTTATGAGTGTTCTGAGTTTGTGACTAGTATCACAGTAATTGATATATTTTCTTTTTAAGGCATCAGGCTAGACTTTAAGAACTTGTGTTTTTTGCTTAGGTAACTTTGGCAAAATACACTTCATGCAGAATAATAATGAAAGCATAAAGAACTATATAAGCTATTCTGTTATATTGGATTCAAATATTAAGGTTATTTCATTTAATACATGGAATATCCAACAGGAATATTTGATATATTGAACATTGAATTAGGAAAGAGGTTATGAATTCTTCCTTAGTCAGCAATTGTATGACTTTGTCCACTCACTTTTTTTTTTTTTTTTGTGGTACGGGGGCCTCTCACTGTTGTGGCCTCTCCCGTTGCAGAGCGCAGGCTCCGGACGCGCAGGCTCAGCGGCCATGGCTCACGGGCCCAGCCGCTCCGCGGAATGTGGGATCTTCCCAGACCCGGGCATGAACCCGTGTCCCCTGCATCTGCAGGCGGACTCTCAACCACTGCGCCACCAGGGGAGCCCTGTCCACTCACTTTTAACCTCACTGTGTCTTGGTTTCTCCAGGGAGAAATGCTTTTAATTAGTTCCTCCATGAGGGGACTCAAGGCGAAGAGGCTATTATCAAAACATAAAAACATTCTGAGTAATGATACAGTATGGTTGGGCTCCCTAGGAGTAGTAAGGCAGCAGAAGAAATGAAGACCTGGTATGCTCACTGGTCTCTCCATCTACCTGCTTGTGTAAAGCAACCCAGCACCACTGATGTGAAGTCCTCATTGGCTCTACCCTCTCCTCTGGGAGTAAAGCCACGAGTGATTTGAGTATGGATTTAGAATTAGAATTTCCTTTCTTTGTTTTTGCAAAAATAGTTATTTCTTCTAAGATAAAACCTCTTCAAAATACAGAGTAAATGCTTATGTCTTGTTATTTGAGTCTATATTTGGACTCTGTAGAAGAAAAGTATGACTTAGTTAATCATCTGCTTTTTAAGCTCTTTTAATATCGACTAAGGCGAGCATATTTTGGGTTGTAAAGGATGGGAACATGGCAGAAATTGCTGCCCACCAGTCATGATGTTAGTGAAGAAGGAGCTTCTTAATTGGACGCTTTTGCCCAAAACTACAGTGTTTTTGTTGCCCAAATACTATGATATATTTCAGGAAGCTTCAACCTTATCTTAAATAAGAACCCTTTAAAATTACTTTTGTCTACTTAATCCATGTTTTAAAAGGTATTATCTGCAAATACACTTGCATCTGTATTATGTCATTCAATTAAAAGAAAGACATTATAGCAGGGAATATCAAACAACTGCAAATAGCTAACATAACCACACTAAGTTGATTTAATTCCAGCTCACACGAAAAAAAAAAGGATGTTTATTAGCCTTGTAGCTTACCCTTAGTCAACCTTCAGTTTCTATTAGATGGTTTGAAAATTTGGGCAAAACATGTAGATACTTTATTACCGTTTCCAGTGAACCGTAGGGGATTGAGACTGGGGCCTCTACACTTGAAACCTCATGATTAAAAGAGGGAAGAACCTCACAAGAGATAGTTGGGCTACCTCAATATGCAGGAGTAGAACTATCGGGTAGCTCAGAATTTCAACTATCATACTTCAGATCTAGCATCTTGTTTATTTGCAATGGGCTTGGGGGAAAGCAGCATCCTTGGTTTGATCCTGTGAATGCTGATGGCTCAGGCATAGTATTATGGTTTCAGTATGTTTCAGAGCTTGAGTTTAGAATTTTCCCCTCCTGTTGCCTTGCTTATCAAAAATTAGTGATGTGAAGGCATTTATTGTTTATGTTATTTGGAGCAGCTGGCAGCACAGTTGTCTCTTAGTTCTGGTTAGTGTTTTAACTGTTTGCATATTCCTTTTATGGGCTACTTCTTGGCTTCTTTTAAGATAGAATTGAAAGAGATTCAGCAGTGAAAACAGATTGTCAAAGCCAGAGAAGAGGCACATTGTGCTCAGTTTTCAAAACTCTTCTGTTAATCTCTGTTTTGGTTTCTAAGAGCATTGCTGAAGAATCTGTTTTCTTATGAGTGTCCATCTTGAATATTAAATTTAAAATGGTTTATTTTGAATTTCCTCTCATTGAGGCTGGTTTCTCATATGGCTTCCATTGAAGGTGTTCGACATTAATATTTATTTTCTGTTCCCATTCATTTATTCTTTTCGCATATATTCTTTGAACACCTATTGTGTGCCAGACTTTATTCAGGTGCTGGGTACATACTGCTGAATAAAAGCAGTTCTCGCAGTCTAATGGAAATTAGCATTAGCTTGCAGTCTAATGGAAACTAGAGATAATAAAGTATGTCTGAAGGAAGTTCCTGAGGGCGGAAGGACCTGATGTATACAAGGAATTGAAAGGAGCCCACATGGGTGGTGAACCAGAGGAAGATGAGGGGAGGGTGATGCCTGATGGAGTAGGAGAAATGGTCAGGGCAAGATCCTGTAAGGTGTTCTTAGGGCTTGGTAAGGAATTGGCTTTTATTCTGAGTGTAGTGGCAGGGCACCCACCAGTTGCTGTGTGGAGAATAGGTTGGTAAGGGCAAGAGTAGAAGCAAGGCTTCCAGTAAAGAACATGGTTGCAGCAGTTCTGGCAGTATTAGCTTAGACTAGTGTGGGGCAGTGGAGATGGAGAGCAGTGGACACCTCAACAGCATTCAGTGATGGGATTGGATGGGGTGGGTGAAGAGGAGGAAAGAATTGGATTTGGATAAGCTGTTCAGAGAGGTTAGATAGGTAGAGTGGCTGAAATAAATCCTTTTTTCTTTTGTGCTATAGAATTAGTTATATTTTTAAAATTTGAAGATACAGGATTTTAACTTCTACTTGTTGGGTGTCTTATTAACTCATACTGAATTACTTTAGTTTCCTCTGTGGAAAAAGAAATGTCTTGTAGTAGTTACAAATGCAACAAACAACCCCCAGACTAAAGGACTCAGCATGAAGGAACTCTGCTAATACTCATTAAATATGATTGGGGGGTAAATCAGATAAGGCTGTGTGTGTTTCAGAGGAGTGAGCACTCAATACCTCTTGTGATTAGTTGATTTTTCAGTGTTTCTTTGCTTATTTTTATATTATTTTTCCCTAAAGGATTTTGAGTGATTTAAAGAAAATGATATAATACAACAAAATAATAAAAATAGAAATAGAAAATAAAAAGTATAGAGATTTTCCAGCTGACTAGTTTAAGAAAATTAAAAATAGTGTACAGGTTTGTTTTTGGAATAGTGTTAAAATTGGGACATTGTTCCAATCTTCGTACATTTCTGTATTAGATAGAAGGTTGGAAAGTTGGTGGTTTATGATGTTATTTTTTATTTCTGCAGATGATGCCATTAACCTATACATAGTAGGACCTGCCCTTGACTTGTTTTTATGGTACTGATATGTCCAGACACTCTCATGTGATTCTCCTGAAAACTAGTTACACATTTATGATAGAGCTACTTAATATGTTTGTGGCTGTGGAACAGAACAAATAATGCTTTATTTGGCACTTTTCTCTTAAGTAGCTGAGATACCTGATTATATAGATTAGATTGGATTGGAAATGCTGGGTTTAGTCCAAGATAAGACTTTCTTGAAGCTGGTAACATGACAAATAGGATCATAGGATAATAGAATCAAAGACCTCTAGTAATGGAGAAAGAAGTGACCCAAATAATAGAAACTACAACAAAAGCTGAACACTGTGTGCCTTGCACTATGCTAATCCCTTTCTCTTAGTTATTTTATTTAAATCTTAATCCTTACAAAGAGGCTGTGAAGTAGTGTTTGAATCTTCACTTTATAGATGAGGAAACTGGGTTGTAGGGAGGTCATTACTTGCTCAAGTATATAGAGCTGCTAACAAATTCCAGAGTTGGGACTTGAACCCAGATTTGACTGGCTCCAAAACCCATGCTCTCATTTTAATGAGTAGCACAGGAATACTTAAGATAGAAATACTTACTGATTCCTATGTAAGAGTATGTTTGTGTGTCGGGATGGAAATGCGTTGAGAACTGGGATTGGCCACATAAAGGTTCTGGGCCCCATTTCTCCACAACTCACAAAGGTCACACTTAGAAGATAGCATCACTAGTCCCCTAAGAGCTGTCTTTCGGTATATGTTGCTGGATGAGCTCGAGTCAGTTAAAGTATACGCTACTTTCTACCTCAGAAGTAATAGTTATATCTTTAGAACTTTTTTTTCTTTTCCTTTTTCTTTTCCTTTTCCTTTCTTCCTTTCTTCCTTTCTCTCTTCCCTTTCCCTTTCCTTCCCTTCCCTTCCCTTCCTTTCTCTTTTTCTTCTTTTTTTTGATTTGTTTTAAACAACTGGGAACTTTAAGGGCAAAAACCTTCATAAAAAATTTACCAATGAAGGGTAATGGGAGCTTAAGTTATTCAAGATAAGCTTATCAGGGCTTGGAATACCAGCAGTCTGATTTTGCTGTAAAACTAAAAGCACAGATCATAATCTATGTCTAAGCTTCTTACATGTGGGTTGGGTAGAGAAGAATGCAGATCCTAGGAATCACTGGGGACAAAAAGGGCAGATGGAAGTAAGCTCTCTGCACGTGAGCTTGTAGAACAAAAGGCGTTCCTTTGTTGCTCAATGAGTCCAAATGCTGGGAAGGAATGGAGAGAAAGGAAGCGGAAAGGCTTGATTCTCACAGTGCTTGCTGTTCTACCTGTTGATATCTCATGGAGATCTTCTTAAGATGAGTCAGTTCTTGTTACCCTTGGGATTTCCCTACTAGTGAAGCCTCTCTTCATATAGCTTCATCTTCCCCCCCCGAGAAACTATGAGACTTCTTGATAATTTTAGTAAGAATTTTAGATACTCCAGCAGTAATTTCTAGGAGCCTCAGCTTCTGATTATCGTGTTGCTTTTCATCTTCCTCCTAGCTGATTATGTATCTGTCAGAGCTTATATACCTCTGATCGCTTCCTAGAAATGTGATAGCATCCTGTTTCTTGATTCTCTCAGAAGTGATGAGTGACCAGCAGGTAGGCCTTTTAGCCAGGTGATTAGGACCTTATGCCAGTGAGACTAAATCCCTGTAGGTCCATCTCTGTGAGGGTGATTTAGTTTAGCTATGCTACCTCCTTTTGCCTCACATAGCCCACGAGCGTTAGCCTGCTACCACCCTTGGATCACAAGACAGCATTAATTGAAATGATGGATTGTCAAGAACAAGTTACTGAGACTAGAAGACATAAAGCCCATGTGAAAGAACAGAAGCTGAGGGAAGTGAACAGGTGTGAAGAGAATGAATGACAAGGATGGACAGAAGGAGTCAAAGAGATAGTGTTTACCTTTGTTAGCATGGGCCTGTGGATTAAGTGAAATTAAGTTGGAACACAGTTGTAGAAATGAAAGGGACTCAGTTCACAAGGAGCTCACTGCCTATAGAGGGTCCTGCCTCAGTACAAATCACCTACACTGAACAGGTTTAGAAGATTACCCAACTATGCCGACTAAATGCCAGCTAAAATTACTCAAGTTCCGTTTCAGAAGTGGATTTTTTGAGTATAAATAAATCCAAGTTCCCAACGAAGCCTTCACATAGGTAGAAAAGCTGTTTGTTCTTTTCTTATGAATAGTTTTTTTCAGGTACTGCTAGAGGAGACAGGTTCAGAATTGTAGAACCCAGGAGCTGGAAAGACAATCTGAGAGAGTGTGGCTTCAGTGTGAGTGAGTACAGTTGCAGAGATAAATGAAAAGCAAAAAGTAATCCAAAAAGGTCCACGTTAGCATGTGTTTTTTCCTGATGCTCCAGGTTGTTAATAGTATAAGTAATTAGATCCTTGCCTCTTGAATGTACTTTTAATTTGCACAGTTAGGAAGGATTTGTGTTTTGAAATACTAGAAATGCATGGCTTTTTCTGTAAGGAAAGAATTGGTATACTCGGAATTTTGGAGAATGGGTGGATTGTTGATCTGTGAATTTTTGAAGCAGATTGCACATATCACAGTTTTGGCTACATAAACCAAATATGTGACTTTCTTAATAGGAGGCTCTAAGAAAGACCTCGAACTCAACTGAAAACTATTGAGGATATCACAGAATGGTAGAGTTTTACAGCTAGAAATTACTTTAGAGGTTGATCTAATCATCCCATCAATTTACAAATGAGAAAACTGAGGCAGTGTGAAGTTAAGTAGTTTGTAGAGGGCTAAACATCTAGTAGTCAAAGAGTCAGAACCAGGACCCCAGGCTCTTGACTTGCGGTTCAGTTCTGTTATCAGCACCAGTAAAGTAAAGGTAAAGGAAAAAGAAATGACAATTGCTTTTATTCTTGGGACTTATGAAACCTATCTAGGCGTTTTGAAAGTCTCAATAATTTTAACACAGAGAAGGATTTGATGCCAAACAAGTCTATCACTTTTAGTTAAATGAAACCTCTTAGTGCCTAGCTAGGTGACTGAGGGGGGAAGACACGTTTTGGAAGGAAGTGGTATGGATGGTGTTAGACGTATGAATGTGATACTTACTGTAAGGACAGAGACAAGGATATGGCCTTTGAGATGCTTCAGTACTCGGATAAAGTATAATTAGAGGAATAATGCCTGATTTATTAAAGACACCTTGCTTTTCACATCCATCATCTATTTATAATTTAGTTGGATTAGTTTCCATGTAGAGAGATGAGCTCTTTTTTCCCAGGAAACCCATTGTGGCCTATAGAATAATGTTGAGTTCCTTGCCCTGCATAGTTTATACTATTAGCAGGCCTGGACTTATACAGTCACTCATTAGATTTGGCTGACCAGAGAGTTTACAAAGATTGAAAGATTATTCTATGATTATCTTTTGGTTGTATTACTTTTGATGGTATCGGATCCATTCTAGTTCCCATGAGCTAGTGCTGTCCTCTCAGCTCATTATTTAATTGATTTTCTTTTTCATTTGTGCTTAAGGCTACAACATTAAAACCCTAAGTTCTGCTTCCAACCTAAGTTCTGCTTCCAAGGTCAAACTGTGCTCCCCGTTAAGGTAGCCACTGGCCACACATAGCCATTTAAATTTAAATTAATTAGAATTAAAAAATATTAAAAGTTCAGTTTCTCAGTATGCATTTCAAGTGCTCTGTAACCACATGTGGCTAGTGGCTAGTGTATTAAACAGCTCATGTGTAGAACATTTCCACCATTGGAGAAGTTTCTTTTAGACAGCGCTGGTCTAGAGTGTCATTCTGCATCCACCTACTACAAGCCTCTCTGAAAGCCCCTCAGGACAATGGTAGTATATAGCCACTGCCATCTGGTTGGATTCATTACAGAAGAGAACATGCAGCAGACAGTGGGTTGATCTGGGCTAGAGTTAGGTGTGCAACTGAGGTAGCCATGGTTTCATTAATAGAAAGATCCTGGAAATTGCAGTCAGAGGATCTGGGTTGAGATCCAGCCCTGCTGCTTACTGGCTGTAGAGACTTGGGCTACTCATTTGATGTCTTTGAACTTTAGTTTCTTCACTTGTAAAATGAAGGTATCTCACAAGATTATTGCGAGTGTCAAATGAATTGGAAAGTACTGTGTAATTGTAAAATCTATACAAATATTTTTATGGTCTGTAGGAACGACATGCACCAGTAGTGTTAATTTGTAATAGTAATCTTTAAATTCTGTTATCCTTGCTCAGAAGGTATCACACTGAACTGATTGATAGAGAACTGGACCATACAAAGAAGCCAACATGTGCTTTAGAGATCACCAAATTGTCTAATGACGATATAGGATTAAGTTACAGACCATGATAAAGTCGTACAAAATTATACTAGTTCCCTAGCTTCTTACAGTATGTATATCTAAAAGTTCCAACAGTATTACAGACATTTCATTTGCTCCTGGAGCAGTAAGTGACTCATTTAACATCAGATGGAAAGAAAGATCACTTACAGTAAAGGTTATAAGTGTTCTTTATACAGCAGCTTCTACTGCGTTACCAAACTACATATATATTTTTTCTGGTCTTACATAAAGGGTTGTGGCATATTAGGCACTATCCATGTTGTAATAGTGGGTCAAATAAGTTACAGTGGAACAAAGGCTGCTGGGGAGTGTGTGGGGAGGTATGTATTAGACCAGAATGACTTGGTCACTGATTATTAAGAAGCAGTTACAGAGATTGCATTTGTGCTAGTTTCTTACCTAAGATGAATAGAACTGAAGTACCTGAGGCAACATATTGTTAGTGAATAATACAAGTAAAATCTTCAGTACGTGTTATTGCTTTGAATCAGATGGTACCACACAGATGGTAAGTTTCACTTTGTTTATTCCAGCCCTACATTCCGCTGTCAGTAGGACGGTTATCTATGCATTCGGCACTGCACAAATTGTACAAGCCAATGAGCCTTCTGCCCAGAATCATAAAATGAAAGCAAGAATGTTAGAAACCAGAAACATTTCATATGTTTAAAAGTTCAGCTTTTTGTTTTTATAAAATTTTCCCCTCATTGTCATACTGAATTTTGACACAGGCTGACAGCACTTTACCCCTCGCAGTCCACCTCCTCTGTGAACTTTTACTCCTTCCCTCTCCCTCACCCTCTGTCCCCCACAAAGGAGCTGCCCTTTCTCTGTGTTTTCTTAGCACTTTGCTTATGTTTTCACTACTGCTAGCTGTTTCTGCCTCCGTTACTTCCGGTGATGGCAAGTTTTTGAAGCAGGCAGGGTGCCTATGAATTACTATCTTAAGACTATAGTTTTCAAATAAAGACAAGGACTGTCATGAAGAAGAGGAATTAAAATTTGATGTGCAGGTTCTAAGGGCAGATGTAGGATGCAGGGTGGAAATTAGGAGATGAACTTTAATATTAGGAGTATCTTTTCCCATCTTTCTAAAAATGAAAGGAACTGCTTAAGTGTTTGAGCTGAGGCTAGATAACTACTTACCAGCAATGATGTTACAGGGATTAAGATATAAGGCAGAGGGCTTGATTAGGTCATTTTTTGGCAATTTCTGAGAGAATTATGATTATATTCACTGGCAACTTCAGGACAAACCTAAGGGAGAAAATAAAGATGTGGAGAATGTGTCCTGAGGTGGCTGTAGAGAAGGAACTGGAACTCAGACCCAGGCTTCCTGCAGAGAGAATAGATGCTGACAAGGACTCTAGGCTCTCTCCTCAGGTACTTCAAGATCCATTTTAATTCACTGCCTCCAATCTTGAGCTTCAACCTGGCCATTTCGCAGGATCCTGGTAACCTCAAAGAGCAAGCCTTACTTTTGGATTTCTCCCAGCTCTGGTGCCAATAGCCCACCCATGCTACAGTATCACTCTTGTTGGGGAGAAGTGGATAAAGAGCGTGGATTCTGGGATCAGTTTGCGTGGAACTGAATCTTGACTATTCTGTGCAACTTTCAGCAAGTTAAGTAATTCTCATTGGTGCCACAGTTTCCTCATCTATAAATATGAGGGAATGTATGGGAATAATACCATATTTTATCAAAACCAAGACCACTGATTATAAGATGTGCCATTGCTTTACCACTAAGAATGAAAAATATACTGTCCATTTGACAGTATACATTGTATCATTGATACATTCTAGTTTCAGAGAGGTTAAAACAGAGGAAAAACCTTCCTCTTAGGATTGTTGTGAGGAGTAAATTGATATTTGCAAAGCACTTTTTCTTATAGTATTTGACTGAACCAACCTTAGCCACTGTGTACAGACACCAAAAACAACGGGAACTACGAACCTGCAGCCTGCGAAAAGGAGACCCCAAACACAGTAAGATAAGCAAAACGAAAAGACAGAAAAACACACAGCAGATGAATGAGCAAGGTAAAAACCCACCAGACCTAACAAATGAAGAGCAAATAGGCAGTCTACCTGAAAAAGAAGTCAGAATAATGATAGTAAAGATGATCCAAAATCTTGGAAATAGAATACAGAAAATGCAAGAAACATTTAACAAGGACCTAGAAGAACTAAAGAGGAAACAGCAATGATGAACAACACAGTAAATGAAATTAAAAATACTCTAGAAGGGATCAATAGCAGAGTAACTGAGGCAGAAGAACGGATAAGTGACCTGGAAGATAAAAGAGTGGAAATAACTACTGTAGTGCAGAATAAAGAAAAAAGAATGAAAAGAACTGAGGACAGTCTCAGAGACCTCTGGGACAACATTAAACGCACCAACATTCGAATTACAGGGGTCCCAGAAGAAGAAGAGAAAAAGAAAGGGACTGAGAAAATATTTGAAGAGATTATAGTTGAAAAGGTTCCTAATATGGGAAAGGAAATAGTTAAGTCCAGGAAGCACAGAGAGTCCCATACAGGATAAATCAAGGAGAAACACGCCAAGGTACATATTAATCAAACTATCAAAAATTAAATACAAAGAAAACATATTAAAAGCAGCAAGGGAAAAACAACAAATAACACACAAGGGAATCCCCATAAGGTTAAGAGCTGATCTTTCAGCAGAAACTATGCAAGCCAGAAGGTAGTGGCAGAACATATTTAAAGCGATGAAGGATAAAAACCTACAACCAAGATTACTGTACCCAGCAAGGATCTCATTCAGATTTGATGGAGAAATTAAAACCTTTACAGACAAGCAAAAGCTGAGAGAGTTCAGCACCACCAAACCAGCTTTACAACAAATGCTAAAGGAACTTCTCTAAGCAAGAAACACAAGAGAAGGAAAAGACCTACAATAACAAACGCAAAACAATTAAGAAAATGGTAATAGGAACATACATATCGATACTTACCTTAAATGTAAATGGATTAAATGCTCCCACCAAAAGACACAGACTGGCTGAATGCGTACAAAAACAAGACCTGTATATAAGCTGTCTACAAGAGACCCAGTTCAGACCTAGGGACACATACAGACTGAAAGTGAGGGGATGGAAAAAGGTATTCCTTGCAAATGGAAATCAGAAGAAAGCTGGAGTAGCAATTCTCATATCAGACAAAATGGACTTTAAAATAAAGACTATTAGAAGAGACAGAGAAGGACACTACATAATGATCAAGGGATCGATCCAAGAAGAAGATAAAACAATTGTAAATATTTATGCACCCAACATAGGAGCACCTCAATACATAAGGCAAATACTAACAGCCATAAAAGGGGAAATCGACAGTAACAAAATCATAGTAGGGGACGTTGACACCCCACTTTCACCAATGGACAGATCATCCAAAATGAAAATAAAGAAAGAAACACAAGCTTTAAATGGTACATTAAACAAGATGGACTTAATTGACATTTATAGGACATTCCATCCAAAAACAACAGAATACACATTTTTCTCAAGTGCTCATGGAACATTCTCCAGGATAGATCATATCTTGGGTCATAAATCTAGCCTTGGTAAATTTAAGAAAATTGAAATCGTATCAAGTATCTTTTCCAACCACAACACTGTGAGACTAGATATCAATTACAGGAAAAGATCTGTACAAACACATGGAGGCTAAACAATACACTACTTAATAACGAAGTGATCACTGAAGAAATCAAAGAGGAAATCAAAAAATACCTAGAAACAAATGACAATGGAGACATGATGACGCAAAACCTATGGGATGCAGCAAAAGCAGTTCAAAGAGGGAAGTTTATAGCAAGACAATCCTACCTTAAGAAACAGGAAACATCTCAAATAAACAACTTAAGCTTGCACCTAAAGCAATTAGAGAAAGAACAAAAAAAAACCAAATTTAGCAGAAGGAAAGAAATCATAAAGATCAGATCAGAAATAAATGAAAAAGAAATGAAACGATAGCAAAGATCAAGAAAACTAAAAGCTGGTTCTTTGAGAAGATAAACAAATTTGATAAACTATTAGTCAGACTCATCAAGAAAAAAAGAGACATCAAGAAAGAAAGGGAGGGCTCTCCTGGTGGCGCAGTGGTTGGAAGTCTGCCTGCTAATGCAGGGGACACGGGTTTGAACCCTAGTCTGGGAGGATCCCACGTGCCGCGGAGCTACTGGGCATGGGGGCCACAACTGCTGAGCCTGCACGTCTGGAGCCTGTGCTCCACAACAGGAGAGGCTGCAATGGTGAGAGGCCCTTGCACCGCGATGAAGAGTGGCCCCTGCTTGCCACAGCTAGAGAAAGCCCTCGCACAGAAACGAAGACCCAACACAGCATAAATAAATAAAGTTAAAAAAAAAAGAGAGAAGACTCAAATCAATAGAATTAGAAATGAAAAAGGAGAAGTAACAACTGACACTGCAGAAATACAAAAAATCATGAGAGATTACTGCAAGCAACTCTATGCCAATAAAATGGACAACCTGGAAGAAATAGACAAATTCTTAGAAATGCACAACCTGCTGAGACTGAACCAGGAAGAAATAGAAAATATGAACAGACCAATCAAAAGCACTGAAACTGAAACTGTGATTAAAAATCGTCCCCAAAACAAAAGCCCAGGACCAGATGGTTTCACAGGCAAATTCTATTAAACATTTAGAGAAGAGCTAACACCTATCCTTCTCAAACTCTTCCAAAATATAGCAGAGGGAGGAACACTCCCAAACTCATTCTATGAGGCCACCATCACCCTGATACCAAAACCAGACAAAGATGTCACAAAGAAAGAAAACTACCAGCCAATATCACTGATGAACATAGATGCAAAAATCCTCAACAAAATACTAGCAAACAGAATCCAACAGCACATTAAAAGGATCATACAGCATGATCAAGTGGGGTTTATTCCAGGAATGCAAGAATTCTTCAATATATGCAAATAAATCAATGTGATACACCATATTAACAAATTGAAGAAGAAAAACCATATGATCATCTCAATAGATGCAGAGAAAGCTTTCGACAAAATTCAACACCCATTTATGATAAAAACCCTGCAGAAAGTAGGCATAGAGGGAACTTTCCTCAACATAATAAAGGCCATATATGACAAACCCACAGCCAACATCGTCCTCAATGGTGAAAAACTGAAACCATTTCCACTAAGATCAGGAACAAGACAAGCTTGCCCACTCTCACCGCTCTTATCCACCACAGTTTTGGAAGTTCTAGCCACAGCAGTCAGAGAAGAAAAAGAAATAAAAGGAATCCAAATCGGAAAAGAAGAAGTAAAGCTGTCACTGTTTGCAGATGACATGATACTATATATAGAGAATCCTAAAGATGCCACCAGAAAACTACTAGAGCTAATCAGTGAATTTGGTAAAGTAACAGGATACAAAATTAATGCACAGAAATCTCTGGCATTCTTATACACTAATGATGAAAAATCTGAGAGTGAAATTAAGAAAACACTCCCATTTACCATTGCCACAAAAAGAATAAAATATCTAGGAATAAACCTACCTAAGGAGACAAAAGACCTGTATGCAGAAAATTATAAGACATTGATGAAAGAAATTAAAGATGATACAAATAGATGGAGAGATATACCATGTTCTTGGATTGGAAGAATGAACATTGTGAAAATGACTATACTACCCAAAGCAATCTACGGATTCAATGAAGTCCTTATCAAACTACCAATGGCATTTTTCACAGAACTAGAACAAAACATTTCACAATTTTTATGGAAACACAGAAGACCCTGAATAGCCAAAGCAATCTTGAGAACAAATAATGGAGCTGGAGGAATCAGGCTCCCTGACGTCAGACTATACTACAAAGCTACAGTAATCAAGAGAGTATGGTACTGGCACAAAAACAGAAATATAGATCAATGGAACAGGATAGAAAGCCCAGAGATAAACCCATGCACATATGGTCACCTTATCTTTGATAAAGGAGGCTAGAATATACAGTGCAGAAAAGACAGCCTCTTCAATAAGTGGTGCTGGGAAACCTGGACAGGTACATGTAAAAGTATGAAAATAGAGCACTCTCTAACACCATACACAAAAATAAACTCAAAATGGATTAAAGACCTAAATATAAGGCCAGACACTATCAAACTCTTAGAGGAAAACGTAGGCAGAACGCTCTATGACATAAATCACAGCAAGATCCTTTTTGACCCACCTCCTAGAGAAATGGAAATAAAAACAAAAATAAATGGGACCTAATGAAACTTAAAAGCTTTTGCACAGCAAAGGAAACCATAAACAAGACCGAAGGACAACCCTCAGAATGGGAGAAAATATTTGCAAATGAAGCAGCTGACAAAGGATTAATCTCCAAAATTTACAAGCAGCTCATGCAGCTTAATAACAAAAAAACAACCCAATCCAAAAATGGGCAGAAGACCTAAATAGACATTTCTCCAAAGAAGATATACAGGTTGCCAACAAACACATGAAAGAATGCTCAACATCATTAATCATTAGAGAAATGCAAATCAAAACTACAATGAGATATCATCTCACACCGGTCAGAATGGCCATCTTCAAATAATCTAGAAACAATAAATGCTGGAGAGGGTGTGGAGCAAAGGGAACGGTCTTGCACCATTGGTGGGAATGTAAATTTATACAGCCACTATGGAGAACAGTATGGAGGTTCCTTCAAAAATTACAAATAGAACTACCATATGACCCAGCAATCCCACTACTGGACATATACCCTGAGAAAAGCATAATTCAAAAAGAGTCATTTACCAAAGTGTTCATTGCAGCTCTATTTACAATAGCCAGGACATGGACGCAGCCTAAGTGTCCATCAACAGATGAATGGATAAAGAAGATGTGGCACATATATACAATGGAATAATAGCCATAAAAAGAAACGAAATTGAGTTATTTGTAGTGAGGTGGATAGACCTAGAATCTCTCATACAGAGTGAAGTAAGTCAGAAGGAGAAAAACAAATACCGTATGCTAATACATATATATGGAATCTAAGAAAAAAAAATGTCATGAAGAACCTAGGGGTAAGACAGGAATAAAGACACAGACCTACTAGAGAATGGACTTGAGGATATGGGGAGGGGGAAGGGTAAGCTGGGACAAAGTGAGAGAGTGGCATGGACATATATACACTACCAAATGTAAAATAGATAGCTAGTGGGAAGCAGCCGCATAGCACAGGGAGATCAGCTAGGTGGTTTGTGACCACCTAGAGGGGTGGGATAGGGAGGGTGGGAGGGAGGGAGACGCAAGAGGGAAGAGATATGGGGACATATGTATATGTATAACTGATTCACTTTGTTATAAAGCAGAAACCAACACACCATTGTAAAGCAATTATACTCCAATAAAGATGTTTAAAAATAAATAAATAAATGAAATAAAATAAATAAAGCCTTTTTTGACACGAGTACCCCTTCTCTGACACTGAGGCTGTTCAGGCCATTGTGTAATTTGTAAGGTTGTTAAGTTAATAATATGATGACGTCTTGTTTTCACAATGCCATTTTAGTATAAACACTGTATTTACCAAACTAAGTGGCAGACTACTGGAGTGAGGCATATAAACTTTTCATATTAAAATATTTTTAATGTGATATTTCAGACTTACAGAAAAATCGTGCAAATAATAATAGAATATCTATAAACTTTCTGTCTCTATTCACTTGTTAACATTTTAGCCAGTTTGCTTTATCATTTGAGTACTCTCCCTCTCCCTATCTCTGTCTCCCCCACTGCCTCCCCTCTCCCCTCAACACATAATATTTTTTTATGAACCACATGAGAGTGAGTTCCATGGGGATATTCTCTTTGAAAACCACAGTAGAGACAGTACAGCTGTCATCTTCCATAAATTTAATGTTGATAAAAACTGTACTGTCTATATTCTAATTTTGTCACTTGATATAATTCTTTATAGGATTTTCCCCCTCCTTCAGTAATTGGATTCATCTAGGTCAGGTATTGCATTTAGTTCCCTTGTCTCTTTAACCTCTTTTAATCTGGAATATTGCCAAAGATCTTATCTTTTATGATTATTTCCATTTTTAAAGAATAGAGTCTCCCCCTTCTTCTAATGGAACATTTCTTATTTTAGTGTTTTTCCGATGTTTTCTCATGATTAGATTCAGATTATGCATTCCCTACCAGAATGCTACCTAAATAATGTGTCCTCAGGGTTTCACATCTGGAGGTACCTGAAACCCATCTGCCCCTCATTGGTATATTAATTTTGATCATGACTTGGCCAAAGTGTTTTCCAATTTCTTCCCTGCATTTATTACTAATTTTCCCCTTGGAACTAGTAAGCGATCTATGGGGAGACACTTTAAGACCATGAAAATATCCTCCTCATCAAAACCTCTCCCTAGACTTGGCATCTGTTGATGATTCATACTTAAACTAATCTTTACTGCAGTGGTTACAAAATATTTATACTATGTTTTTTAAAGTTTGGTGTTTGTATTCTAATGTATATGTTTATTTTCTAATAGTAATCAAACAACTATTTTTATAAAATTCTTAAATTGTTGAACTTTTTATATTTACAATGATTCTTTCTGACTCAGTTCATAAAAATGGCGTCTTATTGTCCATACCATCTAGCCATATTGAGAGTTCCTTTTCCAGCTATTGAAGATGGCTTCCTTAGTTCCTGTGTATGTTGACGATGGCTCCTGGAGGGTTAGGTATGAGCCTGTTAGATTTTAATATTATCAATGGAGTGGGTGACACAGGGAGACTTCATTATGTCTGCAATGGGCAGTATCTAAGTGAGCTCTAATTTATATAGAACTTTATTAATCTTTTAGTTTCTGGCAAGGAACTTAAGAGACATTTGTTGTGACTCAGGTATAAAAAATGTCGCATCTTTTTTGCAAAAAGGAGTAAGACACAGGCATGAGTGCTGCTGTGAACTAAAACACTTGGCCTGGTTTGATTCTCCTAACTGGTATTCGTGCTCTAGTCATTTTCCTGCGGCTTTTTTTTTTTTTGCGGTACGCGGGCCTCTCACTGTTGTGGCCTCTCCCGTTGCGGAGCACAGGCTCCGGATGCGCAGGCTCAGCGTCCATGGCTCACGGGCCCAGCCGCTCCGCGGCATGTGGGATCTTCCCAGACCGGGGCGTGAACTCGTGTCCCCTGCAACGGCAGGCGGACTCTCAACCACTGCGCCACCAGGGAAGCCCCTTTCCTGCATTTTTAAAGCCATTTTGGTGGTTCTTTTAAGCTATTTTATTCTTTAACGTTACAGGGATGCCAGACATACTTGGAGGGATGGAAAACATGGCCACGTTTCATTGGTGTCTTCATACTCTTATAACCTCTGTTGCTCTGGCTTGTAGGTTTTCTGCTTAAAAAAAAATCCTTTCATTCTGATCTGTTCTTCTTGATGGTCTTCACCTGTTTGTTTTCTTGGTGGCTTTGTGCTTTTCAAAGACTGTGGCCTGTGCTTCTCATTTTGGCTGATGGTGTTACTCTTAGTCATGAGGAGAGGAAGAGGCAACATTGTGAATGACTTCACTTCAGGCCCCTTGCTACCATGATAAAACTAATTCTCAGTAATTTAAAGAAAAAGGCGCTTCATTTCTTGGGTTTGTTACATCTTTATCATTTTATGTTTTGAGAGAACTGGGAAACCTCAGTTAAACACAATCCCTGTTTGTGAGTGAGAGGGACAGTCAAGCGTTGCCACAATTTGAGGTTCAAATTCTGAGACCTTTATTGAGTGCTTGCTTCACATGAAGCACTATTCATGCAAGGGGGTAAGGGTTTGTTACAGAGAGATTGATGTTGTGCTTCTTGCCTTGATCAAGTGGCATGACTATCTTCCTTTTTTAATTGAAAGTTATTTCAATATTTTAGGTTTCAAAAATGTAAAAAATAAACAGTTGAACTAATCAGCTGGTTTTAATTGGAAATGTGTACATTGACATGGTTAATTAACAATATATTTGCATCAGAGTTGACCTGTTTCATATGACCCTGTTATAATAATTCTTTATGTGGGGATTTAATCGAGGAATATTTGTGTTTCTTGGATTTATTATAGACCATGACAACACTTATAAAATGGGGGGGGTTAAAACTTGCGGTGGAGAATGTAGAGAAGGAGAGTAGAAGGGAGGTGGGGGCCACAATCCCTAGGTCCTCAGTTTTCTTTCAGAGTACAGTCACAATTCTGAGATAGCATATAATGTTAGTCTTAACATAGGGGAATGCGGTGCTCCTTTCTGTGTTTCAGTGGCAATCTAGAGTGGAGTGGCAGATGGTGGAAGCAGGGACCTCACCTGTTAAAGTGGGAGGTGAAGTCTGGTTTAGAGAAAGGGCATTGGGAATTAAGTTGAGGCAATAGATATAGCAGAGAATGTAGAAGAAGGCCTTGGCAAAATCTGCTGTGGCCAAGATGAGGAAACTGCAGGGGTCTGATAGGGCCTGGAAGTGGTGCTGGTTTTGAAAGGAGGTAAGTTGAGTGAGGTACTGGTGGATGTAAGTATGTGTTGTCCATACGGAGATAGCAAGCAAACACATGGGCAGGGAGGACTGGTCATCAGAAGAAAACAGAGATGAAGATACAGACTTGGGGGCTGTGTGTGCGTGCGCGTGTGTTTTGTGGTAGAAGGTGTGGGAATGGATGCTCTTGTCCAGGTAGAGGAAGCCTTATCTGTGGTAAGGCCTGAGGACAATCCAAGGACAGGGCCACTCCATTGCTAAACTCCGGTGGGTACTAATCACATTGTCATTTCTGTGAATGGCACCCCCAGGATTTGAGCATTGGGGCCAGTCTGCGGGAAGGGCACTCAGATTTGGGATCATTTTGATTCATGAATGATAAGTGAATGGTACTGAGAAGAGATATTTTGAGAGGTTGTTAGAGAATCATGCCAGTGCAATATTGCAGAAGCCAAGTCAAACGGTTTTACAGAACAGTGTCAGATGTTATAGGGAGGTCAAGGAGAATGAAGCCTGAGAGGAGGCCTTTGTGCTCTGCGTTTATGAGATCATCAATTAATGACTCCCAGGAGAACCCTGACCATGGAATGCTTGGAATGGAAGCTAGACTGCAAGGGGTTAAGCAGTGAGAAGAGGAGCAGTGGGAGGTGGCTTGAGGAAGCAGTATCATTGAGACATTATTTTATGAACTAACTTTATAACATCATAGAATATTTCTTGATAAGGTGATTATTTTAAATTATTTTAAGAATTTTGTGTTTTAAAGATTATTTTGAATTGTTACAGTGATGTTTTTAAATTTTTCTCATTTTTAAAATTTTGTCAGAATTTTCTGTAGTATTTCAGGAAGTTAGTAATATTCTCAAATTTTATTTCCGATGTCTATATTATCTCATTAAATTACATATTTAAAATATTACATTAAGTTTTATATTCCCCATAATATTATGGAAGCTGGTTTGTGGTATTCCCAGTATACATCTGTAGAAAACAAGCTGTAATGAAAATGACTCACTTTTGTAAGTCTGTACAGTGAATTTCAGACTTCACATCCCTCAAGTCTTTCCAATGAAACCAGAGTATTTCCTGATCTTGAATGACTATATAGTTGAAGATTGTAGCTAGTAATGATGATTTGTATTTCAAATATATATAGTGACATAGACTTGTGTTGGGAAGATAATATAGAAACCTAGGGAAAAAAATGTTGTGCTTGAACCAAGACAGTACTAAATAAATTGGGAGCTTAGTCTATACAGTCATTGCTGGTATTTGGACAGAAGGGTTATGGATGAGAGGGAGGAACCTTATGATTTTCCAAAAAGCCATCTTATGATAATTAGTGATTTTTCTTCCTTACATTGCTTGAAAGTTTGACGATTTCAGCTACCTTCTTAATTCTTCTGTTAAAGAATGTAGCTTAATTAAGACAGAGTCGGCATGTGTTGACATGGACATAAAATGAGTGCTCAATTAAATAAATCAATTAAAATAAATCAATTAAAATGCTTATAAATTTCACAGGATGCTTTGCCTTAGGAAAGTTTTGTGTTTCCCTTTTCTGTTTTCATTATTTTTTTTAGTCTTTTTTGGGACTAGGCTAAGACTGTAGTAGGTTTTTCTCCTTTCTGTTTTTCTGAACTGCATTAGCCATTCACAGAACAGAAGCAAATAGCCATTTTTAAAATTCATGTCTTCAAATGTTAATTTGATGCTTTGAGGCATAAATGACCTTTCTAGCCAGCCCAGACTTGTCAAACAAAGGAATGATAGGAACAAGCTGCTGTTTGTTCTAATACAACAGGCTGTTTTTCACAGAGAATATCAAAACAATTTTGCTTCCCTCTCCTCCAAAACATTAAATTTAAACTGCGGCCTGTGCTAGGTTTGAATTTAGGAAGAATTGTATACACACAAGTGGTTAAAGTGGAATCCCAGCCACCTGTGCAAAATGCTTCAGCTTGTAGAATTTTCAAATGTGTGTAGTGCACCCCTGGCTTCTCAGGCCCATATTGGGCTCAAATAAAGCTGAGCCGCCAAGTTCATAGAGTGTTGGAGGAGAGAAAGAGAAAGGAAGACCTAAAAAGTAGATGAGCAGAGTGAGACACTGTACACAGCTTTGTATCACTCTTGTTGCAAATTAGTTGAAACTAGTGAAATGAACAGAGGCAGTATTTTGGAATGATTGCAGCAGGTCTTTGGCACCAGAGGATTTGGGTGTTTTCGTCACTTCACAACTGGCTTACTAGCCTTGGGCCCTGGTGTGTCATATAACCTCCATGAGTTTATCTGTCAAATGGGAATAATATTGCTTGTCCTGCTCCGCTACCAACTCTGTACAAGGATGTTCGTTGACAGGCACTCATAAATGTTGGATGTAAAAGAGTAAAAACCCTGTTGTGGGGGCTTCCCTGGTGGCACAGTGGTTGAGAGTCCGCCTGCCGATGCAGGGACACAGGTTCGTGCCCCGGTCCGGGAAGAACCCACATGCCGCAGAGCAGCTGGGCCCGTGAGCCGTGGCCGCTGAGCCTGCGCGTCCGGAGCCTGTGCTCCATAACGGGAGAGGCCACAACAGTGAGAGGCCCGCGTACCGCAAAAAAACAAAAAAAACTTGTTGTGCATTTGTCTCAGTAATTATGTTAACTTATTACCAGTTTGTTCTAGATGTCCACTGACACCAACTCTTCTTTTCCTGGATATGATGTAAAGAAGTAGTGAAAGTTTTAATTTTGGGTTTTTCATTGGGTTCTCATGTTCTAAAATAAATGACCAGGAATCAGGAAGCCAACAAAACAAAAAATAGTTCACCTATAAATGCTATAAACCACCCCTTCTATAACCTGACCCCCAAATAATTTAATGTCCACCTGACCCCCAAATAATTTAATGTCCGGTTCTTTCCCTTGAAAGTTTAATATTCCATGTAGAGGAGTAGAACACATGCTTTGTTTTTGGTGGATTGTTAGTTTATTTTTTCTTCTTAGATATCATGAAAAAGGAAGAAAGAAGGCAACAATTCATTTTTGTCAAAGCAAGGATAGTGGCTCATTAACCCAAATAAGTTTAAAATAGTCGCCATTATGCTCTGAAAATTTGTTTTTCTTAAGTATTATTAAAGAAATTGTTAGTACTATAACAACAAAAGATATATAGAGAGTACATTTGGCATATTGCCCTTTATTCCCCCTCTAAGCAATGCGGAGAGCACTTCTATATTAATTTATATTTGAGGATTAGGTTTGTTTCTTAGGGGGAAAGGGGATCATTTGGAAGTTTGATAGTTCTAATTAGGAAAAGGCTTTCTATTTACAAGAAAGCACGCAGTGTGGCATATTGTTATGATTTCATAGAAAGGGGAACATTAGCATGTGTGTAGGAGCCAAGAAATTACCTTTGGATCTAAAGTAATAGCTTAGCCTCTTGACCGGGGTAATACGATTGGTTTGTAGACTTAGTGGGTTTTTTTTGTTTTTTTTTTGCGGTACGCAGGCCTCTCACTGTGTGGCCTCTCCCGCTGCGGAGCACAGGCTCCGGACGCGCAGGCTCTGCGGCCATGGCTCACGGGCTCAGCCGCTCCGCGGCATGTGGGATCTTCCGGGACCGGGGCACGAAGCCGTGTCCCCTGCATCGGCAGGTGGACTCTCAACCACTGCGCCACCAGGGAAGCCCCTAGACTTAGTTTTTAATGGGAGTGGTTGAAGGAGGATGTGAAAAAGAAAGGGAAAAGTTTGTAAAATTAGAATTCTTATAAATTTCACAGGATGCTTTAAGCTCTTAACCCAGTTCTGAAACAAATATGTCAGGTTTCATAATTTATGATGAGCTGTTATATTTTATGAAAATGATTAAAATAATTATAACCTGCATTTATTAAATGGTATATTCCTTTGACAAAATTCTATTTTTAGGACCTTGGGATTTGGTTGGAAATTTTGTGAAAAGATTCTTGTACTGGAAACCAGGGGAGATACCTATGTTCTGGACAGAGTCCAGCTACTAGCTAGTTGTTTAACCTTGGGTGTTTCACTTGACTTCCATGGACCTTCTTTCGTGTGATAAATGATCGAAAATATAAATAAGTTAATGTCTCAAATACCAAAATTGTATTTGTAAATACAATTTACAAAAATGTAAAAAAAATACATTTTTACTGTTTTTGTCCTCGGGGAATGTTATTAGAACCAGTAGTGGAACTTATTTTAAGTATATATATTCAAAATGCTGTATTTGTTTTTCCCTTGAAGAGTTTTCGTTTAGCCAAATGGATTGATTTAAAGTTTTTGACCACAGCTGCTATAGAAATGTGTGCACAGCTACTGTTTTGGTAAACACAGACTAGTAACCAGATGGTAGTAATACTTTAAAAAGTTGGGCTATATGGGCTGGGAACCATCCAAATGGAATTTTCAGTGTTTTGCCTAGGTACATTGGATTTAGTATACACTAAATGAGTTTGAGTGTCTTTTATTTCTGCAGTGGCTAGAAAGAACAAATAGAGTATTATGTGGAATACAAATAATGCTTATTTAGCTTGCAGTTGATTCCTTCTGATAGATGTTCCAAATTGCTGTCAGACTATATTTACTTACTCATAAGCAGATGTGCTTTTGCTTTAAATCAGGATAACTATTGCAAACTTAGTTATGCATATTTTAAACAACTGTTAAGGATTACATTTTAAAGTCATTGTTGATTAAATAAGCTGATTTATTATATTTTCTAAGGTTGTTGGTTTGGTGGTTGTTTTCAATGACAAAGAAGTTAATTTTGTGTTTTGAAATGCTGATTAAAGATGGGAAAAAATTCTTTTTCCATTCTGCAGTTCAGTATGTATATCTAAGGTGAGCAATTAATTACTATATTAAAAAAACTATAGTCGGGCTTCCCTGGTGGCGCAGTGGTTGAGAGTCCGCCTGCCAATGCAGGGGACACGGGTTCCTGCCCCGGTCCGGGAAGATCCCACATGCCGCGGAGTGGCTGGGCCTGTGAGCCATGGCCGCTGAGCCTGCACGTCCGGAGCCTGTGCTCCGCAACGGGAGAGGCCACAACAGTGAGAGGCCCATGTACCGCACAAAAAATAAAAAAACAAGCAAAAAAACTATAGTCACTGTTATCAGCAAATGAGATGTTGATGGCAATTTGGACATCAGCTGACCCATGTTTTAACTAAACAATAAAGTAGTAGTAGTAATCTTAATCTTAAAATTTACAGGTTGGTAGTATTGGAGAATATTTTCTCCAGTTTTAGTGTTTTCTCCTACATGTATATTGTTGTTATGGTTTATTTAAGATCTTTGCTAGGTAGGTGCTATACTATTCATCAAATATGTAAAGCTTCTCTAGTTTCAGATCCTGGTATTAGTCGGACTGAGCTAACTTATTCATGGAAGCACTGGTCACTACCAACTTTTTTCTGGTTTGGTGATAGGTTCTGTCTACTTCAATGGGTTTTGTATGATAGTTCCTACTGTTTCTCAGATAACTTTTTTCTAGCATTGACGTGTGCGTGCATTCACAACAAATATTTGTTGAGTCATCATCATTAGGTATTAGACATTGTGCTAGGACAAACAGGTAACCTCGTTCTTTGGAGCATGCTTGGGAGCTGGTAAAAGATGGTGTGTGGCTGGGTGGTCATGTACATGCACTTGTAAATTTATTTCCTTGGAGAATTAGAATCTAAAATTACGCATCTGAGAGAAAATAGATTAATCTTTTAAAGTTTATTACCAATTTTTAGGCCTCATGTTTTAGATTTGTAAGTAAATGCCAAATGGTACCTGTCATTTACCGTGGGCACCCCACATGGCCACTGTATCTATATCACACCAGCAAGCTTATATGTAGCATCCAACTACACACAAAAACAAAATCCACTAGTCACCTTCTGTAACTAAAAGGTGTATTCACTAACAAGTGTGGATGATTTATAAAGCTAGAAAAACCTTATTTATTAATCTGAGCAAGTCCCTAATCGCAGCAGTACTGACTGTGGTAAAGCAATCCAGATTATTGTGCCGATGTGGTACTTGTAGTTCTGTTAACACAGGCATTAGTTCATTATTGTGCATCTAGTATCACTTAGGTTTGATTAGTATAATACTGCCATTCATGGTGGTTCTTAAATATTGAACATTCCCAGCTTCCTGCTGAGTATGAGGGTTAATGAACAAAAGCAATTGTAACTTATGGTATGAGGACTGTATGTAATAGCTTAAAGCTTTCCCCCACCGCACCCCATTCAGAGGTTTATTCAATAACATGTATCACCACAGTTTACAAGAAGAATTATGTCTTTAACGTGGAATTAATTGCTGATGAGAGAGAAACATGCTAGAAATACGGCTTTTAACATAAATGTACAGATTTTCCAAAAGAACAATTCTAATACTCAGGGTTTACCAACGGCTGTTAATAATTTACCATTCCCTCACTGTAACCCCTCAACCTAATGCAGAATTGTATCGAGGAGTCAGGAGCCTAGGATATGAAGTAAATTATTAGTAATTGCTGGCCACAAACTTGTCATATTTGGTTACCTTACTCTGATTCATGATTTTTTGGTCTTCAGTATTCTGTATGCTGTTCATTTGGACCCTGTGTTACAGACAACACTAGGGAAGAGACCTAATAAAAAGTCCCACATATTTCAAAGAGAATAATTTAGAATAATGCTACTTAAGAGTACCTAATATCAGAACAAACAGGCAATGAACAGCATATAATTCCACACATTATGCAGAGACATTAAATATACATATCAGTAAGGTAGCAGATGCTTTAGTTCTGAAATTGACATGTAAAATAGCAGTCTGTCTCTGCAGGGCTCCACTCTAGCCAGCGCTTCTTCACATGTAATGAATAGCTAATTTCAGTCCGATGGTCCATAGGAGACTGACTGGGGAACTGGGAGGAGGAAAGCATTGCAGCTCTAAGAACAGCAGGATGTACTGAGATGTGCTTTTTAATGGAGAAACATTTTAGAACTCTTGGGGGTAGATTCATAAAGAGGGTTGTGCATGTGTTTTTGTGTTTAAATTAAGGAATTATTAATAAGTTAGACAACCAGGAGTCTGGCAGCTGTACTGCAAAAGAGAAAAATCAGAATCTGGCTACTGAACTAACAGCTCAAAAATAACTTGCACTTTTGATAAAATATATACTAAAACTATCTTGTGTCCAGTGGAGCCATTTATTAGAAATAGGCATTTCAGAATGTATTTAACTAGTTGAAATTTGGGGCTTACTCGTCTTTGCCTGTATACAGGAAAAGGGAAGTGAGTTTTATTCTTTTGCTTCATGGAGATTTCTTTGTCATTTGAGATTTCCCTATGTTCGTAATTCTTTGATCCATCTATCCAGTCAATATTTGTTGAGCATCTGCTATGTACCATGATGTTCTGGGAGCCCCCAGATGAATAAAATCAGTCTTCACCCTCAAGCAGTTTATAGTCTTATGGAAAGACAGACTTATAAATGCTATAACTAAAATAAAAATAAGGATTTTATGTGTGGAGACTACAGTTTTGAAGCTAAAAGACTGCTTTTGTGTTGTGAAGTATAACATACATATTGAACAGTATATAAAGCATGCCTACGGTTGAACAGATAGTTATAGAATTACATTTTATGTATTCTTTGTACTTGCTTCTTTTAGTCAACATTATGTGATTCATCTGTGTGGTTGCTTGTAGCATTCTCATTGCTGTATAGTAATCTATTTCATATCTCCACCATACTTTGTTTAGTCTTTCTACTGTTGGTGGACATTTGGGTTGCTTCCAGTTTTGGGGTATCATTAACAGTGATGCTAAGAGTGTTTTTGATTATGTGTCTTGGTATATATGTACATGCACTTCTTTAGTATATATTTGCCTAAGTGGAATCGTTGGGTCATAGAGTATATGTACTTCAACTTTACTAGATAAGGATAAACTATTATTTCTGAATGATTTGTTTCAGTGTAAAAAGACTTTTGAAGGATTTTTGGCATTGTTGGGTTTTAAAAACTCAAATATTAGAGGATTTGGTTTTCTCAAGAGAATGTGGTGGGGATAGTTATATGTAGCTATATAGTTCAGACGTCCTTTCAGTCTAACCTGGATTGCAGGAATATGCTTGAAATGCCAAATCATGACACTTAGTATTTTACTCTGGTAATTGGAAAAGTCTTTAATGAATTGGAGAACATGGGAAAGATCTTTGAGGCTAGAAAGCATGCCACAGTTTTGATTAATGCTCTGAAGAAAAGGTGTGTGTAGGGGTGGAAGCTAGAGTACATTAAGGGTACAGAAAGTTTAGTGGTCTTAAAACGTTGAGCTCACATTTTGAAGTGTAATTCTATTTTAATCTCTTTCCTAATGGAAGAAGAAAGATGACTGATTTGGTAGGGTAATCTTCTTTGAAAAATTGACAGTTCTTTGGAATGAGGCCCAGCTCTCTTTTCAGATTCTGTGTGAAATAGGAAAATGGCAGTTTTTTAGGTGCTGTTGGTTGTGGGGATAGGTGGTGTGTGCAGGGAGGAAGTACTAACTCTTGATATAGTCAGAGAGCAGATAATAGGGAGGTAGTGGATATTTCACATAAATCAATCCCTCTTATCTTCCCAGACAGTAGAAAGAATGTCATGAATATTAGAACAATTAGAGCATTACTTTAAAGATGCTGGGGACACACAATTTACTTTTTCTTAGTCTCCAAATCCATAAGAAATATGAAGCCTTTTTAAAAACTGCTTTTTTTTTTTTTGTAAACTGCTTTTTAAAATACCTTTTCCCCACAGGTCTCTCTGAGAACTGAATTTAAAGGGTGCTTGAAGCTTGCTTGTGCCATCTAGTGCAGCAAAACATGTCTGAGTATGAGTGTTTGGGATGTTCAGACCCAAAGCTGTGTTGGTTGAGTGAAAGGGAAATTTTCTATTCTATTCAGTTCAATTCAGTGACCATTTAATGCATGCCAGCCATGTGCCTGGTCCTGGTAGGTACTGGGGACACAAAGATGAATAAAACAGCTTACAGTCCACTGGGACAGACAGGCATATAAACAATTCACCATAGTGTTATGTGATAAGGGGCTGTAATAACAATCTGCAGAAAGTACTTTGGTGCACAAAAGAGACAACAAATGCTTTTCTCTGTGTGTGATGAGTGGTGAGGTTCTAGGTAGTGGTGGCCTTTCACTGCGAGGATGAATGTATTTGAAATAGGTCATACAGGTGACTAGGACTTCTAGAGAGAGAAGGGACATATTTAGCAGAGGAAACTGCATGAGCTAAAGGGTTTATGTTGTTAATCTAGATTATGGATAATCTACATGAGATTATATTATGTGTAAAAGTTAAAATTTTGTGGCAATTTAGGCTGTGATCCCAAATTTGAAGTTGTTAGCTTTTCCTCTTTTGTTTTTTTAATCACTAAAATACACATACTCATAACATTTTTTTCTTTCAGGCAGAGTTTAGTAATTAGGCAGACTTACCTTGAAAACCCTTCCTGGATGTAAGATAGTTTCATAGGTAGACTCTAGTCAGTTCATCTTTCATCATTCAGAGCTACTTATTAAATGCTTAAATGCAAATCATCTGTGTTCAGGAGAGTATAAGAAGACTTAGTCGTTGCTTAAACTTAGTCCTTGCTTTATAGGGTAGTGATTTCCAACCCTCCCCCTATATGTTTTATACGTTGGTTAAAAAAAAAGTTAATCTATACAGTTGAATATTCCTTTCAGAAAGAAAAATATTGGTGGACATAACCTTAAAAATTATCTAGTCTTCCTCCCATGTTTTATATGTGCGAAACTAAGGCCTAATTGGGTAAATGACTCATCCAAGAACACACAATGCAGCCCATCTGTAGGCTGGGGCTGGTTGAGGAGATGAGGATATGTTAGGATCAGGTTATCTGATTGCCTGGTCCCAGGCTTTTTAATAGTTTCTGTCTGCCAGGATTTGAATATGTCACAGATCAGTCTTCTCATATTTACTGCAATTATGGATTAAAAAATTTATCTGATTAAGCTAGATTGGAGGCAGCATGGTGTGGCAGAGTCAGATGAACTGCCACTTAGCACATCAACATCGCGTGCATCATCAACATCAACTCTTCTAGTTTCCTTTCCTTATCTGTAACAAGGGGGAAAGTAATACGTATTTTATTGAGTTGTAAAACTTTTAAATATAAAAGTTCCTAACAGTGCTTGGCTATTAATTGCTACTAGTGTCTTTTCTTCTTTATATATGTGGATCAAATGAGATCATAGAACAGAAATTACTTTTCAAAGCATCTTGTTCTGAAGGAGGAGAGGCAGGATGGGGTAGGGCATTAAGAAGCGCAAACTACGGATAACTATATACCTGAAACTTGTATAATATTGTAAATCAACTATACCTCAACCAAAAAAAGAAACCCCACCAAGTATCGTGTTCTGTACAAATGAACACAGGCCTATTATATTAGTTTCCTTAGAATATATAGATTTTTAAATATATATATGTGTATATATATATATCTGAATCACTTTGCTGTACACCTGAAACTAACACAACATTGTAAATTAATTATACTTCAATAAAAAGTTGAAAAATAAATTAATTTTCTTCTCATTCACTATTTAATTCTCTCCTCCATAACTAGTTTGTCTAATGGCAATATTACTTCATTAAAGTGATTATAGAACTTAATGTTTATTTTAGTAAATCCCATGATTCTCTAGTAAATGAGATAGTATATGTGAACAAAAAAGCCTCTGGGGGAGGAGAGATGATAGAGGTGTTGGTAGGCATTCTGAAAAAATTGTTCAAGTAATGCCTCACAGAGGTCCTACTGGCTCTGATCTGATGCACTTGGAGACATTAAAAAGAAAAAAACAGGGCTTCCCTGGTGGCGCAGTGGTTGAGAGTCCGCCTGCCGATGCAGGGGACACTGGTTCGTGCCCCAGTCCTGGAGGATCCCACATGCCGCGGAGCTGCTGGGCCCGTGAGCCATGGCCGCTGAGCCTGCGCGTCCGGAGCCTGTGCTCCACAACGGGAGAGGCCGCAGCAGTGAGAGGCCCGCGTACTGCAAAAAAAAAAAAAAAAAAAAAAGAAAGAAAAAACAACAACATTGAACCAAGAAGTATATGGGAGTATGGTGAGAAGATTTATTTGTATGTGGAAGTCAAAAGTAAGCATATATAGGAATGAAGAGAAAGGGTAAGGCCATACGTAGTTGGGAGTGAAAGTTGAGTGAAACTAACCTTGACTGGAGATATTGAAGTAGTCCGAGAAAATCACAGTGCCAATAGGAATAGAGAGTAATAGGTGTATATAGGATAGTTTGACATTATTTACTTGAAATGCCACCTACTAGGGGAATATGTTGGGAAGACTCATAAAACGGCAACACTGTCACCCTGGCAGTCTTTGTAATCAGAGCATCTTCTTTCCCTCTTTGAATCCCTTTGTTCATCTTGTAAGATTTCTTTTTGGCATTTACATCTAAGAATGTTGGTTCCTGATGTTTTGTAAAGTCTTAGGTCCATCTTAATACTACAATAGAGCAGTAAATTAGAAAATAGCACCAGTACCCGTAGGATATGCCCGCTGTTTCTTTTCAGTCACGTTGGTTTCACATTCTGGTTCACTCAAGCCGAATTTCAATTTATTTTCTTAAATTTCCAGAGGTTTAATACTTTCTTATTTGATTGTTTTTAATAACCTAGGTTTGAATAAGGCCATTTATACCATCTCATAATTCTCCTCTGGTTAAATTATGCCAGTCTGCACTCAAAAGGTGTTTAGTAGTTTGGTTTGTAGAAGTAGTAGTAGTAGTAGTAGTAGTAGTAGTAGTAGTAGTAGTAGTAGTAGTAGTAGTAGTAGTAGTAGTAGTTTGCATGAGCTTTTGTTGTCATAATTCCGAGAGTCACATTCCCAGCATAGCTGGGATGGATGGTGATGCTGACTGTACAAAGCTTGTGGGGGACCCACTCTATCCCTTTCATAATCTTTGTCCCTCTCTGTTTGTCAGTGTGGATATTTTAGGACAGTAACAGGTGTGAAGCAGATGGGAAGGCAGTCTGAGTGAAACACCTGTCCCCTGATTGACCTCCAGGTGTGATTCAGGCAGTAACTAAAAAGGAAGGTTGACTGGAAATATAAATAATTGGTCCCCTCACTGCCAGCTTAACCAGAAAGGCACACAGAGTTGGGCTGGGGTGCTGAGCAGTTTGGACTGATTCTGCTAAATGCTTCAGTGGAATGAAAGAACAGCTTATTTTTTAGAAATATTATGTGTTCCAAATTAATATACCCCTATTTCTTCTTAGAAACTCTGAACCTAGTAGCAACCCAAAAGCCTCCTGTCTTCTAACATCCTCAGCCGCTTCTTTCTCTCCCTCCTTTCTTTCTGCCCCTCTTCTTGGATCATCCTTCCACTCACCTTTCCCCTCCAACAATCTGGTAGTAGCAGAAAGTTAAGGGGAAAATGGTGATTTGTTCAAATTCTTCTTTGCCCCAAGTATGAAATGGGTATTGCTGAAAGCAGTGAAAATGGATGGCTATAGTTTGATTTTAACCTATCAGCCTTCCCATTCTACTGGGAAGGGGAAGGGGTGGGACAAAATGGGAACGCATCCCAGAGACTCACGTACTCTTGCTTTAAGTGATTTCTCATTTGTATGATTTATTAAAAAATAAATAAATAACTGATACACTAAATAAGGGCTGCTAAAAAGTATGCACTCCACTGAATTGCCACCTTAACACATTTCCCTTTAGTGGGTTAATAAAACCCTCTGACAGTTACAGGTCACTGTTGGAGATTTTTGTCACTTCCTGGTGCCCTGATGGTTATACTTCTCTGAACTATGCATGCTTGACCTGCATAATCAGTTGATTATTATTTTTGTTACTAAATATTTACAGGATTCCAAAGTAGTAAATAGTAAACAAAGAAAATACTACCCTTTCCCCATAAGCAAATGATTCATGAAGGTGAGGCTTGGGGCAGGGAAAAGCCTGCACTCAAGGGAGAAATAAATGAGGGCAGGGAGGAGGAACCTCCGGAACATTTGCCATTGGTCATTTTGGAAACACTTAAGTAGCTGAGTATATTTTTTAGGGCTATCTGCAATTTTACTTCATTCAATTGAAGTTTATTTATTTAAGGATAATGTGGTTCCAAGAAGTCTGTTTCCAGGGACTATAGTTTGAAGCTCCTGTTACCTTAAAAAGTATGTCTTGATTCCTGAAGACTGACATGACCGTCTGGTTAGTGTGGCTGTTGTCATTGTGATCCATAAAGACTGCTTTAATTTAGGAGTGATTTATCCTGAGTGTTAACTGCTTACAACTGCACCGAAGAGGCAGTAGTTCGAGTTTTGGCTCTTGCTCAGCTGAGGGAACTTGAGCTACCTTAGTCCTTTCAAAAAGCCTGACTAGGAAGCTGGCATCGTGGTAGGAATGTTTTAGTTATATTCAGGAAATCAAGGTACAAATGTCAGAGTAACTTAGATTGACAGACTAACTAGATTATTGTTTTTGTTTTTGTTTTTTTTTTTTTTAATTTATTTATTTATTTTTGGCTGCGTTGAGTCTTCGTTGCTGCACGCCGGCTTTCTGTAGTTGCGGTGAGCGGGGGCTCCTCTTCGTTGTGGCTCGTGGGCTTCTCATTGCAGTGGTTTCTCTTGTTGCGGAGCACGGGCTCTAGGCTCATGGGCTTTGGTAGTTGCAGCACGTGGGCTCAGAGCGCAGGCTCAGTAGTTGTGGCTCACGGGCTTAGTTGCTCCGCGGCATGTGGGATCTTCCCCGGCCAGGGCTTGAACCCGTGTCCCCTGCATTGGCAGGCGGATTCTCAACCACTGCACCACCAGGGAAGCCCTAGGTTATTGTTTTTAAAATCCAAATTGTGCTTTAAATGATAATCCTATTAAATACATTATTTAAAGTTTGTTATTCGTATATCAAGAAACCTGTAGGAAGTAATAAAAGTTCCTATAACCTTTTTGTTTTCTTTCAATGTTCTCCAGTGACCTTAGTTTTTCAGCTTTATAGTTTTTCAAAAGCAAAATTTCACATTGCAATAAAATCCTCCCGTGAAAGGAAATGTGGTTTTTAAGCTTTACCTTCGTTACTTTTATACCTTCTGGGTGTTTGGGGATTTTTGTTTTCCCCCTTTGAAATCAAAACTTGACTGGAAAGCATCATTAAGTAAATGATTATTTTCATGTGGAATCAAGTAGTTCTCATTAAGTAAGAATATAGTAAACTTCGAGTTAACTTACATTAAAAAAATAGTTTAATAATGACCAAAGTTAGCTCTTTGTAAGCATACTTTTGATGTCTTGTAGCTCAGCCCTGTCATCATGATGGATTTTGACCAATTTCCTCTCTTGGGAGCACTATATTTAGGTGTGTGTATGGCGCTTAGGGCCACTTTAGTGTTTTGTATTTAGAATAGACCTGCTGTTTTATAATTATTATTGATCACGGGTATAATTTAAAAAGTTAAAGCCAGTATCTTTACCTTGATTTTTTATACTGTATTTTATACCTAAATGTGATAACTAACCTATGGCAGTTACTCTAGGAATCTTTTACAAAAAAAACTTAATATTTAACCCAAAATTTATTTTGAGGGCATTTTATCAATAAATTGTAGATTTTGAAAAATGAGATGCATAGAATATTTCAGAATCTGAAGACATTTTAATCAGAGTACTGAGTTAACTTTGATCTGGCCACAAGGATGACAAGAGTATTCAGAATTATGTGATAACAGCTCAAGTGGGTTTCTCCTTATTATCTTTCCCAGAATACACAAGCTTCTTGTTTTTGTGAAAGGTAAATAGTTTATCCTAGGATGGCAATAGAGGAAGGTTCTTTCTTTTTAAATGGAAGAAGGTAGACATCCCAGTGTAACACTGGACTTAATTAACTGAACTTGCTTTACATTGTAGTCTCTGAATGGGTGACATACTTTCTTAATGAAAGTATGTAGCCATTTTAGAAATGGCTATTTTTTAAATTAAAAAAAGATGAAGTTTGGAATTTTATAGAGATTGAAAAGACTTTAGCACCTAATGAATTATGTTTAGTTGGCAGGATGTGTATCTGTTAAAGATGAACTTCTTCCTCACGCCTTTTACAATTAAAAATAAATATATAATGGATATAAAAGAATATTTATAATACATTTGTGACTTATAAAGCAAAAAACACAGGGAATACTTTGTATGCCCTTCCCAGACACCTTTATTTCACTTCTTACTTCCCACCATCAGCAGAAGTTATCAGGTACCCTGAATTTTGTTTTAAACATTTCCTTGCCTTAAAAAAAAAAAAAAAAATTCCCATTTGATATTCTGCCTACTTCTTTATATACCGTAACTTGCTTTTTTCAGTTTTTCCTCTCTAAAGTATTATATTTGAGATTCATTAAAACAGATGTGATTACATGTGTGGAACCACAAAAGACCAAATAGCCAAAGCAATCTTGAGAAAGAAAAAACTGGAGGTATCATGGTCCCTGATTTTAAATTATATTATAAAGCTATAGTAATCAATACAGTATGGTATTGGCATAAAAATAGACAAACATATCAATGGAACAGAATTGAGAGCCCAGAAATAAATGCACACGTGTGGTTAGTTAATTTATGACAAAGGAGCCAAGAATATGCAATAGGGAAAGGACATCTCTTCAATAATTGGTGTTGAGAAAACTGGACAGCCATATGTGAAAGAATGAAACTGGACCATTCTTTCATGCTGTTAGTTACTTGATGTCAGTCTTAGTGATGATTTTTTTTTTTGGATCTGACTCCAAAAGCAACAGCAACGAAAGCAAAAGTAAACAAGTAGGACAATATTAACTGAAAAGCTTCAAGGAAATCATCAGCAAAATGAAAAGGCGACCTACTGAATGGGAGAAAATATTTGCAAATCACATTTCTGATAAGGGGTTAATATGTAAAATATAGAAAGAACTCATTCAATAGCAAAAAAACCAAGGAATTCGAATAAAAACTGGGCAGAAAATCTGAATAGACATTTTTTCAAAGAAGACATACAGCTGGTCAACAGGCACATGAAAAGATGCCCAACATCACTAATCATCAGGGAAATGTAAATCAAAACCACAATGAGATATATCACCTCACACCTGTTATAATGGCTTTTATCAAAAAGACAAGAAATAACAAATGTTGGCAGGGATGTGGAGAAAGGGGTATCCTTATTCATTGTTGGTGGGAATTGCTGCAGCCACTATGGAAAAGAGTATGGAGGTTCATCAAAAAATTAAAAATAGAACTGCCATATGATCCAGCAATTCCATTTCTGGGTATTTATCCAAAGAAAATGAAAATACTTAACTTGAAAAGATATGTATACCCCTATGTTCCTTGCAGCATTATTTACCATAGCCAGGATATGGAAACAACCTAAGTAAGTGTCCATCAATGGATGAATGGATTAAGAAAATGTGGTATACAGTGGAATATTATTCAGCCATAAAATAGAATGAAATCTTACCATTTGCAACAACATGGATGGACCTTGAGGGCATTTACGCTAAGTGAAATAAGTCAGAGAAAGACAGATACTGTATGATCTCACTTATATGTGGAATCTAAAACAAAACAAAACAGAAACCAAGCTCATAGATACAGACAACAGATTGGTGGTTGCAGAAATGGTGATTAAAAGCTATAAACTTCCAAAAATAAATGGGTCATGTGGATATAATGTACAACATGGTAATTGTGGTTAGTAATACTGTATTGCACATTTGAGAGTTGCTAGAAGAGTGGATGTTAAGAGTTCTCATGTAAGAAAAAAATTTTGTAACCGTGTATGGTGATGGACGTTATTAAAATAGACTATTATGGTGATCATTTCTCCATGTATACAAATACAGAATAACTATGTTGTACACCTGAAACTAATACAATGTTATATGTCACTTATACCTCAATAAAAAAAAGAAGAAGAAACCAGATGTGATTGATTTTCACAGCTATAAAGTGTTCTACCATATGAGTATGTCACAACTTAAGTCTGCTGCTGATAGATATTTGGGTTGCCAGTTTTATATTAAAAAGCTACTGAATTATTATATTGTGAAGCTGAATAATTTGTATGTCTCCTGGTACATATGTGCAAGGATTTCTCTAGAGTCCTCCTACCCTTTCTCTTGCTATGAAATATCCTCTTAATCTTTAAATTGAAACATAAGAAATTTACCTTAAAGCAGCCCAAAGGACCTTTGTGGCTTAGATATTGGTGACCAGTTTGCTAAGGTCTAAGTAACCATACTAAGTAACTAGTAACCATATCAGATTTCTTTTTAAAAAACTTTTTATTTTGAAATAATTTCAGATTTACAGAAAAGTTGAAAGATGTACAGTTTTCATAAGCCCTCTACCCAGCCTCCCCTAATGCTGACATCTTATACAACCGTGTGTCAGAACTAAAGAAATTAACATTGGTCCAGTACTATTAACTAAAGGCTTTATTCAGATTTCCCCAGCGTTTCTCCTAATGTCCTTTTTGAGCATCCAGTCCAGGATATCATATTGTATTTAGTCATTATGTTTCCTAGTCTCTTCTAATTTGTGATAGTTTAGTGGTCTTTCTTTGTCTTTTATGACCTTGACACTTTTGAAGAATACTGGGCAGGTATTTTTGTAGAATGTCCCTTAATTTGAGTTGTCTGATGCTTTTCTCATCGTTAGATTGCGGTTATGCATTTTTTGCAAGAATATCACAGAAATAGTAATGTTCACTTCTTATTGCATCATTCCAGGGGGTACCTGATATCAATTCGACTTGCAGTTGGTTATGCTAACCGTGATCACTTGCTTAAGTGACAGGTTTTTCCGCTATAAAGCTACTGTTTTTTACTTTTCATTAGATGGGAGTTACTAAAGTCCAGTCCATACTCAAGGGGAGGAGAATTAAGCTCCACCTACTGGAGGGAGGAGCATCAAATAATTTAAGTTACATATCTGGAGGGGAGATTCTTTGAGACTATGCAAGTATTCTGTTTCTCTTTAAAGCTTTACCCACTAATTTTATCATTCATCAGTATATCTTGGCCTGCAGCAAATATTACTGTGGTATTCTAATGATGATTTTTATTTCTCTCATCCTCTCTACATTTTTTAATTGGAATTCTTCTATAATGAAGATGTGTCCCTTCTTCATTTATTTATTTATTCATTTAATAATTTTTAGCAGTATGGAGTCAGGTATTTATTTTATTCTTTGAGTTATAATCCAGTACTAATGTTATTTTGCTGCTCAAATAGTTGCATCCTGGCCATTGGGGACTCTTTCAGGATGGGACAGTTCCCTCAATTTTTTTTAAGCACTTTCTTTCTGGCATCAGTATTTTCTTCATCCCAACCCTAGAATCAGCCATTTTTTTCCAAGAAGCTTTGGTTTCTTTTATTGGTATTTAGAAACCAAGACCTGGGCGTATCTTGTTTTTTTAAATAGTGTTCTTCTTGAAAAAACATAGAGCCTTCTTATGTTTAGACTTCTTATGTTAGATATGTTTATCCTAAAAGTTATTTTTTTATGTGTGAGGGAAAAGTGAGATTCATATGGTGACAGGTAGAAAAGTTAACCCTTTCTTATTAATATTGGTAGAAGTGATTAATCAGACATGTTACCACATCATATATTTCTAGTAATGAGAAGTAATTTCAGAATTTACCTTTTCAAGTTCATGGCACTTTTGTGGAAAACTTGAAAAGTAGTTTATTCATTTTTCTCTAATTATTACTTTCTCTCTGGGATATAATTGAGAACAATGAATCAAGGACAAAAGAAGAGCCCTTGAAACTGCCAAGCTAAATCCACCAATATCCCCAGACTCAAGTATGAGCACTTAACTCATAGAAGAAAACCTGAGGCCTGTGCTCAGACCTCATTTAGTCTTATTTTTACACAGCTCTAAAAATGGTGGTTATCTAGTTTCCAAAGTCCTAGAAAGATATAAACCAACATTTTAGAAGAACTAGAGGGGATGCAGCTATTGGTCAAAATGTCAGCATGAGAAGGGTGCGTTTGACTTCCGCAAGGAAGGAGAGAGAAAGAGCAGACCAGTACTCGGCCATCAGGGCAGTGCAGAAGCTCTTTAGCTAAAAGGCCAATAACCTGGCTGAGTAATGCTGTTGAGGGCATTGCTGGGAGGACATAATGCAGTAAGTGTTCATCATGATAACCTTGAGTCATCAAGCAAGTGTTAAATTAGATTTTTTTGATACTGTTTAGAAAGTTAAAATGTTCATACATTTTTTGAAAGATTTTCATCAACCTGTTGAAGTGAACATGCTGCTTCCAGGAATAAATCTTCCCTCAGTTTTTCAGGCTAAACCTTTTGTTCTTAAGAATTACTAAGAGGTGGGACTTCCCTGGTGGTCCAGTGGTAAAGAATCCACCTTACAATGCAGGGGACGTGGGTTCGATCCTTGGTCAGGGAACTAAGATCCCACATGCCACGGGGCAACTAAGCCCACGTGCCACAACTACTGAGTTTGCATGCCTCTACTAGAGAGCCTGCATGCTGCAAACTGCAGAGCCCACGTGCTCTGGAACCTGCATGCCACAACTACAGAGCCTTCGCTCCCTGGAGCCTGCGTGCCACAACTAGAGAAGAGAAAACCCGCACAACACAACTAGAGAGAAACCCGCGCGCCACAACAAAGAGCCCACGCACCTCAATGAAGGTCCTGCGTGCCACAACTAAGACCCAACGCAGCCAAAAATAAAATAAATAAATGAATAATAAATAAATCTTTAAAAACAAAAAGAATTACTAAGAGCCAAAGTTTTTGAGCATACAGCACTACTGTTTTAGTAAAGTCATGATCATGAATTCAGATCTTCATTTAATCTGATTAATACCAGCTTAGTGTTCCCTTAGGGTATCAACCTTTCGCTTCTGAATTTCCCCCTTAAAAATTATATCATTAGTATGGCTGTCATTGTTATACCAGGAAAATTTAGTTTCGTAGAAAGATTTGATATATCAGAGGCCTTTTCAGAAAGAATGGTAACTATAATTTTCATATATTTATTTAGAGAAAAACAAAATATGTTTGAGGAAGAATCATCAAAGAGAATGAAGTGGAATTCCTTAGCTTTTTTAGAAATTATTTTAAGGCCAATATTTCTTTGGCTTGCCTAGATTTTTTTACCCTCTTGTTTAATAAGATGCTGAATTTTGATATATATTTTTTTAAAACTTAATAAACTTAGACTTGTGTTTCTAGTAGACCTGTCAAGCTGTCCCCCAAATAAAAAACTTTATTCTTGGCTCAGAATAACTGCAGATGTCCCCAGTTAGTTTATAAATGGTCTGGGTAGAGTTTGGAGTTGCTGGAGAATATAGCTGCCACAGAAAAGATTCTCTTAGCCTTTTCTAATGAATTCCCTCCTGCTGTGCATGTGTATATAAAGGTAATTTTGATAGTGGAGTGAAGGATAAGGGAATGAGGCAAGGTACAATTGCGTTTAGTAAAGGGGGAAAGTGTGAGAAGAATTTGAAGGAACAAATGTTAGGAGAGAGAGAGAAATGAAAGAGAAGGACCAGTTAGACCAGTAGAAGATACTGTGGTAGCTGTCACTCATCTCATCTTTACTCTTCTCCCTCTACCATGTTTTACAGTCCTAACATTTACAGGTTTTCTGAAGCAGGGAAAAATAACTTTCTATTGGAGGTGAGGCCTTTTCCAATTTCTGACTACCCTTCTAAGTAAAAGAAAAGAGCTAACTTAATTACAGTCTGAAGTAGTGGGGTTCATACGCAGCCAGAGAAATTAGTATGAATAATATGAAACATTTGTTAAGCTAACGTGCTTGATTTATAATGTATGGCCATATGTTTTTTCCTCAAAATTCCAAAGCCTGAAAACTAACCACATAGTTCATTTCTCAAGTTTTATTTTTTTGCTTTAAACCATGGAATTTTCCTTGACTATAATTATTTATGTTTTAAGCAATTAAAGTAGCTTTTTAAAACATAATAATTCTGATTGATTAAAGAAGTTGACCGCATATCTTTTGATTGGTCTTTTATGTTGTTGAATTATTGTATTTTTATCTGCATTTAATATGTATGTTTTATGATGAAATAGAGTAGTAATCAGTCATTGAGTCCTATACATGATGCCAGTTATTTATCATCATTTATCCTCCTTTAATTTCCATTATAAACCTGTTCTAGAACTACTGTTGTTTCATCATTTGGTGCTTAGTATTATGTGGGCTATAAATCTCCTATTCTCAAGAATGGATAATATAGTCTCTTGAACTTGGATAAGTATGGTTGCCTCCAAATAGGTGAGTACTTGGATAGGTATTCCAGTTGCCTGTAAACATCTTAGAAATAAACTGAATATACTTTTTAAAAACATTAAATTCTTTTTTAAAAAGCCCTTGAAAGTTCATTATAAACCAAAGAAAAAAATACTTTGAGCCAAAGTCTGGGTTTTCATCATGTATTTTTAATGTGAGTATATATATTTTGGTTGCCTTTGACTTGTTTAGAATCTAAGGTGTTGGAGTATAGGGAGATCTATAAGATTCTAAATAAGTGAATAGATAACATGCTGAACTATGAAATATTCTGCATAATTTTGTGCATATTTTTTGGGGAGCGTTTATTGCCCTTTTTTAGCTGGTCAAGAGATCTGTGCCCACCCCCTGCTCCTTCTCCTCAAAAAAGAAAAGAATGTAAGGGACCACTGACCTAGTCCTTTAGCCTCCTTCTGCAGATATGAAAATAAAGCCACAGACTCAAGGTCAAACAGCTAGTTAGTAGCAGAGCTGGGATTAAAACCCAAGTCTCTCTCCCAGGTCAGTTCTCATTCCATTATACTGACAAGCCTCAGGCACATTATTTTGATTATGCAACACAGGCTAAGCCATTGTATACGTAATTGCTACTTAATTAGCACTCTTTCATATCTGAAGCTGTTCGGGTTTATATTTCTTGTTTAAAATGAACAGTAGTCCCACATTTGGCATAGAAGTTATCTATTTTAACTTATTCAAAATATTTTTTAAAATCCTGAAGTTTGGTAACATCAGATCATCATTATTTGTAAACAGCTTTAATGATTACTTGATATTGAAAGGAAAATTGTGGTTAGAGCCCTGAGCCAATACCTGCATTTTTCTGACTTTTTTCTGTAATGTTACCATCACCACATCCAACAGAAATGTTCTTCTAGAAAGAAAAACGGAGCTGGAGGAATCAGGCTCCCTGACTTCAGACTATACTACAAAGCTACAGTAATCAAGACAGTATGGTACTGGCACAAAAACAGAAATATAGATCAATGGAACAGGATAGAAAGCCCAGAGATAAACCCACGCACATATGGTCACCTTATCTTTGAGAAAGAGGCAAGAATATACAGTGGAGAAAAGACAGCCTCTTCAATAAGTGGTGCTGGGAAAACTGGACAGCTACATATGAAAGAATGAAATTAGAACACTCTCTAACACCATACACAAAAATAAACTCAAAATGAGTTAAAGACCTAAATGTAAGGCCAGACACTATCAAACTCTTAGAGGAAGACATAGGCAGAACACTCTATGACATAAATCATAGCAAGATCCTTTTTGACTCCACCTCCTAGAGAAATGGAAATAAAAACAAAAATAAACAAATGGGACCTAATGAAACTTGAAAGCTTTTGCACAGCAAAGGAAACCATAAAGAAGACCAAAGGACAACCCTCAGAATGGGAGAAAATATTTGCAAATGAAGCAGCTGACAAAGGATTAATCTCCAAAATTTACAAGCAGCTCATGCAGCTCAACATCAAAAAAACAACCCAATCCAAAAATGAGCAGAAGACCTAAATAGACATTTCTCCAAAGAAGATATACAGATTGCTAACAAACACATGAAAGGATGCTCAACATCACTAATCATTAGAGAAAAGCAAATCAAAACTACAATGAGATATCATCTCACACTGGTCAGAATGGCCATCATCAAAAAATCTACAAACAATAAATGCTGGAGAGGGTGTGGAGAAAAGGGAACCCTCTTGCACTGTTGGTGGGAATGTAAATTGATACAGCCACTATGGAGAACAGCATGGAGGTTCCTTAAAAAACTAAAAATAGAACTACCATACAACCCAGCAATCCCACTACTGGACATATACCCTGAGAAAACCATAATTCAAAAAGAGTCATGTACCACAGTGTTCATTGCAGCTCTATTTACAATAGCCAGGACATGGAAGCAACCTAAGTTTCCATCGACAGATGAATGGATAAAGAAGATGTGGCACATGTATACAGTGGAATATTACTCAGTTATAAAAAGAAACGAAATTGAGTTATTTGTAGTGGGGTGGATGGATCTAGAGTCTGTCATACACAGTGAAGTAAGTCAGAAAGCGAAAAACAAATACCGTATGCTAACACATATATATGGAATCTAAAAAAAGAAAAAAAATGGTCATGAAGAACCTAGGGGCAAGACGGGAATAAAGATGTAGACCTACTAGAGAATGGACTTGAGGACACGGGGAGGGGGAAGGGTAAGCTGGGACAAAGTGAGAGAGTGGCATGGACATATATACACTACCAAATGTAAAATAGATAGCTAGTGGGAAGCAGCCGCATAGCACAGGGAAATCAGCTCGGTGCTTTGTGACCACCTAGAGGGGTGGGAGGGAGGGAGAGAGACGCAAGAGGGAAGAGATATGGGGACATATGTATATGTATAACTGATTCACTTTGCTATAAAGCAGAAACTAACACACCATTGTAAAGCAATTATACTCCAATAAAGATGTTAAAAAACTCTTCTAGGCAAAAATGGAATGTGTCTCTTCATTTACGTACTTTGCTTTCAGAAGAAATAAATAAAACCAAATTGCTTTTTGAAGTAGTGTATATTTATTATTAGTGGTACTTTTGTGAGATTTTGAAAAAGTCACACGTAAACAGGGTTATTATCTACAATAAAAGTTTAATTCTTACTACTCCTGCACATATGCTTCCTGAGTAAGGCACATAGATAATTTGTTTTCAGACTTTTCTATCTTGTAGCTTCAAATTCATGCTAGAGCAATTTGGTAGAGTATTCAGATTTTATTTAACCTCTCTACTAAATAAAATTTTTACTTCATTCATTCGTTCATTTTCTCAGTAAATATTGAGCACGTGTCACACGCCAGGCACTGTTTCTAGGTACTTGTAAGTGCTACCAGGGTGTTATCAGTCCTTCTCTCATAGGACACCCCGATAAATACCTGTTAACATACATAGAACACAATTTGGGAAATGAAGGTTTGTACTGTTTCTCTTTTTTATTTCTGGAAACCACCTCTGATTTGACTTCTTAGCTATCAGTTATCCAGTAATCCAGTGACTTCTCAGAACTGAAACCCTTGTGTTCATGGATGCTTCCCATAGAGACTTGTATATCACCTGTTAACCAAGTTAAGGGATTAGGGAAGTGGTTGTTCATAATATTTAATATTTCATAATACTTAATGGATAGTAGGGAAAGAATGCAGATATTTAGGTGGTGAAGGCAGGGCAGACAATAGATTCAATCCTTTCATTTCATTTTTAATGGGCTTTCTTTTATGTTTTTATATTATTTTGTGTTTTATACATTCTGTGTAATAAACTTCACCTATATTTATGCAATCTGAGACTTTAACGATTAGGTTTTAGATATGAAAAATAACAAAAAGGTATGCCTTAAGAATCTCAGTTATAGACAGATGGCTGAAAATTATGTAGATAAAAATTAAATGTTTACTCGCTTTCGTATTGAATTTCAAAACTTTAAAAAAATTCTCCCCACATGCCAGTTACATATATGTGACTGCACCTATAGCAGTGTCTGTCCTTTTTCTCTCCACTTCCCTGAGCCATAGCTTCCAAGTCCTTTGAGGTGACCATTGATTCAATTCTGTAGCAGCCAGGGCAGGTCAAAGGTCTTGTGTGAGTGGTTGTGGTAACTACCATCCTTCATCTTGTCATGGGTAGCTCTTCATAACTCCTGCCTGCCTACACACTATTTTTAAAAAAATCTATTTCCTTTATTTAATAAATGAGGAAAGAAGAGGGAAGAAGAAATAGATATTAATAAGTAACTTGCCCAAGAGGCTAACATTAGATAATGGCTGAAATTAGGACCAGGAGCCGAGTCTTTCTCTGCCTTGTCATACTGAGTGCTGTAACACGTCTTCTCTGGAGTATGGCTGAGCCAAAAGAGGGCTGAGCATCCATGGGTTAAGGAGAGCCTGGGCGTGTCCTGTTGCCAAAGTAGGCTGGGCCAGTCAGTAGGCAGAACTGCATTGAGGGCATTGATGACCCTTAGTGTTTAAACTTGGTGTGTGGTTATTGCCAGGCTCCCAGAATGTCTGCTGGACATCATTTATGTAGCAAATCTTTTCTTGGGAAGACCTTAAGCACTTTTTCAATTTTAGCCAAGCACTTTTTTTCTTCTAAGTAATTTATGTTCGTTGTAGAAATCTTAGAAAAAGCATTACCCCTACATCAACCAAAACAAGTTAAATAAACATTCATCTGTAATCACACTGCTCTGAGACATGGGTGGGAATGTCTTAGTATGTTTCATCCACATTTTGAACCAAAGTCTCTTCGCTTCTCTTTTATCACTGTGTTTAAGAAAAAAATGTACCCCTTAGCCAAAGTATCAGTACATCTATCTTGCTGTTTTTTTTTTTCTTATTAAAGACTTGTTTGTTTATATTTTTTGGTAATAGTTTTTTTTTAATTGAAGTATAGTTGATTTACAGTGTTGTGCTAGTTTCAGGTATACAGCAAAGTGATTCAGTTTATACATATATAGCTTCACTTAGGGAAACTGGAAGTTATTTGAGACAAAATTAAGTCTTCTCAGTCCCCTGCTTTTCTCTTCCATGTGGAGGCAACTCACATTTTAAGAATGCGCTATGTAAAATGGGAACAAATTTTTAAAAATCATAGCAGTTCCATTAATTTGGAAATATGTATATATTAGTATAGAATTACTGCAACAACAGCAAACCCTTGTCCATTATTGTAATAGAAATGCTGGCATGCTCCTGGGAGCTTGACATTTCAAGCAGCATGTGCACTCACGCTAACGGACTAGGGTTTTAGTGCATGTGTTGGAAATGCTGTGCTTCCAAGAGCATGTGACATTTCTATTACAATAATGATGATAGCAGGCATTCCGTAGAAGGAATCCTTGTGGTGGTTTATATACCTTGTCAGTTCTTACAGCAGTCCTACAAGATAGATATTATTAATCCTTTTTTAGATGAGAAAACTGAGGCTGTTACTTGCTTAAGATTATTTAACAAAACAGATCTTATTTTAGAAGGTTCTAATTCTCTCTAAAATTCTGCCTCACTTTGTGTTATCCTGCATATTCTGTTGCCTCTGACTTTCTCATATAGGGTACATTTTGCCTTAGGCAAACAATGTGTTACTAAAATAGTTGCCAGTAATTTTTTTCCGTTAATTGGATTGTTTTGAATACACAAAGAACCTTCAATTATGAGGAATCCCATGGGACATTGTAAAACAATCTTTTTGTAGAAGTAAATACTCTGATCATTTTTAAATTTTTATATTTTAATTTAGATTTTTAATGAAGGTTTCACTTCAAATAGGATGGTATAGCTCTAAGTATTAACAATTATGATAGTAATACATTTTTGTTAATAAAGATTTTTTTCATTTATTTTTCTTCCTTAACGCTCAGACAAGTTTAATGTCTCATATCTGACTTCTTGGAATTGGGAGCATTTCGGTTCCATGATAAGCAAGAAATTGTATACATTTTTTATATGAAAAATCACATATTCCTTACTATTCTGTTTACTGTGTTTACTTAAATGTATTTTTACTAGAAAAGCCTAGTTTAGGCTGAATTCTAATCATCTTAGGTCGGCGACCCTGGACCAGCAGCCACAGCATCACCTGGGATGACGGGGTGGGGCCCAGGAATCCTGATGCACATTTCCAGTTTGAGATGCACCAAACTATATGTTCCACCTACCAAGAGAGTAAGAGGGTTTGTGCGTTCTTTCACCTAACAAATGCTTCTTGAGTGTTTCCTCCAGGATAGTCCTCTGTGACAAGGGTGCTACAGAACTCTGCTGTCTCAGATGATATCACAGCCCTCTGCTTCGAGCTTAACTTGGTATAAGCGAGACGTGAACACTTAGAAATAGGCTTTAATTTAAAGTTGAGGGGTCAAGCCGGAGTTCCAGGGTGTGGGTGGAGGAATTTGGCTACCGAGGCCTGCATTCTCTCTTCTGGGGTCTGAGCACACTTTTCTCCTTACCTCTTGGCTCTGGTAAACAGACTTAGTTTCGAGTTTGTCCTTCACCTCAGCTCCTAAAGCAAATAGCCAAGCATCTCTAAAGGTTGTTTTGCTGTAAGCAGCAACAGGAAATAAACAAGTAAGAGGATCTTCTGTCCCCTTCCCCCTTAGGGGAAGTAAGACACAGGTGTGTAGAGGTGCTCAGAGCTGAACACCAAAGGGCTGTAATAAACTTAATCTGTACTTTAGAGGTTGGGCATCCAGGTGAGAGGCCAAGTGAGGGAGGGGAAGAGGAGGGAGCACTGAATTGTAGGGGCGCCATTGGGGGCTATACAGATCGGGGCAAGGGAGCCTGGCTGATCTGGTCTTCAGGAAAGGTGGAAGTCTGGAGCTGCTTTGCAGAGAAGGTTGGCATTAGAGAAAGTGGAATTTAAAAATTGGGGCAGATAATTTAAATTCCTAAGCACTTTGTGGCTTTATAGTTGTGCGCATAACTCAAATTCTACCTAATTTGTTTATCACCCCTCCTCCCCCGGCTGCCCACCCAGAATCTGGGGCTGGGCAATGGTTGTTTCCCTCAAGTATGCATGTTAAAATACAGAAATACGTTTTGGAAAATTACTTGACAGTAATGGGGGGGAGGGGCTTATGTACTTCAAGATTGGGGATGACACAGAGTGATGTGCTTTTTTTTTTTTTTTTTAAATCCAACACGCTCTCCTTAAACTCAGCTTCTTCTAGGTGCTCATTACAGATGGCTAAATTAGTGGATAAGTGTCTTTTTTTTTTTCAGGAATAATATTAAATAACTATGTAATGCCATTCATATCTAACACAGTTATTCTGATCATACGGGTCCTTGTATGAAGTATTGTGAGGATCTAAATTAACGAGGAAACAAAACCAATACGGAACAGAGTGCCTCTGGGAACTCTTGATTGGGCCCATCCAGTGCATGCTCCGTAAATTTTTATGTTGTTTATATGGTGTGCTGTGGTTTACAGTCTGGTCTTTGCATTAATTTGCCATTGTCTTTCTCTCAAATATTAATGAAGTGTAGGAGCAATTCTAGTCCAAATAGGCATTTTAAAGGTGGACTTCAAAACAAAGCTTTTCCTTTAAAAAATAATTTTTCTGAAAGACGGAAACCACTTCATTAGTGATTGCCGGCAAAATCTCCTAATGTCTTTCCATAAGCTGTTTAAGCTTAGTGTTAGAAATTAGGGCTAGAGGATTTAATTAGCCAGCTCACAGGATGCAGTCTCTTTAATTTAGGATATCCCTTTGAGAAAGTTACATAGTTGAAGAAAGAATATCATATTTTAGACAAGTTGGTTTTGAGTTGAGTTTATTGCCTCTGTCTTGGTCCCTTAATGTGTCTGTACTGCTGATCTGGAAATTAAGCTTGATTTGAATTAAAACTTTTTTTTTAAATTGATAATTGCAGCATGGCATGTTAGATTGTGTGCAGTTCTCAGAGTTAGGAAAGGTAAAAGTTGGGTTTTGTGGGGCAATGATTAACTCATATATTTTACCAGGGGCACATAATCAGGTATTAGTTACTATACATTTAGCCAATGCACTGGGTTTAGCAAACCAATGAATGCTTTGTTATGAGAGTGGTTAACACTTCTGCATTTTTAGACTTAGCTTTAGAAACTTAAAAGAAACCTCTTACAACCCTTGCCATCCTTTCAGCCATAACATTGCATTGCTTTGGTTTCTGCCTTTAATTTCCCCAGGGGTTCTTTTTATTTAGGAAAAGGGTGAAAGATGTATTTGTGTAAGTACTACACCAGTGCTTCTGTTAAATTCTTTTTCAACAAAAAATATGTTACTTGAGCACCTCATGCACAAGATGCATATTTTTCTGAAAAGAATGTGCCCTGAAAGCAGTAGTTTTTAGTGTGTATTTATTTCATGTCTACCAGTTTACTTTAGCTTAGACAATTTCTAATGTTTTCAGTTTGTTACCATTTTTCAGTTAACTGAGCACATATACATATATGCACAAAGTGGCCAAGCTTTAGAAATTCTTTGTGTATTTTAAAACAGTTGTCTCTCCGGTCTGATACCATGGGTCTCCTTGTCACCTTTAAAATGCAGCTAAAATCTAACCTTAGATATGGAAAATCAGCTTTCAAGGAAAGCTTATTTTTAGAATATCAGTGAAGAATTTAATATTTACTTTCTAGAAACCTTAATTCTCGTTAATGTGAAATTAATGTAGATTGAATGTAGATTCAATTGTGTAGTTCTCATGTGAGAAATTTGCCCCTTCAGTGTTTCCCTGCTAAGTCTTATAAACTACTGACGTACCATAAGGTCCAAGTGCAAAAATGAAAATGTTTTGAAAGCCTCTCTGGGAGCTATGGGTATCCCTGGACCATGCTTTGAGAATCATTGCATTATAATATTTTTGAGGTATCTATGGTTACCTAAAAAAATCTCTCCCCGAACATTTTCTAGTTCTCTCTGTGTGAAAGTACACTCTTTCGCATTTATTTTCCAAGTTACTTCCAGAATGAGGTTCCTCCTTCCCCCCAAGATTCCAGTAGCCATAGAGGAAAAAAAACGTATTATGGATAAAGGGAATGTTTCCAGCACCCCTCCCCGCTATTTCTCCAGCTGGGAAGGGAAGGAAAGGGAAATAAAATTTAATGAGCACTTTTACTACATGCCAGGTGCTTTACATATGTTATTTCAGTTTAATCCCCAAAACAATCCTAGGAGGTATTTCTAGCCACATTTTGCACAAAATACAGCAAGTATCAGAAAGGGTAAACAATATGCCCAGATCACACAGCATTTAAGTGGACAGAACCTGATCCGAATCAAAGTCTTGTTACCAAGGCCTATACAACACTGAACCTTGGTTTCTGCTTTGTTTTTCTTTAGTTCCTGCAGGCTGAGAACGTGAATACTATCATTATATTGGGTGCTGTGGTGGCATGACGACAAAACGATTTGACTGCCCTGTGAGGTTTGCTCTTATGGAATTAACTGTCTTTGACAGATTATATTTTGTAAAGTCAAATATATTTATTAAAAAAGATTTATGTAGTTTCTTCAGTTTTAGTTCTTTGAAAATAAAACAGCTAATTATCCATGGTTTACCACAGAGCGCAGGATTACCCCTTTCTGTGTCCTCAGTTCTGTCATATCGAACAGCTGACTGTCCTAGAAGGAGATTTTTGCATTTACAATCCCAAAGCCGCTGGTCATCTGGGATTGTCAGAACTCCAGAAAGGCAAAATCCATTCTCAAGAACATTACTTTTTGTTTCAAGTCACGCAGTACCTAAAGGATAAGACTATTGAGGGGTGCAGAGGAAGGAGTGGGGGAAGAATGTCTATCGGGACATCTCTAGTTATCTTTGAGGGAGGAATATTCTCCTTGCTTCTCCTGTGAGTGCTATGGTATGATTTAGGACCCAGAGAGAGTGAGTTGGTGGAATTTCAAAGTTTCCTCAAATTGGAGAGGCCAAAATACACGACCACACAACCCTGAAGAGAGGCGTGATGGAACCTCCTACATGTTGACTCAGTATTGCACTGTCTTAAAAACTAGTGTACCTGCTGTCGCCTCTGTGTGTATGTAACTTTCTTGTATCTAAAGTAAAGCCTCTTACCTCTAGCAACATCAGCCATCCCAACCTAAAAGTAAGGAGGGAAAAACCCCAAATAGACCTCTGAGTATTAAATAGTTGACACAAATCTAATCAAATTAGAGGTGCAGCTGACCTGAGGGCAAAGAATTTTCTATGAAAAAGGATAGCAGTATAGGAGGGGAGTCATTGTGATAGCTGATAGTAGAGAAAAAAACAAGAGCCCACTTAAAAAATACTGCCACCTGCAGTTGTCTCTTACAGGGAATGCTGTCCCATTCACTTGGTAATACCCTGAATGGTCAGCTGATTAGGGTGGCAAGGTAGAACTTACATTTAGAAATATTTCCAACAAAAATAGTTGGATTTTTTTTTTTTTTCCGGTACGCGGGCTTCTCACTGTCGTGCCCTCTCCCGTTGCGGAGAACAGGCTCCGGACGTGCAGGCTCAGCAGCCATGGCTCACGGGCCCAGCCGCTCCGCGGCATGTGGGATCTTCCCGGACCGGGACACGAACCCGTGTCCCCTGCATTGGCAGGCAAACTCTCAACCACTGAGCCACCAGGGAAGCCCCAAAATAGTTGGAATTTTAAAAAGGAGTTTGGATACTTGAAAGATAATCTAGAATTACTTGGAAAAAGAACATTCATGAAATGCCTTAATCTTGACAATATTACATTAATGAAGTGTACTTTTATAAGACATGAATGTGTTTATTTGTGTCCTCACACATCTCTTGAGTTAGTTTTGGAAGTCACAATATTTTATAGTTTGTTTTTTAAAAAATTTTATGAGAATGATAAATACTCAACATAATATAATTGGATAGTAGGTGGGGTTTTCCCCCAGCATAATTGTACGATATCAGGATTCACTATACTATACTTCTGACTTGTACAACTCACACGAATGAAGAAAACTCTGTTTTGCAAAACCATTTGATGGCTTCATTGGTTCTGCTAAGGGTCTCTTCTCTTTTTTAAAAAATTTTTATTGGAGTATAGCTGCTTTACAATGCTGTGTTAGTTTCTGCTGTACAGCAAAGTGAATCAGCTATACGTATACATATATCCCCTCTTTTTTGGATTTCCTTCCCATTTAGGTCACTGCAGAGCACTGAGTAGAGTTCCCTGTGCTATACAGTAGGTTCTCGTTAGCTATCTATTTTATACGTAGTATCAATAGTGTATATATGTCAATCCCCATCTCCCAATTCATCCCACTGCCCCCTTCCCCCTTGGTATCCATACCTTTGTTCTCTATGTCTCTGTTTCTGCTTTGCAAATAAGAGCATCTGTACCATTTTTCTAGATTCCACATATATGTGTTAATATACAACATTTGTTTTTCTCTTTCTGACTTACTTCACTCTGTATGACACTCTCTAGGCCCATCCAGGTCTCTACAAATGACCCAATTTCGTTCCTTTTTATGGCTGAGTAATATTCCATTGTATATATGTACCACATCGTCTTTATCCATTACTCTGTTAATGGATATTTAGGTTGCTTCCATGTCCTGGCTATTGTAGTGCTGCAGTGAACATTGGGGTACCTGTGTCTTTTTGAATTATGGTTTTCTCAGGGTATATGCCCAGTAGTGGGATTGCTGGGTCATATGGTAGTTCTTTCTATTTTTAGTTTTTTAAGGAACCGCCATACTGTTCTCCATAGTGGCTGTATCAATTTACATTCCCACCAACAGTGCAAGAGGGTTCCCTTTTCTCCACACCCTCTTCAGCATTTATTGTTTATAGAGTTTTTGATGATGGCCATTTTGAGGTGATTTGTGAGGTGATAACCTCATTGTAGTTTTGATTTGCATTTCTCTAATAATTAGTGTTGTTGAGCATCTTTTTATGTGCCTCTTGGCCATCTGTATGTCTTCTTTAGGGAAATGTCTATTTAGGAAGGGCCTCTTCTTTGATAGTTAAATCAGTCTCTTTTGAAGCACCTCTTACACTATAGCCTTGCAGACTATTTAAATACTAACTAGTCTAACTATTTTGGATTCTCAGTTGTCTTGGCTTTGCCTGTGATGGGAGTCCTTCAGTATCACTTTTGTGGAGAGACAAAGATGTTGACTTGGTGGATAAGGAGAAATTAAATAGTGTTAAGCTGGGAGAGATTGATTTTATAAATGGTTAGTTTATGATAACTATCTTCCTATAGTGACAGCTAGTTTCTTTTGTACACATATATATGTGACAGGTAGAAAACAGAGAACCTTTGCACTAAGTATACAGAATATACTTGGAAACTTTCTGGACTTATTTATGATCCATTGATCTTTTTCTTGTCTTAATCTGTGCCTGTCCCATGGACTTTTAATTATTGTAAGCTTTTAGCGCACTGGTATACAAGAAGGCAAGACTGCTCTTATTATTCTTCATTTCTAAAATTTTCCTGGGTGTTTACTTTTTATGTGATCTTTTTTTCTCGTGGGGAAATACATTAAAATTTTTTTAAAAATATGATTACATTTGCTATGTATCTTTTCTTTAATTGCGGTTTTCCAAAAAAACTTCTTGACCAAAAGAGATGGAGGAGGAGACTGGAATATCCATTTAAAAACAGGGATAATCTCTGTGGAAGAAAACCAGAGGTTACCGTATTACGGTTATCAGAATTCCTTATTGTGAAGCAGTAATAGTGACTTGATTTTTGGAAATGCACTTCTTAAGTTGATAATCTGGTAAAAAAATATGACAACACTTTTCTCTTTCCACTGTGTTGCTGAATATGAATTATCAAGATGAAGTTACATTACTCTGAAAGATTTCTCGTAAGTTGAATAATGTTTCTCCCAGCGCCCTGGCCTAAAGGAACCCCTCTCTTGAAAGAGATAGTAAGTAGGGTTCAGATGCCCCACCTGTGAACTCTAGGCATCATCTGGCTGTCCTTCTCGTGTCACATCTCTGTAGCTCCATGTGCAGCATCCTTTCCAGAGTTCCCACATGGTGAAAAGATCCTTCTCCTGTGATTTAAGGGGAACCTGGAGAAATAGGCCTGCTAGGTAAATTTTATTCAAGTAGCATAGACAGTGGAAGGCTGAGAGAGTCAGAGGCTTCATACATTTCTGACATTCAAGTTTCTGTCGGGTACTTAATCCTGAGGTAAGCCTGTGCCCTGGAGGTTTCCCCTTAATGTTTATCACTGGCCCTCTGCATGTGGCTTTCAGAGAGGGTAGATGGAACTGAATGGTGTGCCAAAAACATTCAGGATAAGCTTCCCCATATTTAGGGAAAAGGAGTGAGGGGGATGTATGCCCTGGCCAAACAGAACGAGACTGACTGACTGGTGGCAGCGGCAGTGAGAGGCAGTTTTCATTGGCTGTGAGCTGTAGCTAGAGCTATCCAAGGAACTGTTGCTGCCTGTGCGGGTTGAGTGTCTCATTTCTGGATCCTTCGAAGCAGCGGCCAAGTGCCATTGGTGAGGGAGGTTGTGGAGGGTTCCTGTGTGGTTCTAAGTTGAGGCTACAAGGCCTCTAAGGCCCCTTGCCACTTGGTGATTTTGTGCACCCATGTGAGCATGTGAGCATGTTTAAAAGCCTACCTCTGTACCAGCTTTACTCTGTATGATAGGAAAGAAAATAGTCATTGAGCTACTTCAGCTATGGTATGCGTGCGATTTGATGGGCTTTGCAGTTCCCCCTGCACATACTGCTCAGAGACGTTGCAATATTGGGGCTGCCTGGAATAAAGGTGGAAGGAAGGGAGGAGTTTGTTGAGAAGAAAGCTGAGCTGGCCTACTCTATTTTTAAAAAGTTGTTTAAAAAAGGGTGGAATGCTGGGGGAGAAAACTACTGATCTAGGGGATTTTGGTCAGGTATATACCACACACAGATTTAGAACAGTAATGATGGCTTACTCTAGGTAAGCTATGCTCTAGGTATAGGTATGATGTGGTGTATGAATATACATATATATAGGTGTGATGGTGGTATACTGCAGTAAGTGTTTTCATATGGCTGTGCAATAAACTACTTCAGCATGTCTGTTAAATAGCATTTATTTTTTACTTGTAAGGTGCAGGGAGAGGGAGGTTGGAGTGGCCTGAATGTTTTTACTTGAAAATAAAAGCTGTCATGTTTTATTCTTGCAGCTGTCAAGCACTGCGCATTTCAAAGAATTAAAATATTTTGTAGGGCTTCCCTGGTGGCGCAGTGGTTGAGAGTCCGCCTGCCAGTGCAGGGGACACGGGTTTGTGCCCCAGTCTGGGAAGATCCCACATGCCGCGGAGTGGCTGGGCCTGAGAGCCATGGCCGCTGAGCCTGCGCCTCCGGAGCCTGTGCTCCGCGACGGGAGAGGCCACAACAGTGAGAGGCCCACGTACGGAAAAATAAAAAAAATTAAAAAAAAGTATTTTGTAGCATCTGAATGCAGAAACTGAACTCTCCTCCCCTTCTTTCACATAGGTTTCCACTTGAGTGGCACAGTGACAGAACCTGCAATACAATCGGAGCCAGAAACTGTTTGTAACGTGGCCATCAGCTTTGATCGTTGCAAGATTACCTCAGTGACCTGCAGCTGTGGAAACAAGGACATATTTTATTGTGCCCATGTTGTGGCACTGTCTTTATACCGCATCCGCAAGCCAGATCAGGTCAAATTGCATCTTCCCATTTCAGAGACTCTCTTTCAAATGAATAGAGACCAACTACAAAAGTTTGTACAGTATTTGATCACAGTGCACCACACAGAAGTTTTGCCAACTGCTCAAAAATTGGCAGATGAAATTCTTTCCCAGAATTCAGAAATCAACCAAGTTCACGGTGAGTATAAATAATCATTCTATAGATTGCTTCTCTGGATTATTTTTCATTTATAAATTTAATTCTTTTGCATGAAAATGAATTAAATATGAATTAGATCATCAACATTGCTCTTAGGTAGCTGAAGGTTTAAATTTAGTTTTGCATCCTAAAACATTTCTTTTGAAATGTTTTGTACCTTCTACTAGATACCAAGTCTTTTCTGCTCAGAAAAATTTCTCGTTTGTTAAAGCTTGGCTCTTATATGTTTATGTTTTGTAAAGTTTCATCAAATACTAGGTATCAGTTATAGTAAACACAAATTCACCTTTGTCAGCTGTTGTCAGTAAACTGACTTGTGCATATTCAGAATTTTTTTCATTTTCTTAAAAAATTTATTTTCCAAGGCAGTAAGTTTCTGATATGGTGCCTCATATTAAGAAAGTAACTTATTCTTAGAAAAAGATGAGAATTTATATAGAGAGAGTTTAGGATATGATTATTATTGTGTGTAAGAAATCTCAAAAAGGGTTTCTTTTAAGTCTTTTATACACTGAACTTGTTATCTCACTTATTTGTAAACACATGTATCAACTGTCAACATATAGTTGAAATATGGGACCAGTCAGTCACTCAACCCTATCCTTTTAGGTTTTCTTCAAAGTCCTTACTTGATGTAGCAAATATAAATGTTTAAGGAAAGCAGTTTGAGATCATTTCTTAAAAACTTTTAAAATTGTGAGATATAACACAGAAAAGTGCATAGAATATGTATGTGTAGATTAACAAAGTGAACCAACATCCAGGCCAAGAAATAGATGACTCTCGGCACTTTGGAGGGTTCCACATGTCCCCTTCCAGTCAGTCATAGGCTCCTTTCTGTTTCCCATGGTAATCATTGCCTGATTTTTTATGGTAATCACTTCTTTGGTGCTTTGTGTTTTAACGTTAACATCACTAAACACTGGTTTAATCTTATCTGATTTTAAATGTTACGTATCTGACTTCTTTCATTCAAAATCATGTTTATATGATTTATTCATATTGTTTCACGTACCATTAGTTCATTCATTTTCATTGCTCTAAAGCAGCACCAGAAATACCAATAGAAGTACAGTGTGAGCTACATGTATAAGTTAAAATATCTTGTTAGCTTCACTTAAAAAGAAGCAAGTAAAATTAATGTTAATAATGTTTTATTTATCTCAATACATCTAAAAAATCAATTCAATATATTCATATCATACCAACATTCATAAATATCAATTCAACAAAAATATTGATATATTTCACTTCTTTTCCATATTAAGTCTTTGAAAATCTGTTGTCTGTTTTACACTTACAGCACATCTCACATCAAGCTCTAGCCACATTGCAAGTGTTCAATAGCCACATGGCTAGTGGCTACCTTATTCGACAGCACATACTCTATAGAGTATTCTAGGTATGAGGACACCACAATTTATTTGTCTCTCCCACTGTTGATGAACCTTGTTTTGAATAGAGCTGCTGTGAACATTCTTTTACAAGTCTCCTGGTATCTTATGATACTTTTAATATGTCTTTTATGTCAGGGGAAAATCCACATAGACATATTTCTTCTAGTGCTCTCCATGTCAGTCTCAGCTTTATTAAAGTAGCTGTTATAAGGTGTGTAAAGCATTTTACTTGGTAGAGTCTGCCAGTGTTGAGTAACAGGATTGTAAACAAGTCTGCCACAGAAGTACCCTGGACCCACCAAAAGCACATGCATTCAAGGACTTTTTAAGCAGGCTTCTGCTCTGTCGTATCATCTGTCTCAATCATGTTACCTTGTGAAAATTCAGGCCAGCTAACAGTCATCTCAGAGATTTCTCAGGAGCCTATTTGTGGCTTCCTATTAAATCGCTCATTGAAGGCAGAAGAATAGCATATACCATTTCTTCAAACTTTTATGCGCTCTCTCTTTTTCCTTTTTTTAAAATTCATATATTCCATTTGGTCATTTTGTTCTCTGAGTTTTAGTTTAACCGGAGGTCCACATCAACAGTAAGGTGTGTGTTCTGCATTTGTCTTCCTTGTTTTGAAGGATAGCAGCCCCCAAACTTTCTTATCTAAAAGCTTTTAAAATGCATTTCTGTGTCAAAATAGTGGGACTAATGAAACAATCTAAACTAAACTTGGATGTGAGAAAGTGTTCACATGACATTATATTTCTCTCAGACTTTCTAAAATTAGAAGACAAAGATGTCTAAGGAAATATCAAGGGCAGAATGCAGGTTAGCTTTAGACTCAATGTGATTTTCAAATAACTTTTGCATGAGAACAGCTTCACGAAAGCAGTGAACTTAAGAAGTTTATCCTGCCAGCTTTCTCTCCACTTAATTTATCATAAGATTTGCTCCTAGCCTGGAAATGGGCCAATTACACAAGCTGCCTTCCTGCCTTCCATTCTAGTGTGACAAGTGGCAAAAAAAGAAGAGAGGTAGAAAGCAGGCCATGACCTTAAGTGTTGAAATGGGAAATCTGCTCCCTGGAGGGTCTTATTTTAACTGTTAGATTGATGACTTAGTAGGGGGTGGGATTTAAAATGTTTTGCAGTTATTTGACTACATGGTCCCACCTGCCTCCAAACATCTGTACATTAAGCGTTTTCTAACTCATTTTAAAAGCAGTATTTCCTTGTATGGTTTTGAGGGTATATTTTTTCTTTGAGAAAAATGTCTTGAACATGAATGTTGGGAAGAGTTCATGTTTCTCTAAGGAAAAGCATCACTTTTACCTTGCTAGATAAATAGGGTTAGGATAGGATTTAGATTAGATTATCTTAATAGGTATCTATAGGTATCTATCTTAATAGGTATCTATATATATCTTAAACAGAATGAGGTTTAGCTTATCTAAATCCTTTATAAGAGAAATTCATAATATAATTTTTAAGTAAATACAAACTATGTTGATAACAGTAGGTTTTTCCTTTTCCTTGTGAACTTGTCCTAATGCTTCTTAAAATTCTATTAGTTGCTTTACTTACTATTTTGAAATATTTTATTTTTAAAAGAATTTTATGCTGAGGAATTAAAAGCTTTTTCAAGTCTATTTCAGGCATATTGTTTCTCAGAATTTCCTTGTAAGCTACATATTGCAAATTTATAATTGTAATAGTTTCTAGACTAAGAAGCCAAGGAGAATGGGTTAGTGACTTATCCAGGATCACAGGTTGAGTGAAAGTAGTCGGAATATAGAAGTAGTCATCATAATAGTTCAGTCCTTGTCAGTTTTTTACATTTCATTTTGTTTTCATAAAATGTCCTGCATAATTGTGATTAGATTAAATCAATCACTGTATGCTAAAAAGTGGGTGTAAGATAGTTAATGTTAATGGCCCGCCAAGGAGATTGCCAGTTGTAGTTTTGCATTGATAAGCAAAATTGTTTGCCTTGGTTTTATATTAAAATAAGACTTATGGGCTTCCCTGGTGGCGCAGTGGTTGAGAGTCCGCCTGCCGATGCAGGGGACACGAGTTCGTGCCGGGAAGATCCCACATGCTGCGGAGCGCCTGGGCCCGTGAGCCATGGCCGCTGAGCCTGCACGTCCGGAGCCTGTGCTCTGCAATGGGAGAGGCCACAACAGTGAGAGGCCCGCATACCGCAAAAAGCAAAACAAAACAAAAAAAACCAAAAAACTTTCTAGCTTCCATATTGTTAGGAAAAAGCTATTGTCTTTGCTAAGTATTTATTTGGAAATTTACTGATTTCTTAGTGCTAGCCCAACTCTCTTGATTAATTCAACTCAGCCTTTTTTGGTCTTTTATGCTTCTTATTAAAGGAGTGCATTATAAATTAGTAAATTGTGGTGTAGGGAAAGAACATTGAATTTGAAACCTGGAGGCCTAGAGTACAGCATTGTCTCTTCTGTGTATTACCTATGTGACCCTGGGTAAGACTCATTTTTTTCCTCATATTTAAAATCCTCATAATCTTCACTAGCAGTGTTGGAAAAATTTTAGTCATATAATATATACATGTGTAAAATATTAAAGAAAAGAGAGAGTTTACCTTATGTTGGGGTACCTGTAAGTAGTCATAGTTAAAAAGAAGAGGGAAGAAACCAATTGGGGGATGGATGATAATAGAGTTGTAGGTCAGCTTGCTGTGCTCTGACTGTCTGGCACATATTTCCTCCTCTTCTACTTTTTTCCTTTTACTCTTTCTTTTAGTGACCTCCCTATGGGATAGCCTGTACTGGGCAGACTACAACAAAAAGGGACAGATGGAGTGGAAACTGTGGCATTGGTCTCTGCTTGGAACAGAGGGAAAGGGTGTCATTTTTGTGGCCCTTCTACTCCCAGAGCTTGAGTCAATCCCCAAAGTAGGCTAGATTCATCCCTCACTTCAGTGTCAGTGTCCAGAGATACCGTCTTAGTTAGCCAGATGTAGAAGGGATGTAAAGTTGACCCAGGAGCAACTTGGGGGTTAGGGGCATCAACCGTCTGCACAGTTGAAATTCCACGTGTAACTTATAGTCATTCGGTCCTGGGTACCTGCGGTCCTCTATACCTGTGGTTCCTCATGCCCACAGTTCTTCTGTGTCTGCAGTTCCACGTCTGTGGATTCAACTGGGGATTATGTAGTACTGTAGTATTTACTATTGAAAAAAAAAGTCCGTCTAAGTGGACCCATGTAATTCAAACCCAGTTGTTTAAGGGTCAGTTGTATTCATGTCAAGTGAGGGTGGACACATGACATCTAAGATGTTTTCCACTCCCAATTCTGTGACTCTCTGGTGATTGTATTTTTTACAGAGACACAGGAGGCACCTAGGATCCATACTCCAAAGATGTACCTCTTGTAGTTCTACCCAAGTGTGCATTTGAGTGTTGTTCTTTCATCAGACATTTCAATTTGTTTGAGGATGGTTCTTATAAAACTAGCACTGTAAATTCCATTCATGCTTGCCTGTCCTGCTTAATTTAGCCTTCGAATGCTTCTGTGTCCCAGCCATCATATGTATGTCTATTCAGTCTCTTCCAGATATTACCAAACAAGCAAATCTATTCAGCCATCCCATGTCTGTTGTATAGCTTATGTTTACTTGATTATAAGCTCCATCAGGGCTGAAACTATGACCTGTGTATTTTGCCAGCCTCCCTAAGGACAATATTTAAGAAAGTAATGGGCACACTGGGACTTCCCTGGGGGCGCAGTGTTAAGAATCTGCCTGCCAGTACAGAGGACACGGGTTTGAGACCTGGTCTGGGAAGATCCCCCATGGCGCGGAGCAACTAAGCCCGTGTGCCACAACTACTGAGCCTGCTCTCTAGAGCCTGTGAGCCACAACTACTTAGCCTGTGTGCCACAACTACTGAAGCTCGCGCGCCTAGAGCCCGTGCTCTGCAACAAGAGATGCCACCGCAATGAGAAGCCCACACACCGCAATAAGAAGCCTGTGCACCGCAACAAAGAGTAGCCTCTGCTTGCCGCAACTAGAAGAAGGCCCTCGTGCAGCAACGAAGACCCAACGCAGCCCCCCCAAAAAAGCCCAGGACCAGATGGCTTCACAGGTGAAGTCTATCAGACATTTAGAGAAGAGCTAACACCTATCCTTCTCAAACTCTTCCAAAAAACTGCAGAGGAAGGAACACTCCCCAGTTCATTCTACGAGGCCACCATCACGCTGATACCAAAACCAGACAAAGGTGTCACAAAAAGGAAAACTACAGGCCAATATCACCGATGAGCATAGATGCAAAAATCCTCAACAAAATACTAGCAACACACAAAATCCAACAACACATTAAGAGGATCATACACCATGATCAAGTGGGATTTATCCCAGGGATGCAAGGATTCTTCAATATATGCAAATCAATGTGATACACCATATTAACAAATGGAAGAATAAAAACCATATGATCATCTCAATAGATGCAGAAAAAGCTTTTGACAAAATTCAACACCCTTTTATGATACAAACTCTCCAGAAAGTGGGCATAGAGGGAAACTACCTCAACATAATAAAGGCCATATATGACAAACCCACAGCAAACATCATTCTCAATGGTGAAAAACTGAAAGCATTTCCTCTAAGATCAGGAACAAGACACGGGTGTCCACTCTTGCCACTATTATTCAACATAGTTTTGGAAGGCCTAGCCACGGCAATCAGAGAAGTAAATGAAATAAAAGGAATCCAAATTGGAAATGAAGTAAAACTGTCACTGTTTGCAGATGACATGATACTATACATAGAAAAGTCCTAAAGATGCCACCAGAAAACTACTAGAGCTAATCAATGAATTTAGTAAAGTTGCATGATACAAAATTAATACACAGAAATCTCTTGCATTCCTATGTACTAACAACGAAAGATCAGAGAAAGAAATTAAGGAAACAATCCCATTTACCACAGCAACAAAAAGAATAAAATACCAAGGAATAAACCTTAACTAAGGGGGCAAAAGACCTGTATGCAGAAAACTATAAGATACTGATGAAAGAAATCAAAGACAACACAAACAGACAGAGAGATATACCATGTTCTTGGATTGGAAGAATCAATATATATTTTTAAAATTTATTTTATTTATTCATTTTTGGCTGCACCGGGTCTTTTTTGCTGCACGTGGGCTTTCTCTGGTTGCGGTGCGCAGGCCTCCCACCGCCGTGGCCCCTCCTGCTGCAGAGCATGGGCTCTAGGCACGCGGGCCCCAGCAGTCATGGCATGCAGTCTCAGTAGTTGTGGTGCGTGGGCACAGCAGTTGCGGCTTGCAAGCTCTAGAGTGCAGGCTCAGTAGTTGTGGCACACGGACCCAGCCACCCCATGGCGTGTGGGATCCCCCTGGACCAGGGATCGAACTCGTGTCCCCTGCAGGCGGACTCTCAACCACTGCACCACTGGGGAAGCTCCGGAAGAATCAATATTTTGAAAATGACTGTTCTATCCAAACAGTCTAAAGATTCAAAGCAATACCTATCAAATTACCAATGGCATTTTTCACAGAACTAGAACAAAAAATTTTTACAATTTGTATGGAAACACAAAAGACCCCAATAGCCAAAGCAATCTTGAGAAAGAAAAATGGAGCTGGAGGAATCAGGCTCCCTGACTTCAGACTATACTACAAAGCTACAGTAATCAAGGCAGTATAGTACTGGCACAAAAACAGAAATATAGATCAATGGAACAGGATAGAAAGCCCAGAGATAAATCCGCACGCCTGTGGTCACCTAATCTATGACAAAGGAGGCAAAAATACACAGTGGAGAAATGACTGTCTCTTCAATAAGTGGTGCTGGGAAAACTGGACAGCTACATGTAAAAGAATGAAATTAGAACACTTCCTAACACCATACACAAAAAATAAACTGAAAATGGATTAAAAACCTAAATGTAAGGCCAGACACTGTAAAACTCTTAGATGAAAACATAGGCAGAACACTCTTCAACACAAATCACAGCAAGATCTTTTTTGAGCCACCTCCTAGAGTAATGAAAATAAAAACAAAAATAAACAAATGGGACCTAATGAAACTTAAAAGCTTTTGCACAGCAAAGGAAACCATAGACAAGACAAAAAGACAACCCTCAGAATGGGAGAAAATATTTGCAAGTGAAGCAACGGGCAAAGGATTAATCTCCAAAATTTACAAGCAGCTCATGCAGCTCAATATCAAAAAAGCAAACAACCCAATCCAAAAATGGGCAGAAGACCTATAAGTAGACATTTCTCCAAAGAAGACATACAGATGGCCAAGAGGCACATGAAAGGATGCTCAACATCACTAATTATTAGAGAAATGCAAATCAAAACTACAATGAGGCATCACCTCACACCAGTCAGAATGGCCATCATCAAAAAATCTATAAACAATAAGTGCTGGAGAGGGTGTGGAGAAAAGGGAACCCTCTTACACTGTTGGTGGGAATGTAAAGTGATACAGCCACTATGGAAAACAGTATGGAGATTCCTTCAAATCCTAAAAATGGAACTACCATACGACCCAGCAATCCCACTACTGCGCATATACCCAGAGAAAACCATAATACAGAAAGACCCGTGCACCCTGGTATTCGTAGTAGCACTGTTTACAATAGCCAGGACATGGAAGCAACCTAAATGCCCATCGACAGATTAATGGATAAAGAAGATGTGGTACATATATACAAAGAAATATTACTCAGCCATTAAAAGGAATGAAATTGGGTCATTTGTAGAGACAAAGATGGACCTAGCGAGTGTCATACAGAGTGAAGTAAGTCAGAAAGAGAAAAACAAATATCATATATTAACGCATATGTGGAATTTTAAAAAATGGTATAGATGACCTTATTTGCCAAGCAGAAATAGAGACACAGACCTAGAGAACAAATGTTGTATGGATACCAAGGGGGAAAGGGGGAGGTTGGGAGGAACTGGGAGGTTGGGATTGACAGATATACACTATTGGTACTATGTATAAAATAGACAACTGATGGGAACATACTGTGTAGCAGAGGGAACTCTACTTAATGCACTGTAGTATCCTAAATGGGAGGGTAATCCAAAAGGGAGGGGATATATGTATATGTATGACTGATTCCTTTTGCTGTGCAGTAGAAGCCAACACAACATTGTGGAAGCAACTATACTCCAAAAATAAGTAAATAAATAAAAAATTTAAAAAAAGTAATGGGCACTCACAGTTTGTTAAACAAAAAGTAACAGTGTCCTTTATTATGTAGTAAAGGCCATTTATGAGAAACCCATAGCTAAAATCATACTCAGTGGTGAAAAGCTGAAAGCCTTTCTTCCAAATTCAGGAACAAGACAAGGATGCCCACTCTCACCACTTCTTTTGACACTTCTATTCTAGGTCTTCTATTGGAAGACCTAGCCACAGCAATCAGACAAGAAAACCAAATAAAAGGCATCCAGATTGAAAGGGAAGAAGTAAAACTGTCATTATTTGCAGAGAAAGCCCTAAAATCTTCACCCAAAAACTGGTAAATGAATTCAGTAAAGTTGCAGGATGCAAGGTTAATATACAGAAATCTGTTGCATTTCTATACACTAACAATGAAATATCAGAAAAAGAATATAGAAAAAAGACCTGTTAAAAATTGCATCAAAAAGAGTAAAATACTTAGGAATAAACTTAACCAAGTAGGTGAAAGACCTATACTCTGAAAACAATAAAACACTGATGAAGAAAATTGAAGATGATACAAAGAAATGGAAAGATATCTCATGGTCTTGAATTGGAAGAATTAATATTGTTAAAATGGCTATACCACCCAAAGCAATCTACAGATTTGATGGAATCTCTATCAAAATACCCATGACATTTTCCACAAAACTAGGACAAAAAATCCTGAAATTCATATGGAACCACAAAAGACCCAGAATTGCCAAAGCAATCTTGAGAGAAAAGAACAAAGCTGGAGCTGTCACCCTCCCATACTTCAAACTATACTACAAAGCTACAGTAATCAAAACAGCATGGTACTGGTACAGAAATCAGACACATAGATCAGTGGAACAGAACAGAGAGCCCAGAAATAAATTCACACACCTATGGTAAATTAATCTACAACAAAGGGGGCAAGAATATACAATGGAGAAAAGACAGTCTCTTCAACATGTGGTTCTGGCAAAGCTGGACAGCCACATGTGAAACAGAGATTAGAACATTTCCTCCCACCATAAACAAAAATAAATTCAAAATGGATTAAAGACTTAAATGTAAGCCCTTGAAACCATAAAACTTCTAGAAGAGAATATAGGCAGAACACTCCTTGACATAAATCAGGGCAATATTTTTTTGGATCTGTCTTCCAAGTCAAAAGAAATAAAAGCAAAAATAAACAGCTAGGACCTAATTAAACTTCGAAGCTTTTGCACAGCAAAGGAAACCATTGACAAAACGATAAGACAGCCTACAGAATGGGAGAAAATATTTGCAAATGACATGACCGACAAGGGATTAATATCTAAAATATACAAACAGCTCATGCAACTCAATATCAAAAAAAAATAACCCAATCAAAAAATGGGCAAAGACCTGAATAGACATTTTTTTCAAAGAAGACATACAGATGGCTAATAGACACATGAAAAGATGGTCAACATCACTAATTATTAGAGAAATGCAAATTAAAACAACAATGAGATATCACCTCACTCCTGTCAGAGTGACAGTCATCAAAAAGTCTACAAATAACAAATGTTGGAGAGGATGTGGAGAAAAGGGGACCCTCATACACTGATGGTGGGAATGTAAATTGTTGCAACCACTGTGGAAAACAGTATGGAGTTTCCTCCAAAAAAAAAAACACTAAAAATAGAAGTAACAGGACTTCCCTGGTGGTCCAGTGGCTAAGACTTCACACTCCCAATGCAGGGGGCCCGGGTTCAATCCCTGGTCAGGGAACTAGATCCCACATGTATGCCACAACTAAGAGTCCACATGCCGCAACTAAAAAAGATCCTTCATGCCGGAGCTAAGACCCAGCACAGCCTAAATAAATAAATATTAAAAAAAAAATAGAATTAACATATGATCCACTCCTGAATATTTATGCAGTAAAAATGAAAACAGTAATTCTAAAAGATACTTGCACCCCAGTGTTCATAGCAGCACTATTTATCTAGAATAGCCAAGATGTGGAAGCAACCCAAGTGTTCATCAACTGACAAATAGTTAAAGAAGAAGTGGTATATAAATGCAGTGGAATACTACTTGGCCATATAAAAGAATGAAATTTTGCCACTTGTAGCAACATGGATGGACCTAGAGACTATTACGCTCAGTGAAATAAGTCAGACAGGGAAGGACAAATACTATATGATATCACTGATATGTGGAATCTAAAAAATAATAAAAACAAATGTATGTAGCAAAACAGAAACAGACTTACGGACACAGAAAACAAATTAGTGTTACCAGCGGGGTGAGAGAAGGAAGGGAGGGGTAAATTAGGGGTATGAGATCAAGAGATATAAACTACTGTGTATAAAATAGATAAGCAACAGGGATATATTGTATATAGCACAGAAAATTTATAGCCATTATCTTGTAATAACCTTTGACGGAGTGTAATCTGTAAAAATACTGAACCACTATGCTGTACACCTAAAACTAATATAATACTGTAAATCAGCTATACTTTTTTTTTTTTTTGCGGTACACGGGCCTTTCACTGTTGTGGCCTCTCCCGTTGCGGAGCACAGGCTGCGGACGCGCAGGCTCAGCGGCGATGGCTCACGGGCCTAGCCGCTCCGCAGCATGTGGGATCTTCCCAGACCGGGGCATGAACCCGTGTCCCCTGCATCGGCAGGCAGACTCTCAACTACTGCGCCAACAGGGAAGCCAGCTATACTTTAAAAAAAAAGTAACCGTATCATTTTTTATTCCATTTTGTTCTTGGTAAGAACCTGGAGATTTATTCTTGTACACAAACGTGTTCCAAATCTAGCAGTGAGTGACAGTTGGAGTTGTTTGATGGAGGCCTCATGTCACATCTCTCTTCATTTTGTTTCTCTGTCGAGGGTCATAGTCCTTGTAATTGGGCTTGCATTAGCAATCAGTTTGTGCAGTTATCCTAGGGAGATAATTTTGTTATTACAGGCATTATCCTTTCTATTGTAGACCGTTCTGGTGTTGACAGTTGGTGAAACAAAGGTATGACCTACTACTGGTGGTCAATGTAATTAGCAAATCTATCTATAGGACAGAATTAAAGTTGCTTTAAATGTGTTATCTCAAAGTACGGTAGTGTGAAACTTAAAAGTAAGAAAAAGAAGACTGCATGTTGAAAAGATGTATGGAAGTATAGAAGTATCTGAAGATAAAAAGACAAGAACTCACTGGTTCCCACCAGCTCCCCTGCCTTAGTCTCCAGTAGCTCCCTTATTCCCTGGCAACCATGGCTGACAGTGTGGTTTAGAGTCTTCAGAGGCAAGTTTTCTTTGTGCACACGTGTATGCAATTTTTAAAAAACAATTTTAAAAACTTATTTTTTGCAGTTTCTTTTTTCTTTTAATATATCATGAATATCTTCTCTTGTTAGTACAAATAGGTCTTGTACTGTGTTAAGTGTTGCATGTAGTATTACATACTCTGGATATATTTAATCATTAACATACTGAAGGATTTTGAAGTTGTTTTCATTTTTTTCCTACTATGTGCAGTGCTGCTGTGACCATTCTTTGTGTATGTGTGGATTTGTGCAAATGCTTTTGAGGAATAGATTCTTAGTAGTAGAAATGCCAGAACAGTTGGTATCGGCATTTTGGGTTTTGTAATTGCTGCCAAATTTCCCTCCAAAAATTACCAGTTTTTCCCTTAAGTTTTAATTAGAACTTGATGTTTCCATAATATGATTTTTATTTTGTTCTAAAAAATTGTTGAAATATACAATCATGTACACATGATCATCTTCACATGAAAAAACATTTTAGCAAATGAGAAGTAATCTTAGGACTTCTGTCTCCTAATTGGGAGGAGTCACATCTCTGACGCGTCATGTATTTGATAGGGTAATGCAGAGACAGCCAAGTTACTTTTAGCCCAATACCCTTTATCCTTTCTCTTTTCACCTCCAAATCTTGCCTTCCCTCATACCCTATAGCCATCTCTGACACTACCCCAACTCTCATAATTTTCAAAGAATTGTTACCAGCTGTGATCAGTTTCCTTGCCATCCCTGTCTCCTTTAACTGATCCTAAGTCTCCATGTTGGCTAGATGAGCTTATTATTCCCCTCTCCCTCCCTGTAGGTTTCTCTTACCTCCCACTGTAAGAGTATTCAGAGTGTTTAAGAGCTTAGAAGTTAGACAGCCTACATTAGAATTCTGGTCCCTTTGCTTTCCAGCTCTTTGAGTGGAGGCAAGGAACTGAATCTCTTCAGGGCTTTGTTTTCTTATTTGTAAAACATGGTTAGGAAAAGAGTGCCTATTTCATAAGGTTAGGAGGGTTAAAAAGGAGTAAATCTGAGTTGCTGTTATCTCCATCATTGTGATGTGGCAGTTGACGTGAGTCTTCAAGACAGTTGAGGAAAATATTTGTGAACTTTTTTTAAAAAACATCTTTAAAAATAACCTGAGCAGGGGCTTCCCTGGTGGGGCAGTGGTTGAGAGTCCGCCTGCTGATGCAGGGGACACGGGTTCATGCCCCAGTCCGGGAAGATCCCACATGCCGCGGAGCGGCTGGGCCCGTGAGCCATGGCCGCTGAGCCTGCGCGTCCGGAGCCTGTGCTCCGCAACGGAAGAGGCCACAACAGTGAGAGGCCCGCGTACCGCAAAAAAAAAAAAAAAAAAAAAAAATTCTGAGCAAACCATTCTTGAAACTTGCAAGCATAGTAGATCTCTTTTAATAAATCTGAAGAGTCAGGTTATGTAAAAATGAGACTTACTGAGAACTGTGCATTTAATTATTTATGTTTGTGTACCAGGTAATTGCTAATACATTAATACATTTGTTAGCTAAGTTATGGAAAATGACTTACCTCTTAAGCATAGAGTACTCTGAATTTTTTAAATGAGCATTGGTGAATGTACAAATATTTTATTGCTTTTTATCCATATAAAATACATGATTATTTCTGTACATGAATAAGTATATCATTGAACTTCTGAAGTAAATTAAATGATAATAAGAGATGAGTAATAAAGTCAGGTGAGAGGAAAAGAATAGAGGAAGGGCTATAAACCCTGACAGGCCTATTTGAGTTCCCTGAGATATATCCTGATTACCGCGCTACTTATTTATTTCCTTGGAATTTAGCTAAAGGGAAGGTGGCTTGTTGAGGGAGCAGAGCCTGGTGCATGCCAGGGCTCCCTGTCATTAGCCTGCAGGCTAAGGAAAACAGGTTGTCCTCTAACAGCTCCTGGAGAGGACACCACACTGCAGCATGGCAGTAGAATTACGTGGACTGACCATTGAGAATAGGTGATAAAGGATCTGGCTCCTTCAGCCACCACAAAATTGTATATTGAAATGAAGGCATTAGTCACTAACTCGAAATGGGGATTTCAGTAAGAATAAAATTTAAAGCTGTTCTCAAGTGTGTGTTTATTCAATGCACATTATTTTTCAGTGGTCTAGTTCTTGTCCTCTCTAAAGAAAGATTTTTTTCTGAGCCTGAATCTCTAAAGTTTGCTGCCTTGCCTTTCCTCTCTTGGTGCCAATGGTTGATATCAGGAGTTTGCCTTCAGCTTATAAGACAGGTGTACTGGTGTCTTTGTAAGCCACAGACTTAATGTTTCCTATCTTTAACAGCAGGCACTAAAACTGTAGGAGATGGCATTCTTCTATAGGTCCTGCAAAAGAGGCTGAATTAATCACCTCTGCAGTGTAGACATCTGCTGCCTGCATTCTGCCTCTGTAGACTGAATTTGACAATTTAATTTTAACGAAAAAGAACACTGCTACATAAATATAAAACGCTTAAAGCATTATTTGGACAACAGTGTTACTAAAGCATGAAGATGTAAACTAAAGCCTTTCGCTTCTTGTTTGAATTTGTTTTCCAGCAGTTTAAGAAAAAAGAAAGCTTTAAGTTCCCCGTTAGAACCCAAAGCTGTGGATAATTCCACATACCAAACATAGTATAAGCCAGTTGTGAACATGTCTTAATATCTCAGTTTAAAATTTGCAGAATGATTTGGTGTTGCCCAGTGCTTAGAAGTGACTGTTTTTGTGACAAGAGACAGATACCTCAGTCAATATGTCCTAAATTTACTTCAGTCAGTACACTGGAGAGGCGTCTGTCTGATGACTTAGAACCCTGAATACTTTTCAAAACTAAGATCCAAAATGTGCCACCATGTTTAAGATTCTCTCCAAATATAGACTAGTGTTTCCCAGCCACACTCCCCACCCCCATTGCCCCTGCCTTTTTATCTGTGGCAAAGATTCTGATTCAGTAGGTCTGAAGTGGTGCCTAAACATCTATTTTTCACGGTGTGCCTCAGGAGTTTTGATATACTCCTAATTTGGGGAACCGCTGGGGTAAGAGTTTTTGATATTGGGGTAAATCAAAACTAAATCTGAACCAAATCAAGTAGCAGGCAGGGAAAGCCAAAGACTTGGACAGTAGTCCTTCTTGTCTCTGAACTCTCCTTTGCTCTTCTCCTATGGCATTATGTAAGCAAGGTAGGAGGGTGAATCAAATCCACACACCCTAGCTGGGAGTGAGAGACAAACTGTTTCACTTTTTTCAACAGATAATTTCACTTTCCCTGAAGGCTTGAAACTTGGAAGAGTTAAGCCTCAGTAATAAAATGCTCACAAAGATTAATTATACACTTGTAAAAGTTATAGCATTTATAATTATAAATATAAATAAGGGTTAAAAATATGATAGGTTTTAAAACACTTTAATGGATCATTTAATTTACATACACAGGTTCTGGTTCCTGCCCAACTGGGGGAATATCTAATAGCAAATGTATAAATACATGAATTATGATTCTCTTTGCATACCTTCCTCAAAGCTAAATGCTGAGAGGTTTGTCTTTGATTATAGACAGCTGTTAACAAGTAGAAATAAATTTTGCAAATCTACATTTTATACAGGGCTTGGGCAATACTTTAATGCATGTAATCAAGACATGTTAGCATTTAAGTGTTTAAACTTTGGAATTAAAGTTTAACAAATAGGACTCCCCTGGTGGCGCAGTGGTTGGGAATCTGCCTGCCAGTGCAGGGGACATGGATTTGATCCCTGGTCCGGGAGGATCCCACATGCCACGGAGCAACTGGGCCCGTGCGCCACAGCTGCTGAGCCTGTGCGAGCCACAACTACTGAAGCCCGTGCGCCTGGAGCCTGTGCTCCGCAACAAGAGAGGCCACTGCAGTGGGAGGCCCGCACACCGCGGCGAGGAGTAGCTCCCGCTCGCCTCAACTAGAGAAAGCCCGCACACAGCAACGAAGGCCCAACACAGCCAAAAATAAATTAAAAAAAAAAAAGTTTAATAAATAAATTTGCTCTTTTGCGGGGGGGGGTTGTTGTTGTGGACATTAATTTCCTGGTCTATAATGTACAGTGTACATGTCTTTATTCCTAGAATGTTGAGTTGTGTTTAGAGGAAGTGGTTGAGGAAGTGGAGGCCTGTCTTTGTGCAGTTGTGTGTCTGTGTCTGTGAGTCTGTGTCTGTCTTTCTCTAGAATCAAAGGGATGAGCTAGATTGGGGGTTACAGATGTAACCCCAGTGGTTAGTTAACTCTTCACTAACGCTAACAGATCTCAGTATCCTTCCTTAAATTTATCTTTGATTTATGGTTGACAACTGCTGCCTTGATAACTTCAGGGTTAAACTTGAGCTCCAAGGTTCTGGGATATATTCTTCAGCAGGGGAGAGAAATGGGAGACCAGATTTGGCATTGTGGCTGTGGACAAGTCATAACCACTCTGAACCTGTTTCTCCTTCTGTAGAAAGGGGATCATAGCTATACTCACCTCCAGGGGACATTGTGAGAAGAAAATGAGATAAAGCATGTGAGGATACTTTAGCAGTGGTTCCTTTCTGTTAGGGTTCCTTTTCTTGTTAGGGGTGGAATGTATTTATGCCTTTCTCTCTCCCTCTTTTCCCCTGTTCCTCCCAGTACTTGATTGCCTGATAATGGCAAACACCGGCTAGGTGTTAGGAGGCAGTGGTGAACAGGGCAGATATAATCCTTGCTCTCTGGTAGCTTAAATAACTCCCTACTTGGAACAGCTTTCTCTGCCTTCTGGAAGAGCCAGTCTCTCCTGCTCTTCCCAATAGGCTACTCGTTCCCGTTGCTATCCTTCCTCATTCTCTTGCCCAGCCTTTAAGTGTTGGCCTTCCTTAGGGTTCCATCTTAGACGCTCTCTTTACCCTGTATTGCGTCCCATAGTATATCCAGCTCCCTACTTGAAATCCTGTCCCCTCTTGTTGACCAGCTATCTCAGAGGTACTTGAAATTCACCATGTCTAAAACTGAACTCATGGACTTTCCTGGCAGTGCAGTGGTTAAGACTCCACATTTCCACTGTAGGGGGTGTGGGTTCAATCCCTGGTCAGGGAACTAATATCCTGCATTCTGCGTGGTGCGGCCAAAAATTTTTTTAAAAAAATAATAATAATAAAAATAAAATTGAGCTTATGATCTAAACACTGCCCCTCCCTCCCCCAAAACTGATCCTGCTCTGGTGGTCTGTGTGTCCGTGAGTTGTCCAGTATTTCGTCCAGTTGTTTAATCCAGAAAACCATGTCTCTCTCAGCCCCCTGATCGCCCATATCTCATGTATCTACTTCTTCACCAAGTCCTTTTGCTTTTATATCCTAAATTTCTGTCAGGTTCTCCATTTCTGTTCTCACTGATGTTCTGTTCTCACTGAAGAGTATTCCATTCTTCCACTTCGGATAACCTTGTCGTGAATTCCCATTCATTACTTTTAGGGAGAAAAACTAAGCTCCTCACTTGTCGGGGCTCTCTGGCCTGGCAAGAGTTGTCCCTTCTCTTCCCCAGAGTTGCCTTGTATTGCTCTTCTTCCTTATCATCTACTTTTGAGTTGCATGGACATGGACTATCTTTTGTTTCATCCACGTACCATGTTCCTTTATGCCCAAGACCTCTGCCTAAGCTCTTAGTCTCACGTGCAGACCCAGTGCTTCCTTTTCCTGCCTTAATTTATCTTCTAATCTACTTAAGGCAGATCTCAGCTCAAATTCCATTTCCTCAAGGTATGCTTATTCTGCCAATTCAAGGCCGGGTCAGAGCTCTCTGATACGATCTCCTGGCACTTTGTCCTCTTCTATAAACAATTAGTTCATTTATTATTATATATTTGTATGTGTGATTATTACATTTGATATTTATTTCACATACTTAAAACAGTGTTTCTCATATAGTGGATTGCAACTCATTATACATTATGAAATCAGTTTTAAAAATTATGACAAGCCTTTTAAAAAAATGAAATAGTATAGAAAATATCAGACCTCTTCACTTACAATAAGGGTATTTTTTCATCATACCTTTGCTTCAGATTAATAAATAGGTGTGATCATATAAGTGTGCAGATACACAGGTGTATTGAGTATGATATAAATTATATTTCTTATTGTGGGTCTTAGTCAAAAAAGTTTGAAAGCCGCTGAACTAGATGGTAAATTCTGTGAGGAGAGGAATTCTCTTTTGTACCCCAGTCCATCCCCAAGTCTAGCAGAGGGCACTCACTCAGTAAATATGTCGGCTGAATGAATGAAAGCACACTTTTTCAGGGAGGTTCAGAGACCCATTGTCTTCCTCCTAGGGATTAATGGACCCTGGTTCTAAGCACATGTTAGTGATTATTTCCTCGGCCAGTTGAGTCTGCATTAGATCATTAAAAGAAAAGAAGTGTAGAACCACACCTACACATGTATTTTTTTAAGGGTTGATAAGGCAATGAAACACTATTGAGAAGAGATTTTAGATTTAGTTTTTGTATTACTTACGAATCTTAGGCCTTAAATACCATTTTATTTTATTTTATTAATAAATAATGAAACAATTTTCACCTGCCTAAATATCTGGGTAATTTTTGAGTTTCTAAGGTAGTCTACACACAGGGCTCGTTACATAGCTGTTCTCTTTTATGCGTACTTCAGCAATAAAATATTTACGCAGTTTTGGCAAGGTGATACTACAACCTGGTTTAGTACAACAGCTGCACTGCCTATTCCCATGTGGCTTGATTTCCCTTTTTAATCTTTGGTTTTCTGCAACTAAAGACTTATGTCAGCATGTAGTTTATACAGCAGCAGATAATGGTGAAAGCTTCTTGAATTAACATAGTAAAGAGAAATACGCTGCTGAGTTTACTTTGTTTCATATTTTTCTGATGTCTCTGAAAAGCATTTTACTAACGTGTTCTACACAGTAGAGCTTTTATAAACATCACATATTTACAATGAGACATTTTTGTGAATTTTTTTTTCTTTAGGGAACCTGTAAACTCATCTCCAAAGGTATAGTCTCTGATCTTAAAAAAGGGAAACATCTCAGCTCTAAAGTCATCGCCGTTTGGCTTAGCACAAATCAGCAAAGTTCTGGCAATAAAAGAATCATTTTTACATTTATTTTCGGTCATACATTTGTATGTATATTGAAATTGAGATTGGATTAAAAAGTGTTTAGGCAAAAAATACAGAATCTTAATTCTTTTCAAGTTTATTATCAGAGCCCTTTTAGCCCAGAGTTTTTCCTAGCATATGTGTTATTTTTTTCTTTCTATTTCTAGGTGCTCCTGATCCAACAGCAGGTGCTAGTATAGATGATGAAAACTGCTGGCACTTAGATGAAGAGCAGGTTCAAGAACAGGTTAAACTGTTCCTTTCCCAGGGCGGGTACCACGGATCAGGGAAGCAGCTTAATTTGCTCTTTGCAAAGGTATGACTTTTTATTTTTAAAGAAATATTCTAAATATATACATTTATAGAAAGTATATATGATCATGTTTACAATAGGATAAAGGCTTCTTTTTAAATTCTTATTTATTTTTTTAAGAACTGGGAATTCCCTGGCGTTCCAGTGGTTAGAACTTGGTGCTTTCATTGCCAGGGCCCAGGTTCAATCCTTGGTTGGGGAACTAAGATCCCACAAGCCATGTGGCATGGCCGGGGTGGGGTGGGGGGAAGAATAGACTAAGTTATTATCAACCATTAGAGACTTCTGTGTCGTAATGCAAGCATTAATTTACTTAGGTGTCTTTAGACAAGATATGGGCCATTTTTGTCTTTCTCAGCTCTTATTAATAAAATGGTGGCAATTTATACAATTTTGAAAAACTGTTCAGTACTAAAAATAAAATAGCTTAATGTTATTTGAAATGCCATCTTTTCAAGTTTTTTCTTCTTCTAGTTAATTTTCCCAAGTAGAGCATACCTTTGAATATAGTCCTTAAGATGTGCTTTATATAATTAGTTTAATGTCGATATCTTTAAATTAGTTTCAAGAGCATAAACTTTGGAGTCATAGAAACCTGGGTTTAAATCTCAGTTCTAAATCTTATTGAGTGTATGTACCTTGGCAAGTTATTTAAGTCAGTTTCCTCATCTATAAAATTAGCTAATAGTAGCATATCCATTCAAGTTGTTGTGATTATGGTGTTAAATGATAATGGTGTCTAACAGTAGTTGGCCCTTGGTAAATGTTAATTTTCATCACCAAAATTTGATAGCCTAAGAAACAAAGTTATCTTCATTATAAGTTCATTGTGAACAGAAGCTGTGTCTTGCTTTACACAGAACTCTTAGTACCATAAACACATGTCTAAATACTGGATAAAATGCTTTTTAAATAATGTTAAAGCAATGTCTTTTCATTGGGGGTACAGCCATCTTTATAGATAACGTATTCAAATTGGTTTTAAGGGAACAGATAACTGTGTTCATTGATATTTCTGTTAAACAACTTCTCTAATATTCATAATACTTAAAAGCTTTTGTAGTTCAGAAGAATTAGAGTAAACTCTGTTACTGCTTATAGCCAAAAATTAGTGTATTCTGATTAATGAAAACCCTTTAAATGAAAATTTATCCTGGGACTTCCCTGGTGGTTCAGTGGTTAAAACTCCATGCTCCCAGTGCAGGGGGCATGGACTCAATCCCTGGTCAGGGAACTAAGATCCAGCATGCGCGTGGTGCAGCCTTAAAAAAAAAAAAAGATTTATTCCATATACCATACTTAGATTGCCAATTTTTCAAGAATTTAGATTACAGTAAAAATACATTTAACTCTAAAATTATTTCACATGATTTAATCATTCTTTGGTAATTCATAGGCACTTCAGACTCTTGTAATAGTTCACAGTCAACAGTCTGAAAATTAATTACCATTAGGCTGTAATTAATGTATATGTATTTGAGTGTTGGTTAATAGTTCTGGTTTGTATGCTTAATAGTAAAGCATTTATTTTCATTGCTATTGCTAACTGAGTAGTAGGGTAGAAATTTATTAGGAAAATAAATACTAAATTAAATCCATGATATATAGAGGTAATATTAAAGTTTTGGTATATTTAGACACACAGGAAGTATTTCATAGATTCTCTTATCAGCAGAGAGTACACTGTGGCCTAGTGGAAGCAATGTGAAAGAGGTATTAGACTGGCCTGCAGTTGCTATTTTTATCCTTCTATATGATGTACACATTGTATATGCCATATGAAGTAAGAGCAACATCTAATTTTGGAAATGGCATAACTTCCAGAGTTAAGGCAGATCCGGGTTCTGATTCCAGTTGTTCCTCTTGTCCTTTGGACAAGTTACTTTACTTCTGAGGGATGGCTTTATAATTTGTAGAATGGGGATTATAATCTGGCCTACTTTATATGGTTGTTGTGAAGATTAAAAGGTAAGTATGAATGTAAAACTCTTTAGCAAGATGTCCGATAAATGGCAACTCCATTTCTTTCTCCTTTTTAGTACTTCTTAAGATTACTCAAAAAAACCTTCTGGAAGCATACCCTTGTGATTCAGTGCACAAGTACGTTTGAGTTCTCTGCAAGGCTCAAATTCTGAAGCCTGGTTTGAGGGGAGGGTTCCATTACTTGTCAGGGTACAGGACTGAGGCAGAACCCATTGATCTAGAGGTTTAGGCTGCTTTATTGAAGATCTGCTGTTTCCTCCTTCATGTGGCTTTCACATAGAAAGAATTTTGAATAAAAGGACTCCCCTCTCCTTATATACTACTTATGACTTTGCTCCACTAATTTTCTACACAGAGAACTGATGTTCAGCTGGGATTCCTATTCATTGAACACATAGCGGTGTACACTTTAAGAATGGATGGATTCATTTAGGATTTCCTGTAGAGCAACTTAGCCTTGTGTTTCTTTTCTTGTTTTCTTGTTTATTGGGGAAATGTAACAGAAGAATAATGGACAGAGCTTGAGGTTCCAGCAGAGAAGCCAAGTTAACTTACTAGGTCAGTGCTTATGATTCTGCTTCAAGGATTGCTCATTTGGAGCAAGAGAGTTCTGAACCTACAGCCCTTTACATTTCCTCTTACCATTGCAAAAACAGTCCCATCTGAGTGAATAGAAGTATGCTGTTGCTCTTTACATGGAAATCCTCGGTGAGAAAGAATCTAGTGAAATTACTAATTTACCTCAGAAAATGAAGCACTTGTAGGACTTGTACTTGAATATACCAGAAACCACTGAAAGAGGTTTAAATTGTACAGTTTAAATTGGTGAATTGTATGTACGTGAATTATGTCTCAATAAAGCTTTTTTTAAAAAAATGGAAGGACAGATGCTATTATTATAAACACTATCAGATCAATTTAGAAGATCTCTAAAGAGTTCTCAGTACAGTGCTTTAGACTCTACTACTCTGGTGGTTAAGTGCAATCAGTTAGGGAGTCAGGAAGGTGCCCAATGATTTGTCTTGTTTATTTTGGTATTATTTTTCTGTAGGCTGACAAAAACATTTGCGGGGAAAATTGGGAAGTTACGCAAATTTCTTTTCCTCATGTGGATTCTAAAACATGATTTTAAAAAATTAATGGTCAGTTCTCTGATTAAATAGCCATTTAGGACAGAGGCTCATTTTTTTTGTTGTTTTTTTCTTTTTTTTAAGGTTTTGGGGTTTTTTTTTTGATGTGGACCTTTTTTTTTTTTTTTTTAAAGTCTTTATTGAATTTGTTACATTACTGCTTCTGTTTTATATTTTGTTTTTTTGGCCGCGAGGCATGTGGGACCTTAGCTCCCTGACCAGGGATTGAACCGTCACCCCCTGCATTGGAAGGTGAAGTCTTAACCACTGGGCCGCCACGGGAGTCCCTCAGAGGCTCGTTTTTAACAACTTTTGTTTGCTTAAGAAGGATGGTGTGAAGACTTGACCACCACCACCACCCCACCCTCCCTCCCCAAAGAAATAAAGTAGTCTGTCTCTGTATTGCTGTTCATTTTTTAACATTTTTCTGAAGGTCTGTTTTTTCCCCACTAGGTGCGGGAGATGTTGAAGATGAGGGACTCAAATGGGGCCCGAATGTTGACTTTGATAACAGAGCAGTTCATGGCCGACCCTCGTCTGTCACTTTGGAGGCAACAAGGCACTGCAATGACTGACAAATATAGGCAGCTCTGGGATGAGCTGGGTAAGTATAAATTTCCTGATGGATTGCCATTGGGTTGTGTGTGGACAAAGACCATGGTTGAATGTTTAAGGAGCATGGTCAGAGTACTGCAGAAGAGAGAGCTACTTTTATATGAACTTGTTGCCATTATACACTGGTTAGAAGAATAGGAAGAATGAGGCATTTGCAGGAACCAATCTTGGCAGTGTTTTTGGGGAATTGTCTGATGTTGAGGAAAGCAAGCACGGGATCTGCTTTTAAATATTTGGAAAAAAAAAGCTATATTTCAAAACAGGTATTTGGTATAATAGAACTGATTACTTATTTCTAGACTGATACTGTAATCAGTTCAGCTAAAATTTGGCTGTTTTCCCCTTTTGCCCACATTAAAATTATCAAAAGTAGCTTGAATATTCATTTTATTTTTTTTTGTTATTATTGACTTAGATGGACTGTTGATTGTCAGAATGGAAAAGACACTGCAAACTCTAATTTGTATTGCTTCCCAAATCCGTGGTGGTAAAGATATAAATATAGCAGGTGGTTGAAAAAAGGAGAAATCTACTACTCATGTTTACTGGGACGTTTGGGGGGGATGACTCTTGTTACTCTGCTCATTGCTAGGGAAATTAATAATGTATTTATCTTGTCTATTAAGAAATCTATATGTGACAAATGGAATTTTTGGCAAATATTTTGTCAATGCCTATATTAGTTTTACGTTATGCATATATTTATTAGAAGATCCTAGTTTCAGTGTAATTGAATAGTAGAAGTCTTCATACCTTCACCTTCTGTCTTCCTCTTGGCTAATGATGGACCACATCATGCTATTGATCCCATGTCTAGACCAGGAGAGGCTGATGTCTGTGAAGATACTACATGATAATAATGCTTGGAAGGGACCTTTGAGATGAACTGTTTACAGATAAGGAAGCTGAAGTCTGAGGAGGTTAGAAGACTTCCACAAAATGACGTAGTGTGACCTAGGGTTGTACAGCAGGTTGGTAGAGAATTGGACACCAAAATTTCCTTTTTCCCATTAATAGGATGTATGTTCAGGAACTGAGCTGTGGATGACAACTCTTGTTTGTTTTGTTGTTTGTTTTTTAACGTGTGTCTGCTATTTGCCAGCTGTTAGATATTTGTTGACCTTTTCCCCTAATATTTTTATTAAGTATCTTGTAATAATCTTAGTACTTCCCTTGGGTCACCTGAAGTAATGCTTAGTGGCCTTCCCCTCAATCAAAATTTAAATCAATCTGTAGCTACAGTGGATCCTTTCAATGTATTGGAAGGAAATGTTTGGGGGCCCGGTGTGGTGGTTGGAGAACACAAGTGTAATGCATGGTTTAAACAAAAATTTTTATAGAATACTGAGTGATTTACAAGTAAAGACTCCTCAGTCTTGTAACTCTGTAGTAACTGTTGAATTGACTAGTTGGTTTATGGCAGTAAAAAGGATTAGCATTAAAAAAAAAACTATTATTGGATTAATATTAAATGAATAAAATTTAAAGAGCTTTGGTACTTAAAGAAGCTTAGAATTAACAAATAACTAATTAGAAAGAAAATACCAACTAAATTTTTTGGTTACCAAAAAAAATGTACAAGTGATATAGTTAAATAAAATTTTCAGGGTTTGCATTTAATCCATTAGTCATATTTCACTTCTGCAAGTTGGCTTTGAAAATTATGTACCTCAGCCCTCAATCAAAAGGATTAATTCTCATTAGGTGGAAGTTTCTACTAGCTAATGCTAGTTATACCCTCTGATGGACTACTTTTCTAGTTATGGACCAGGCTTTAAACAAGTTCTTTGATTTCAGTCCAGGATGAAGAATACATATTCTTGCCCTGTATTTTCTTTTTTCACAGATCACCCTCCCTCCCCCGAACCCAATCATCACTAGACTGCTATAACTTCTCCTACATACTGTGATGGTGAGCAGAGGTCACTGCCATTTTAATGAATTCTAAGTTCTGTGAAGAATATCATGTAGGAGTAACAATAGTTATCACATCTTAATATTCATTCACCAAAAAAGTTAACTAAAAGTTGCTTCTGGACTTCAAAAGGAAAGAATTTTGCTTCTTAAGAAAATGGGGGAATTTGACTTTGTGCCCCTGCACAGGGCTCACATTGCTTCAAGGCTCTGCTGTGGAATTAAATGCTGAGCACTGCCAGATGCCAGACATTGAGAAGAGGCTGAGTTTTGTCGGCAAATGGGATCTGCAAGTTAATTGGTGTTTTCTGCAGGCTTCTGGCTGTGAAATGAAATTGGAAGCCCTTTAGCCACATGGATAATACAGGACCTGAATACAAATGTCACATGTCACCATCAGGACCCACTGTGAGACAATAGTGTTCCCACTCCAACACTGCACCATTACAGATCATTTAAATATGGGGATTACATTTAAACTAAAAGCCCCATTTGCCTTTTACTGCAATTTAAATGTCCTCTTAGCAAAAGCTAAGTGACAAATTAAATGAAAAAAGTGCCCACATTTTTAAAGCTGTAATGCAAAACAACCTTTTATTGCTTCTCATGTGCCACGAATGAATCATTATACTTGTCAACCCTAAACCAAGCCATAATTGGAGCAGCTACTGTTATCAAAGTAGGGCCGCTCTGTGACAGCTTAATAAAGCTGAAACTGTTAAATTAAATCTCAGATGCTTAACTCCTTAGCACCGGTAGATTCGATAGGTCCATTTCTGGCAATGGCCAGTACCCCAGGAGAAAAAAAATTCCTGGCATGAAAGCCTTAATCTGATGAAAGTGTACTAGTAAGAGTATCTTAGCCAAGTAACTGCTTCTTGGCAGAGAGATTCAGAGGCATCAGATTGTCAGCCAGATTACAAAATTGTATTTTTTCATAAGATCAGATATCCCCCTCCCCAAGATTTACAACTTTCTGAGTATATGTGATTTATTAAAATTTAAGTACCGATGTTTCAAAATTAGTTTTAAAAATAACATATATTCATTTAACTCTTTTTTTCTTTCAAATAAAGATACGCATACTTATTTGAGATAGCAAAAGGCCCAATTTCTTTGCCCCATCCTCTAGCTAACAAAGGAATGATTATGCTCAGTTCTTTTCTAAAATAAATGCCTATGATATTCATTTGGTCTGAGTTAATTTTTCTGATGTACTCCCTGATTTTCATAATGTAGTGTGAAATAGATACAGATGCATACTATTAAGATCCTGTTTAGTGCATCTCATTTACAGATACATTTATCTTGCATGTGAATCAGCTTTTCATATATTAATTTTACTTTCTTTACATAATGTTCATTTTCCCAAACATATGGTAGTCTTCTGAAGATGAGTGGTGGTGTATCATGATCAGCTATAAGAACATGTATATGTTAAAATCGTAAGACAGCCCATTGCAACAGTAGAGGCTGCATATTTGGTAGTGGCTACACATATTTGGTAGAGCTATAGAATACATACCTTTTCAGTTGTGTTCTTTACTCCATGCAGATTTTCTGGAATACGGATCACAGAAATAACCCTTGGATCTAAAGAGTTATTTCAAGCCCAGTGCAGATTGGTGAGCACACCTACTGTTAGCCCTAATGGCTGTCTCTTCAGCACACTTAATTACCGTGGGGGTCTTTAGGGATGAGGGGATATATTGTAACCTCTCATCTGTGTAGATGGTTCTCTTTCCTTAAATGTCTTCCAAGACTGTAATTTTATTTTACTTCATAAAACTATAGGTTGTGGCTGCCAGTCTATTAAAACCTAATTAAAATGGATGTCATTAGAGGAAACAGTTAAATAAGATTTAATTACAGTTTTAGCACAGGGAAAAATTCTTAAATTTTCATTTTCATAATATGTATTGCATAATATGTTCCCCCACCCCCCCAAATTTTAGACACTTTCTCTCTCAGTCAGGTGTTTTGCTCTCTAGCATGTAACCTTGTTTCTTTGGGAGAGGCTGGGCTGCCATTGCAAGAGCCTTACTGCTCTGAGCTGTGCTCACTCAGTTCACAAGAACAAGGTGGTATCTCTGAGTTCTTTTCAAAGCTTTTGATACAGGTACCTCACTGTGTGTGGGCAGAAATAGCCATAGTTAGATGTTTCTTTCTAGTTTGCATTTCCTTATTAGACAATAGATATAATATTCCTTGGTAGGGTGCTGGATAGATAGAGTGAGTATAAAGATTCAGGGGACTTGGAATCAGGATAAATCTACATTCAGCAATAGAGAACTTAGCCCACCCACTGGGACCACAGATATTGCAAAGTACTAAAAATTACCTACTCCATGGACCTAGAACACTGTCCCAGCTATCATTGCAGATACAAGTATTGGCCTCTTTTGCACCCACCCACATTATTCTTGAATAAGGAAGAAAACATATGCTTAAGTCACACATTCAAAATGGTACTGTAAGTAACAGGAGGGCCTTTGTGCACAGCCAGAACTAAGATTCTAGAGGCTCTGCTTTGGAGGTAACTGTGGAGAAATTTCTGGGATATGCCGTCTTACGTCTCCAAAAGCAAAAGGCTTAGTAATTCCCCCCACTGTTTGGAGCCCCTTACTTAGTTTCTATGGTAAGTTCAAACTCAGGCTTTCCACATTTTGAAGTTGATGGTGGCTAGTGAATAGGCTAAGGAGTGACTGCTTCTCATTGAGAACTGGAAAGCATTCCAGTGTAGTTTGCCATATAAGTTGATACGTCTTTGCTAGTGCAGTGGAGAAAACAGCAATTCCCAGAGCCCCCTTGCAGCAAAAAGATGTCAGTACAGACTTGGAAACTTCCATGTAGCTGTAAGTGTAGTATGTAATCCTAATGAACCACATATCAGGGATTGCTTGTCACCTACCAGTTTGTCTTCCCTGGGTGCAAGGAGAATATATAGCTTAACCACTTACACCATTTCTATGCCTTCCTGTTAACACTTCTTTCCAGAAGTCTTGTTGTGGTTTCCCGATCAGTATGTATTAAGCACTTGCTATGTCAAGGAGAATAGATGTATTAAATATTTGATTTTACCATTGACGATGATACCGGGAGTATGGAGGGAATAGAGATACAATCATCAGGAGAAAGGAGAAATTAGAACAGGCTGGAATGAACTGCAGAGCGCTTTGATAGAGTAATTTATTCACATATTAGTGAATAAGTAGACTGAACTTAACATGGTTTTACAGGAATGTTCATGGAGGTGAGTTGTAGGGAAGAAGTAGTGAGAATACTACGGAAAGAAGGAATAACATGAATGAAGACAGGGAGAACTCAGTGGGGGAAGGTGAAAAGGTTCAAACTCATTATCCAAAATGTTGTCTTTAAGATTTTCAGTCCAACCTTGTTATTCTTCGTTGTTACTTAACTTCAGGGGGAGGAGGAGGAGAGAGAGTAGACATTACAGGATCTAGATTTTTGCTTTGTTTTATTTTCCATTTTGGTCCAGCTACTAAACATAACGCAGATGCCAACAATTATTTATCAGGCACTATGCTAAGCACTTAATGCATGCATTATTTTATTTAATTCTTAAAACAACCCTGCGAGATAGGTAGTTATTAGCCCCAGTTTTATAGCCAAGAAAACTGAGGTACAAGGAGACCAGATAACTTGCCTAAGGTCACAGCAGCAGAGCAGGAATTTGATCCTATGTGTCAGTGACTTCAGAGACTCAACCACTGAACTAGATACCATCCTCAACTTATTTTAAAAGACTAATATGCCTCTCTCCTCAGAGGAGAACAGGGACAAAGTCAAGCTCACCTAGATGGCAGTAAATCCTGCAAAAGCTGCCTGTCCTGCCATGGGTCCACCCACCCCATGGTCCCACAGTCCTGACTGCAGTTGTCAGCAGAGCTTACCTAGTCTAGTTGCCCATCTGTGTTCACAGGGGCTCTCTAACTTCAGACTCTGAAAAAACACACTAATGTAGAGGAGCCAAATATATGCTATTGATTGAGAACTGTATTATGTAATAAGTATATCATAATATACAGATACTACATACTGTAGATGGGGTACATTGAAGTTTTGGTCTCATTTTCCAGTCCCTTCTGTTATGGAGCCAGTGAAAACCCTTAGGTCACTGTCTTTGTCCTGGCCTGTGTTTACCTCCTGTGGTCTGTAGGCTCTGCAGAGCCCCTCCTGCACATGGGCTAGGCCATCCTGTTCTGGGATGGGGTTGTATGCTCCTGTCTCAGCCTCTGTTTTTCCCCTCATTATTCGGAGCTCCCTCTAAATACAGAGGCTTTGTCAATTGTATTGCTCAGGAGGCTTTGCTTCCCTCCAGCACTGTTCTCAGAATGTCTATCTGCTGCTGGGTCCTCATTACTGGGGCCTGGTTTCTTTCTCTGTTGTGTGGTCCTACTGCTATTTGTCTCTTAAAACTGAGACCTCTGTGTTCTTGGGTCAGAGGGCTCTGGGTTCTGTTCTGCTGTGGGGATGGGAAGAGGGGTTTATTCTCTGCTGCTTTAAGTCGGCAGAGTAATTTCTAGTTTGGGTCAGAAGTTAACCAAAAGAGAGAATGCATATTTCTATATGGTGGGCAAATCTACGATAAATACTTCCTGTGTAATACTGTCACCCATCCTTCTCTTGACTGCAGCTGCTAGGCCTTCATTATCCATTCAGTACCCTGTCTGGGAAATAGTGAAAATAAAGAGAAAAATTTAAAAATACATATTAATAGAAAATAGGAGATTCTCGGGATTAAAAGAGATGTTTACAGATGATTTGATCCTACTTAGCCAGTTGGAGACTCTTCATGATATTCATTGTCTAAATTATTTAGGTGTACAATTGAACAGTTTTAACAACACTTGGGGATCACCCCTTTGTGTGTTTTCATAAAACTCTTCTAAATATAGACCACGGAGATTTGACTAGGAGTTAAGATGTAATACACTTTAGTGTTCTATATCACACATGTAGTGTGCCGGTAGCATTGTTTGTACCAAGAATAAATTCCAGTTACTTTCTTTTATGCTGTCTTTCTATTTATAACATGAATCCATCGGTGGTAGATTTTGTTCTCACATTCGTGGCTAATAGGAAATGTCAGAGCATTGGTATAATGTGTTCTTTTCTTCCTCACAACATTTCAGAAAATTTCTCTCCTTACTTTGCTCACTTCTTAAAAGCTAGTATTGCCCTTGCCCTCAAGAAACTGCCACCAAAGGGAAATCTGGCTGGGGGAGTCTCCTTCCTAGAGTGTAGGTCTCTAGAGCGTCCCATCGTGGTAGAGCATAGGAGGAGTGAGGGAGTGCAAACGAAGACAGACAGACTGGGGATCATTTCCTTTCACCATTTCTTACCCTGAAGTGGCAGCATACAAAAATTAACGAGGTCTGAGAAGCCTCATTTTAAGCCATCTGCGATTCCCAGGGGCTTCACGGGGAATCAAGGATGCCAGGAGCTAGAATGAAAGAAGTGGAAGCCAAGGGAGGAGTGCTGCAGCCACTTAGGCTGTTCTCTGCATGTGCTGGCACCTCGCAAGGTGCTTTGCTAATGTTGTCATGGTTCATTTAAGCTTAGGTGGGCTAATGAGGTCTGGGGAGAACCCAAGGAAAGGAATAATGGTTGTCACTCAGATAGGGAGTTCAGACCCTGCCTCGCAGAGCCCCCCTGGGGTGGGGCGGGAGGGAGAAGAGTGTGGTAGGAGGAGGCAGGGCCTTCTCCTGTCGGTAGAGCGCCTCCTGCCTCTTTACACACTAGGCTTTCCACTAAGATTTCTCTAGGACAAAGAATCCTGAGATTTAAAATACGTGCTTGACAGTGACTATCTTCAGTAGGCTTTTAAACAGCCACTCATCTTAAGGGTATACCTGAGAATGACTTTTTTATTTATGTAAATAACTTTCCCTTATATATTTTAGGTGGAAGGCAGGCTGGCAAATGATTTGCAGTAGGTGAATCTTTGTGAGGCTGCTGTAAGCTTGTTGATAACTTCGTAACATTGTTTTTAGTGCTCAAGTTCAAAATTCCAAATTGAAATAAGGATAGGACTCTATGTAAAGTACAGGTGCCATCTGACATTAAATTGCTTGAATGAGTTAGTAGATCTTAGACTGATGAGTTAGACTGATCTTAGGGCTATTTTCTCCGGCTCTGATCTAGAGATGAATTGCCAGGAGTAGTGGCAGTAGTTGTTATGCAAAATGTGGCTCACTCCCTCGATTCTGTGAGCAGCGATAACCTTTGAATGGAAATCCAAGTCTCTGTGATTTTGAGCTATGACCAGCCGAATCTTGTTGACCTCAGGTTGTGCTTCCCAGCCCCTTTTTGGGTAATTTAAGAATTTGAGAATTTGCTTCAGCAAACCTGGAGGAGAGAGAATCGTTCATAAATTAGGAATCAGACTTAAGCGATAAACAATCTTGAAATGGCTTAGATTGGAAGCCACAGTCTTCTTTGTGGATGAGCAAGGGCTGAGGGGGTTCTATGGGAGGAGTCTAAATAGGGCACTTGGGTACAAATATAAGCTGGGAACCGGGAGAAAATTCTGTTAGGAGGAATGCTTTCAAAATGCTGGCAAGAGCACAGAAGTCTTAATTCACCTCTCCCCCACCCTGTCTGCTCCCAACACACACACATTTAAAGATGAGAATATATCCAGCAACCTATTCACCATACATATTGATCATACACAGAAAATGCTCTTTGCTAAACAATTAGGATCCTGTATAGACCAAGTAATGAGAGATTTTTTGTTTGTTTTGAAACCATTAAACTACTCTCTGTGGTTAATATTAATAGTCTTCTTGTCAGTTGCTGTCTTTATCGGGGCATGTAAACTAATTTCATGGCCATCCTTGTTCGTCCCTGTATTAGTGTCCATTTAATAATCTCACCCTACTTTTTTCCTTCTTGTCTACTAATAGAACATTGAAAGTGATTCATTTTTTAAAAGTTAGTTTTCCAGTAAAGGTGAGAAGAAAAATATGCCTGGCATAGAGTTGGTGCTCAGTAAATACTTGTGAATAAAAAGTGAATGAATAATTGAAGTGTAATGCTAGACACTTATTTGGAAGCATTAAGAAGTAAGCATTTTTGGTGTACTGAAAACAGTGATTGAAAGGCATTGATCTTCACTGTGTCATCAGTTTTCCTTTCCTACCCTTCTGGTTTTTCCTACCTTCCTGCCCATGTACCAGGTGAATCTTCACGGATGTCTCTGTACTGAGGAACACACGTGCGCACACACAGATGCACACTGAAATATAAACACAGTTTAGGGTATGGAAGGGCAGTGATTTCCCCCCTTGCCATCAGTGCTGCAGGTAATCTATTGCATTAATCAGCGAGCCAGTGGGAAATGCAAGGGAAGTGATTATACTATCATACACAATACAATCAGCATGAAGCACTTGTCAAGACCAATACATCAAAGTTTAATTCAGTAATAGAATGAATTAGAGCAAAATGAAACATTCTGTTCTTCAAGAAACTCAGTACCCATCACAGATTCTTTCTGAACTCTATAGAAAAGTCAGTGTATTAAGAAATTGTTTTTAATGAGTAAAATTGCAGTTCCAATATGACAGAATACTATAAACCCATTTCCTTGGGTTGTTACACACTATAGCTGAAGTGTTTACCTGTCATCAGTATTCTATAATCATAACCATTGGTAGATTCGATTATTTTTGGTAGGGCTCCTGATTATCTGTTGTCCTAAATTAGTTCTCCATGGTAAGTGAAGGGAAGGTTGTTGTACCAGTAGCTCAGGGAAGCACTTATCTGTAAATACGGTGGACAGTAGAGTGCCTTACCAGTACAGCAGGCAGATTAACAAGAACCTACTACTTATAGTGCCCTATGGTAGGCACCGCCATTGGGGAGCTTATAATCTAGTTAGAAAACAGAATATGTAAAAAATAAAAAGCAGCCCAAGCAAGACAACAGAAGAAGTGAGGTTATATAATGTAGGATGTGTTTCAGAAAATTTTGAGGATAGATCTAATATATTTCATACTGTAAGTCACAATTCTGTATCAATTTGTAATATATATTCAAAAGTAATTCTTTACCACACTTAACCAGGCATGTTTTTTCAAAGGGGCAAGTTGCAATAAGTTCTGTCTTAAACAGGATTGTTTTAGTGTTTAGAGCCTACAACTAGAATATAAAGAACAGGGTTCTTGGAGCCAGACGCTCTCTAAGTATGGATTCGGATCCTCATATTCACTAACTGTGTAACCCTGGACAAGTTCCTTATCTTAGATAGAACCCCAGTTTCCTTATCTATAAAAAGGCATAATGAGGATTTTTGAGGCCTAAGAGAAGATAATTTAGACAATATACAACACTTTCTTTCTCATCCTGGAAGTCCTTTGTCTATGCTGGGAAAGTGGGCCCAATGGGAAGCTTGTAGGAGAGAGACACCCTGAGAACCTAAAGAGTATTTTCAGAACTAGGTTTATATAGACTTGGAGTCATGACTGTTGACGAATCATGGCACTGTTTATGAAGACAGTTCAGTTAAGCAGCCAGTGCAGAGCACGTGGGAAGTGTTCTTGTAGGTTACCACATTCCTTCTCCTCACTCTTGACTGCCCTTTTGTATCTCAAACTAAGACCCCATTGGTCATTGTGCCTTTTTCTCTTCTTTCTACCTTTCCTGGCTTTCCTTTCCTCCCTCCCTCAAAAAGGAGAAGGGTGGTGAGTGGTGGAGGAGCTGGCTCTGGTCATTTCCTATAGAACCAGGTTCCTAATGAGGTCAGGGTGTTTTTGATGAGCTGTGCATGTTGACTCAGTAGCACTGACAAGTCAAATGGGATGGAAAGGCTGCATATTAATTAGATGAGGGCCACAGGTTTGCCTGAAAGGAACATTATCCAGGATACCAGTTAGCTGTTTTGGAATATCTGTGGTTTATTTTCTTTCTTGACCACAAAAAGATGGTTATTCTACTTCCATCTTTTCTCAGAGCTTGGGTAGATGATAACCAGTTGTATACTGTTTTGCTAAGGGTTCAGCCCTGCTTGACCTAAGTAATCTCAAAAACTCTCTCTTTACAGTGTCACTGAGGCTTTATTTTGAAATTTCCCCAGAAGTATTTTAGTGAATTAGGAACTAGCATACCAAATTTAAAGTAAAGAGAATGTTTTTACCAGTTAAACGTATTTTCCAAACATGGATTACTAACATATTAAGACTGAATTGTACTGAGAACAATACTATAATTAGGGTCGCAAGTTTTGTGTGGTCTGACCCAAGAAATTTTGTGACTACGGTTTTGCTAGCACAACTAATTCTGCCAGTGATCTTCTATTTGTGACTGCAATTAGGCATTTCATGGCCTCTAAATAAGTATAATTAGTTAATTGGATCATGCATGAAATTCTAGCCTCTTATATAATAGCCTCTGAGAACAAAAATAAATATTATAAATATTACGAATTGTTTTATAACTATGGAACCCTGGGAAATACCAAAAGTGATTGTTTTATACTTTGCTTACTACTATTTCATAAGAATAAACATGATATTAAAAAGCAGAAATTAAATTTTCCATGTGAAAGTCTTCATTTTCCACCTTTGAGACAGAGGGAAAAGGGAGTCACTGGCCTTTCTTCTTCTCACCTTTAGGGAAGGCGGTATTGGTTGCCCTACCCCTTCGTCCCCCGCTTCCCACTGCCACTGCCCCTGCGCTGTCTCCAGTAGCATTATACACATCGTATCTTCTGGAAAATAGGGAGAAGAGTACATTTATAAAGAATTCCAAAGTGTCTTTTATAAAAGATGTCCAGCTTTTATATTAATTACTGAATTGATTTGCATATTAACAAAAACTCATGGGGCTTCCCTGGTGGCGCAGTGGTTGAGAGTCCGCCTGCCGATGCAGGGGACATGGGTTCGTGCCCCGGTCCAGGAAGATCCCACATGCCGCGGAGCGGCTGGGCCCGTGAGCCACAGCCGCTGAGCCTGCCCGTCCAGAGCCTGTGCTCCACAATGGGAGAGGCCACAACAGTGAAAGGCCCGCATACCGCAAAAAAAAAAAAAAAAAGCTTATGAAGTAGAAAGAACTTTAAAAACAAGTTATATTGATTGTGGGGAATAGCAAGAGGTAGAGAATGGCCAGCTGATTTATTCAGTCACAAATCATAATGCTCCACCCAGCAGTACACCCAGCAGGCAAAGAGCACACTCAGTCACACACAAGTGCATTATCCCAGAAATGCTGATGTGACTCCAGTCTAAGAGGCCTCATATTAGTACATCATCATATTTTCAGAGAAAACAGATTTCTTCTGACTTGAATAATCAATCTTGAATTGTAAGTTGAGCTTTTGATTGTTTATCTGCTGTTTTAATCTGCAGTGAAATTACTTATTTGCTATGCCTGTCAGTTCTGAAAAATACAGAGTTTTCATTTGTTTCATTAGATCTTTTTAGATGGACCTGTGGTAGATTTTTGTTGGATATGTTTCTATTAATATATATGCAACATGTTCTGAGTATATAAGAGTAGGTGGTTAAATAAAGTACAGGGTTTATTAGCTGTACGTTTAGGGTACTTCATAATTTTCAACAGTAATATACCATTTGTATTATACTGCTGAAATATGAGGGAACGGATCAGTGATTCTGTCAAAAGACTAAAATCATTGATCTTAGAATTCATATATGCTGACTGCACATAGGAAGCCTCACTTACAGAGGTACTTTTTGACCACGTATCTAGGCAGAAGGCTAAACACCATAGTGTTTAAGAGTGTTAGTTTGAGGGGGGATCATGGGCCTTGGTAACAAATCTTGGCTGCCATCTTTAATAGCAGCACAACATTTCTACATGTCTCTGAACCTCAGTTTCCTTATTTGTAAAGTGAGTCTTTCTTTGAGGGTGAAATGTGATAACGTATGTAAAGTACTTCACATAGGGTTAGTGTGAAGTATATTCAATAAATGGCAGCAAGTGGATAAGTAAGTATGCCATTCACTTTCAGAAATATGTTAGCTGAACTAGATGGAGTGATCTTTGTACCCTAAAGACAGACATTTTAAAACTTTAAATGTAGACTCTATTTAGAAATCTAACATGGGTAACATGATATTGTTAGGATTTTCCTTGAAGGGATAGAAATTAACATACAAATCAGCACTTAATACTGTGTGTTGGCATACCTTTTATGCTGTTAAGTTTTCATAATGGCTTTTTTTTTTTTTGCTTGACTTGCAGCTCTTTTCATATGTTGAGTGGTTTGTTTGGATTTGATAATTTTAAGTAACAACATTCTCATACCCATTGGTAAATACCTTCGTTTTCCATTTTGTAATCTAGCTGAGTTACATTATTTCCCGGTAATAGTGATAGATTACAGTGGCCACAGATCCTTCGCTACTCTTTCATTGAGATGTGGGGTCTGTGTTCTCTCATTTTTGTAGATGTTTGACCAACAAAATATGACAGTAGATGTTTCGGCCAGTTTCTGGGCCCAAGCCTTAAAAGTGACTGGCAGTGTCTACTTCCTGTCTCTTAGAAGGTTCTATCCTAGGGCCCTGAGTTTTCATGTAAAAAGTCTGGCTATCCTGAGCCTTCCATGTTATGAGAAAGTTCACACTGTCCACGTAGAGAGGCTGTGTTAGGGCAGGGGAAAAGTAAGGAGGAGAGAATCTCTGACCTACAGAATTATGAGATACAATGATACATTGTTATATTAAGCCAGTAAGTTTAGGGTAGTTCTTTTACAGAGTAAGAGATAACCAGAACAGTGGTTATACATCTGACAATACTTCATGCTGTTTCTAATGGTTACCTTCCAAGTCTCTAGCAATGTCGAATAGAATAATGTGTATAAATGAAGTTCTGTTATTTCAGTTAACTTTATCCCTTATGTTGGACTAAGATGTTTGTCAAAATTGAATCTGTATTACTAGGAAGTAGTGTAAAACAGTCCTAGAGTATTCTACATCGCCATTTTTAATAAAGGTAATTTTTCCTCACCTTTATATTCTCCTTACACCAAATTTCACCTGGCTTGACTTGCAGGTTTTTCCCCTCCAAAAATAAGAATTTGGGTTCCAGTAAGTTTTAATTTTGAGTTCCTGTAGAAGACTGGAACCCTTGACACTAAGAAGGGACGCAGAGTGAATGGTAGACTAGAAGTTTTGGCCGAGATTCTGAGGTGGGAGGGGGAGGGGAAGGGAGGCTGAGGAGGGAAGGGTCTGAATGGGCTTCCGCACTGCTCTTTGTCCATGCTTTGGCATGAGGTTACCATGGGCAGAGGAAGTGTTATATAACCCTGTAGGGTTGGGGATGAGTTTGAGAAATGCCTCCTCCATTCGAGTAGGTAAGGATACAATTACCCAAAGCATCTCAGACCTCTAAGTGACTGTGGGCCTTGGGTGGGGCCTGGGAGGCCTACTGGAAAATAAAACACATAAAAGCCTGTCTTTGAAACCAAGGGAAAAGACGACACTAAAAGATGTTTCTAGCTAAAAACATATAGCAAGTGGAAATTAATTGCACAAGAACCCATTATTACTAGCCTAAGTGTTTAATGTCTCTGATATATTTTTAATATGTTCTCTTAATTGTTTTATTTTATTAAATGTAGAAATATTTATAACGGTATTCAGAGAATCACAGGCTGAGTCCTTCAATCTTGTTTTCACCTTTCGAGTCTCAATTTCCTCAACATCCAAGTCTTCTACACCGGGGTTTGCTGGAGTGCACCTTTTGGTGCTGGGTGGAACTCTACAGTTTTCAGAACATTTCTGCACGTATTGTCTTACTTAAGTGTAAACAGCCCTACAAGGTAGGTAGGAATTATTATCTCTATTGTTTAAGTCAGGGACTGCCACCACAGAGAGACTAAGTGGCCTTGCCCAAGGTCTTACAGCTGGTAATCCATATCTTGTCCTTTCCAGATCAGAGTTTGTGGATCAAACGTTTCTTCTAGTTGGAAATGTAAAACACTGGGTATGTGGGGCAAAATGGTGGTGATTTGTACATCGAAACGTTTGATGGACAAGACTGGCCTTCAGGACATTTAGAATTCATTAATTCTTGTTACCTACATTTGTTGGGAGTGTGGGTGCTTGTCCACTGGCAGCGTGACCGATAGAATACAGAAGCGACTAAAAAGTCTTTTGTACATGGAATCTAAGAAATGCGAGAAAGAAATGCGTATAACAAAATAGCAATAGACTCAAAGAGAACAAATCAGCGGTTACCAGTGGGGAGAGTGAAGGGGGCTGGGAAAGATAGTAGTTTGTTTTTCTTAATCCAATACCTCTATGTAGAAAATAAAAAAACAAGGATCTATTGTACAACACAGGGAAATATAGACATTATTTTGTAATAACTTTTAGTGGAGCATAATCTATAAATATATTGAATCCATATGTTATAAAAATAAATAAAAATATTTAAAAAATAAAAAGGCTTTTGTGATGATTTGTCTTCTGTCTCCCTGTGATTGACCATGTTAATTTGCCTATTTGGGTCAGGTTAGGATGCAAACTGATTTTAAGACCACTGAGTGGATTGGAACCATTCACCTTGTGCAAAAAAAAAAAAAAAAAAAGGTTTTGTTTTCCTTCATCCCAGGAGGGTTGCCTTCTTTGTTTTGCTTTACTTTTACTTGTAGATTACAGCACATGTTTTTGCTGAAATCACTGAGTGCAGATTAGGTGGAGTAGTGGAAAGGAGAGTAAAAGCATGCTGGGTGGTAGAGAAAAAGCTAGACTAGAGCTGAAATGTGCCATGGATAATTCAGAAACCAGATGATGCACACACTGGTGATTTGATAATTGCCTTTATATACTTTGAGGCATTGAAGCTAGGAAAGCAATTTAAAAGTATTGAATTTATTTTCATTGTACTTCATAGCGAATAATTAAGTGTCCTTTGTAAAAGAACCAGTAATACTTTCGAGATACCAGCTCATCTGCTAGATGCTGGAAATGCTAAGTTTTCCCTGAGTGTTCTGTCCTATTTTTGGTTGAGTCCTTTTAAAAGGGTTTGTATTTCTGAGGGACAGCAGAATGAAGTGTTTAATCATCAAAGAGCTTTATTTTTAAAGCTACAAATGTTGCAGGAGTGTGTTGGAGGGGAAGGAGATAAATGCTCACAGTGGGACTCTGAATTAATAAAATTTGGAGGATGACTTACTCAATTTGGTTAACTTGGTTATTAAGGCTAATTACAGCTTTTGTAGTGGTGACTGTTCAGGTAAAAGACCATATCCATTATAGCTCTGAACTTGAATCTAACATTAAGAACATCCTTTCAAGATGAAACCTCTCTTTAGGGAGGTGAGCAATAAAAAAAACATTACTGGCTTAAATTAATAAAGGCTTGGCTTTAAAAACAAATTTCTCATTCTGTAACGGAAATTTTCTAATTAGAGAAATGTAAGCCTGAAAATCTAGTTTTATAACTTTATTTTTTCCTTGAATCATAGAAATCACTGTTTAAAGTTTGCAAGAATATTTAGGATCTTGTTTTTAAGATCTTGTAATCTGTTTGCATTTTAGTTTTCTCATCTTTAAAGTGGATGTATTATTTCTGATCATGGAGGATTATTGTAATGAGTTAATGAAAAGAATGTTTGTAAAGCCCTAAGTATAGTGCCTATAGCACATGATAGGCACCCAAGAAATGGTGACTATTAGTGATAATAATGATTATTTAAAGTTGTAATTGGTGTTCCTATATTTATTTCCTCAAAAGAACTTTTTTAAAAAGTAGAATTATATGGTTTTGTCAGTATTGTGCTGGCTTCTATAAGCTCTGAGTTTTCACCAAGTGAAAGTGAAGCTTACTGGATCATTATCACCTTGTCAGCTTCTTCATATGCAAGTCAGTCAGTCCTTCAGCATTGTATACATTGGTTAGTATTTTCCTAATTTTATCTTTGAGTTACTTCAAAAGAACTAGTACTTAGTATAAATTTGGTTTTTAATTCTATTTTTTAAACTTTGTATTGTGCTATATCTTTAAAAAGAAAAAGAAATTGAATGTGAAAAACAATGGATTTGAGATACATATATATATATATGTTAGGATATATAATTTCTACACTTAAAAATTTTTATTGGCGTATAGTTGCTTTATAATACTGTGTTAGTTAATACCATACAGCACAGTGAATCAGCTATATGTATACATGTGTTTCCTCTTTTTTGGATTTCCTTCTCATTCAGGTGACATTGAGTAGAGTTCCTAGTGCTATACAGTAGGGTCTCATTAGTTATCTATTTTATACATAGTATCAGTAGTGTATATATGTCAATCCCCATCTCCCAATTCATCCCTCCACTTTCCCCCTTGGTATCCATAGGTTTATTCTCTATGTCTGTGTCTCTATTTCTGCTTTGTAAGTAAGATTGTCTATACCAGTTTTTTCAGATTCCACATATATGTGTTAATACACAATATTTGTTTATCTCTTTCTGACTTACTTCACTCTGTATGACCATCTCTAGGTCTATCCATGTCTCTACAAATGACCCAGCTCAGTTCCTTTTTATGGCTGAGTAATATTCCATTGTATATATGTACCACATCTTCTTTATCCATTCCTCTGTTGATGGGCATTTAGGTTGAAGTTAGTTCTGTCTTAGCTTTTAGTTGACATGGTGGTGCTTTTAAACTGATTTCCAAAATAAATTATAGGTCACTCACGTGGACTGAAATACAGAATTCTGAATTATAAAATAGACACATAGAAAATAAATAAACTTATTTTGGAAAGACATTTACATATTATTTGTCCATATTAATTTACTTGGTTGCCCTTTTACACAGAACCTTGACACTACACTAACAACCTGATAATGAAATTTCTAGTCTCACAGCACATCTTTCAGAGCAACTTTTTGATTTTAGTTTTATCTGATAAAGTATTCAAGAGTAGTAGAATTATAAGACAAAAACATCTTGGAAGAAAAACGTGAAAGATTCTTAATTCTGAAGCATTACCTGTTGAATATTATAATTTTATTTTTTAAAAAGATATTTTGATGATTTGGAAAATGACTTCAGTGTAGCCTTATAAATAGAAATGCCAATTTTTGATCCAGTCTGTAGCATTCATTAGATTTAATTTAATTATTACTGTGTAACTTATTTTGTGTTGTTATGTTGTCCATCAGTCCAAAATCTAAAGCCTGGTAAAGTTGTATCCCATTTTCCAATGGGATTCAGTAGGAAAGGCTGCCACTTACAGGTTCTTCAGACACCATTTTGATTTGTCTCTTGTTTTGTGACAGTATGTGGTCATGTTTCATTTGAAGCTGTTTTTCCTGGTTCTTGGCATGGGAAATGCATACGATTAATAGGATGGTGATTTGTGCCATGTCCATTGGCTTGTAGAGAAATCCTGCAGAGAGAGCACTCATACTTAGGTCTTTGGAATACCAGTAGATAAAATTGTTTGATCCAGATATTAATTAGCAATTTTTAAAAATTTACTTTGTTACATACAGTAAAATTCCTAACTATAGTGTAAAATACATACCATAAATATTTAACTATAAAAATACATATACCTGACATTTTTAGTTTACAATTTTGAGTTTAGACAAAGGCATAGAGTCATATGATCAGTGAAGATATGGAATGGTTATATCGCCTCCAGAAATTCCCTCACAGTCCCTTTATAATCAATTCATCACCTACTCCCTGTCCCTAGCATTGGTAGTCTATTCTCAATCCATTTAGTTTTGCCTTTTCCAAAATGTCACATAAATGGAATAATAAAGTGTGTGTGTACACATATATACCCTTTTGATTCTGGCTTCCTTCACTTAGTATAATGCATTTGCGATATTATGTGTATTTCAGTGGTCTGTTTCTTATTGCTAAGTAGTATATTATATGAATGCACCAAGTTTGTTCATCCATTCACCAGTTGAAGGACATTCAGGTTGGATGGCTTTTGCATTTACGAATAAAACTGCTATAAACATTCTTGTAAAGTTTTTATGTGAACCTAAGTTTTCATTTCTCTTGGGCAAATCCCAAGAGGTAGGATTGTTGGGTCATAAGGTAAATGTTTAACTTCATGAGAAACTGCTGAACCATATTCCAAGGTAGCTATATCATTTTGCACTCGCAGCAGCAATTATGAGCATTCTGATTGCCAGCAGCATTTTCAGGTTTTAAATTTCTTTTTCTAATATTAACCCTTATAATAGGTGTGTCGTGGTATCTCGTATGTTTTTTTTTCTTAATTGAAGTATAGTTGATGTACAATATTACATAAGTTATAGGCATACAATATAGTGATTCACAATTTTTAAAGGTTATAAATAGTCCATTTATAGTTATTTATAAAATATTGGCTATATTCCCTGTGTTGTACAATATATCCTTGTAGCTTGTTTTTGTCATAATAGTTTGTACCTTTTACTCCTCTATTCCTATATTGCCCCTTCCCCCTTCCCTATCCCCACTGGTAACTACTAGTTTGTTCTCTGTATCTGTGAGTGTGCTTCTTTTTTTATTATATTCATTAGTTTGTTGTATTTTTTAGAGTCCACATATAAGTGATATCATACAATATTTGTCCTTCTCTGTCTGACTTATTTCACTTGACATGATACCCCCCAAGTCCATCCATGTTACTGCAAATGGCATTATTTCATTCTTTTTTATGGCTGAGTAGTATTCCATTCTGTGTATATACACTACATCTTTTTTATCCATTCTTCTGTTCATGGATACTTAAGTTGCTTCCATACCTTGGCAGTTGTAGATAATGCTGCTATGAACGTTGGGGTGCATGTGTCTTTTTGAATTAGTGTTTTTGTTTTTTTCAGATGTATACCCAGGAGTAGAATTGATGGATCATATGGTCGTTCTATTTTTAGTTTTTTTGAGAAACCTGCATACTATTTTCCATAGTGGCTGCACCAATTTATATTCCCAGCAACAGTGTATGAGGGTTTTCCTTTCTCTACATGCTCGCCACATTTGTTATTTGTGTTCTTTTCGATGACAGCCCCTCTGACAGGTATGAGATGATATCTCATTGTAGTTTTGATTTGCATTTCTCTGATGATTAGTACTATTGAGCATCTTTTCATATGCCTTGTTGGCTATCTGCATGCCTTTGGAAAAATGCCTATTCAGTTCTTCTGCCCATTTTTTAATTGGGTTGTTTGTTATTTTGATTTTCTTCTTGTTTTGTCAGTGGTTTCCTTTGCTGTGCAAAAAGCTTTGCAGTTTAATTAGGTCCTATTTGTTATTTTTCCTTTTATTTCCTTTGCTTTAGGAGACAGATCCCAAAAAATATTGCTATGGTTTATGTCAAGGAGTGTTCTGCCCATATTTTCCTCTAGGAGTTTCATGGTTTCCGGTCTTACATTTAGGTCTTTAATCCATTTTGAGTTTATTTTTGTGTATGGTGTTAGAGAATGTTCTGATTTCATTCTTTTACATGTAGCTGTCTAGTTTCCAAGCACCACTTATTGAAGAGACTGTCTTTTCTCCATTGTATATTCTTTGTCGCAGAGTGATTGACCATAAGTGCATGGGTTTATGTCTGGACTCTATATTCTGTGCCATTGATCTATGTGTCTGGTTTTTGTACCAGTACCATGCTGTTTTTATTACTGTAGCTTTGTAGAATAGTCTGAAGTCAGGGAGTGTGATTCCTCTAGCTCTCTTCTTTCTCAAGATTGTGTTGGCTATTTGGGGTCTTTTGTGTTTCCATACAAATGCCATTGGTATTGTGATAGGGATTGCATTGAATCTGTAGATTGCCTTCGGTAATATGGTCATTTTAACAATATTAATTCTTCCAATCCAAGAACACAGTGTATTTTTCCATCTGCTTGTGTCATCTTCATTTACTTTCATTAGCATCTTACAGTTTTTCCAACTACAGGTCTTCTACCTCTTTAGGTAGGTTTATTCCTAGGTATTTTATTCTTTTTGATGTGATGGTATATGAGATTATTTCCTTAATTTCTCTTTCTGATAGTTCGTTGATAGTGTATAGAGATGCAACAGGTTTCTGTTTATTAATTTTGTATCCTGCAACTTTTCTGAATTCATTGATAAGCTCTAGTAGTTTTCTGGTGGTGTCCTTAGGATTTTTTATGTATAGTATCATGTCATTTGCAAACAGTTTTCATTTTCATAATGATTAATGATGTTCAGCATGTTTTCATCAGCAGTTTGCCATCTGTATATCTTCTTGAGTGAAGTGTCTTTTCCAAATTTTTTGCCCATTTGTAATAGGGTTATTCGTTTTCTTGATTAAGTTTTGGGAGGATTTTACATATTCTAGATACAAGTCCTTTGTCAGATGTCTGATTTGCACATATTTTCTCCCAATCTGTGGCTTGTCTTTTCATTCTCTTTATATTGTTTTTTTTTGCAGCACAAAAGATTTTAATGTTGATGAAGTCCACTTGATAAATTTTATCTTTTATGGATTATGCTTTTGATATTGTATCTAAGATTATCTCTGCCTAACCCAAGGTCACAAAGATGTTTTCCAGAAGTTTTATGGTTTTAGGTTTTATATCTAGGTCTGTGATCCATTTTGAGTTAGTTTCTAATAAGTTAGCTGAGTTAATTTTTAATAAACTGTGTGTTGTAGATTTAAGTTCATTTTATATGAATATCCAATTGTAGTAGCACTAGCTTTTGAAAAGAGTTATCTTTTCTACATTGAATGGCTTTGAACCTTGAATTGACCATATCTATGTAGGTCTGAGCTCCCTAATCTATACAATGGTGTATGTACCTGTTCTTTCACAATACACTGTCTTGATTATTCTTAACTTTATACAAAGTCTCAAAATTAGGTGCTGGGGAGCCTTCCAACGTTTTCCTTCTTTAAAATTGTTTGGCCATTCTATATTTTTGTCAGTATGTACACCAGTGCCTGCTAGGGTTTTGAGTAGGGTTATGTTGAATATATAGATCAATTTGGGGAGAATTGATACCTTAATAGTATTGAGGTTTCCAGTCTGCTTTTTAAGATTGTCTTTGATTTCTCTTGTCAGTGTTTTGTAGTATTTAGCATAGAGACTCCGTACATGTTTTGTTAGATTTATAACTTAAGTATTTCATGTTTTTTGATAGTATTATAATTGGTGCTTTTGGGGGGTAAATTTTGATCTGTAATTGTTCAATTTTAGTACGTAGATATACAGTTGGTTTCTTGCTTTGAACTTGTATCATATGACCTTGCTAAACTTACCTTTTTTGTAGGTTACTTGTCTACAAATAGAGGCTATTTTATTTTTTCCTTTTAAATCTATGTCATTAATCTCCTTTTCTTGCTTTATTGGCCTGGCTAGAACTTCCAGTGTGATGTTGAATAGGAGTGATAGAGCAGACATCTTTGCCTTGTTTTTATCTTAGAGGAAAAACATTCAGTCTTTTGCCATTATCATATTAACTGTAGGTGTTTTTTTTTGCAGATGACCTTTATCAGGTAAGTTATCTTCTGTTCCTAGTTTGCTGAGACTTTTATTTATTATGAAGGGATGTTGAATTTTGTCAGTTGCTTTTTCTGCATCTGTTGAAATGGTCATATGGTTCTTCTTCCTTAGTCTGCTATATAGTGAGTTACACTAATTTTTAATGTTGAACCGGCCTTGCATTCCTGGGATAAACCCTATTTAGTTGTGGTGTGTTTTCTTTTTTTATGTATTTCTTAATTAGATTTACTAATATTTTGTTGTGGTGTTTTACTTTGACATGTAATTATATTTACTTGTAATGTCTTTTGTCTGGTTTTGCTATCAGGGTAATGCTGGCCTTATAAAATAAGTTGAAAACCTTCCCTTTCTTCTTTTTTCTGGAAGGTATTGTATGGAATTGGTGTTATTTCTTTCTTTACTGTTTGGTAGAATTTTCCAGGTAAACATCTGGACATGCATTGTTAGAGATTTTAACTGCAGATTTAATTTCTTTGATAAATTTAAAGCTATTCAGGTTATTATTTCTTCTTGAGAGAACTGTGGTAGTTTGTGGTTTTTCAAGGAATTTGTCCATTTCATCTAAGCTGTAGAATTTATGGGAATAAGTTGTTCATAGTATTCCTTTATGAGCCTTTTAATGCCTCTAGGATCTATAATGATGTGCCCTTTTTTATTCCTGATACTCATAGTTTGTCCTGTCTTTTTTTGGTCAGACTGATTATAGCTTTATTAATCTTTTTAAAGAAATAGCTTTGGCTTCCCTGGTGGCGCAGTGGTTGAGAGTCCGCCTGCTGATGCAGGGGACACAGGTTCGTGTCCCAGTCCGGGAGGACCCCACATGCCGCGGAGCGGCTGGGACCGTGAGCCATGGCCGCTGGGCCTGTGTGTCCGGAGCCTGTGCTCCGCAATGGGAGAGGCCACGGTAGTGAGAGGCCCACGTACCTCAAAAAAAAAAAAAAAAAAGAACTAGCTTTTGGTTTCATTAAAAAAAACTTAGGTGGTGTTTTCCATTTAATTGATTTCTGATCTGTTATTTCCTTCTTTCTGCTTGCTTTGGCTTTGATGTCTCATTCTTTTTCTAGTTTCTTAAGGTGGATATTTAGATTATTGATTTGAATCTTTCCTTCTTTTCCAATACAAGCATTTAATACTATAGATTTCTAAACTCTTTTTAGCTGTAGATCACAAGTTTTGATATATTTTATTTGCATTTTCATTCAGAACAAAATATTTTCTGTTTTCTTTTGTTACTTCTTTTACTCATGACTTACTTGGAATTGTGTTAATGCCCAGATATTTGGGAATTTTCCAAATATCATCCTGTTATTGATTTCTAATTTAATTCTACTACATTAGAGAATATAATTTGTATGACTTCACTTCTTTAATATTTGTCAAAGTTTGTTTTATGGCCTAGAATATGGACTACCTTGGTAAATGTTCTTTGTGCATTTTAGAAAGTATAAGATTTTGTTTTGTTTTGTTTTTCTACTAATGCTAAGTGGAGTGTTCTATGAATGTCAGTTAGATTAAGTTGGTTGATAGTATTGTTTTAGGTATTCTTTATCCTTGCTAATTTTCTGTCTACTTGTTCTGTTAGTTATTGAGAGAGAAGTATTGAGATCTCCGAATGTAACTGGATTTGTGTGTTTCTCCTTTCAGCTCTGTCACTTTTTGCTTCATATATTTTGAAGTCTTAATGTTAGGTGCAGCATCCTCATTTAGGATTGTTATGTTTTTTGTAGAACTGACCCTTTTATCATGTTATGTTTCACTTTATCTGGTGTAGCATTTCTTGTTCCAAAGTCTACTTTGTCTGATAATAATATGGCCACTCCAACTTTGTTTTGAAAGTGTTTGCATGGTGTATCTTTTTCCATCCTTTTCCATTTAATTTATCTATGTCATTATATTTGGAGAGGGTTTCTAGTACATAGCATAGAGTTGGATCTTGTTTTTCAACCTGATTTCACCATCTCTTCTAATTGGTATGTTTAGATGATTTACATTTGCTATAATTATTGATGTAGTTCAATGTAGGTGTACCATTTAATCATTTGTTTCCTATTTATCCTCTCTGTTTTTGTTCCTTTGTTTCCTCCCTCCTGCCTTCTTTTCTCCGTCTTTGGATTATTTTAAAACATTTTTTTTAGTATTTCATTTTAATTTATCTATTGTCCTTTTTGTTTGTATCTCCTTGTATTTTTTTAATGGTTTCAGTATTACAAGAAATATACCTAACCTTAAACAGTCTACTTTGAGTTTATACTTTGCCACTTAAAAAAGAATGTAGAATCTAACAACCATATAGGTCCCTTTACTCTCCCTCCTTTATGCTATAGTTTTCATGTGTATAACATCTACATACGTTTAAAATACCAGAAGACAATGTTCACGTTTTTGCTTTCAGTTGTCATACTTATCTTAAAGAACTTAGAAGGACAAAAGTAGTCCATGACATTTACTTAGGTATTTATTATTTCTGTTCCTCTTCCTTTATTCATATAGTTCCAAGTTTCCCTCTGGTATTATTTCTCTTCAGCCTGAAGAACTTCCTTTAGCATCAGGTCTCTTGAACAATATATGTTGTTAGTTTTTCCTGATCTGAGAAAGCCTTCATTTCACCATCATTCATGAATGATATTTTGCCAACTCTGGGTTGATATTTCCATTTCTTTTAACACTTTAAAGACATCGCTCTACTGTCTTCTGTCCTGTATAATTTCTGACAAGAATAATTATTTGAGACATTCTCCTTTATACGGCATTTCATTTTTCTCTGACTGTTTTCAATATTTTTTTTTTTTTCTCTTTGGTTTTCAGTGATTTCATTATCACTGGGCATGGATTTTTTGGTTAGCTCAGCTTCTTTGATCTGTAAATTCATATCTTCAATTTTGGGAAGTTTTCAGTAATTATTTCTTTTGAGTTTTTCTGTAGCTATTTCTCATCTTCTTTGGATCTCCAATGATACAGATGTTACTTTTGATATTTTCCCACCTGTCTTAAGGCTCTGTTCATTTTCTTCTGATTGTTTCTCTCTCTTCTTCAGATGAGATCATTTCTGTCTTCAAATTTACTGACTTTTACCTCTGTCATATCCATTCTACTATTAATCCTATCTAGTGAATTTTTTATTTTGGATATTGTTTTTTCAATTCTAACATTTCTATTCTTTTTTTATAGTTCATATTCACTTCTGTCAATAGTGTTTATCTTCATCTGGTGGAACATAGTTATAACAGTTGCATAAAGTCTCTGATTGATAATTCTAAAATCTGGTTCATTGTTTTTTCCCTTGAGAATTGATCACATTTCTCTTTCTCTTTGTAAGCCAAGTAATTTTGGATCCTGAACATTTTAAATACTGAATTGTAAGAGTCTGGGTCCTATTATAATCCTCCGGAGAAATTTTTGTTTTTTTAAAGCATACATTCAATAGTACATATTCAGACTTTGAGTTCTGTTTTACCTTCTTTGGGTGATGTCAGTAAAGTTTTCAAAACCTTTGCTGTGCTGCGTTGGGGCAGTCTCATGCACGTGAGGTGTGACCAGTATTTGTGCCTATTTTTGTACAGAATATCCAGGGATCTCCCTCTCTAGCTTCTGAGTGGCAGGGGGTTCCCTTTTCCCAATCCTCGCACCAGGTAGATGAGGTTTCTCTCAAGTTGTTGCTCTAATATGCCTTCTACATAGTTCCCCAAATGGGGCTAATCTTATGTGCAAGCCAGGAGAGAAAAGAGGGGGGAAAATAACAGGAAGTCACCCCCGTATGACTTAAATTTCTTCAAGTTTTATTTCCACAAACCGCTTGCTGTTGTTTACTTTTCAGAGTCCTCAGATTGCTGCTTTTTGTATTTTGCCCAGTTTTTAGTTGTAATTATGGGGAGAGATAAGCCGTAGTGGGCTTTACTCCATCTTGATCTATCACATTTTTGTTTCTAATTGGCATTTTAAAATATAGAAATGTGAATTATAAATATCTGTGGCTTAGGTTGTGGCTATGTTTATTTTCTGTTGGTAAACATTATTTGATATTTAAAATAACAGATTCTATAATTGAAGAAGCTTGCTAATTTTAAATGTGGAAGAATGTAAAGCATCACTTTTGGACAAACAAAACATAAACAGACCATTCTTACCTTATTATTCACTTGGTTAACACAACTGATTAAAATAAACACAGATACACATACAAACCTTTTCAAAGAAAGAGTGTTGTGAATGGCTTTGAAGTACTGGTATCTGTCTTGTTTTGAAATTGGTAAAGTAAAAACTTTTTTTTTTGGCCACATGGCAAAGCCTGCAGGATCTTACCCATGCCCCCTGCAGTGGAAGCATGGAGTCCTGACCACGGGACCACCAGGGAATTCCCAAACTTGAACTTCTAAAACTTGTGGAATATTTGCTTGAATTAGCTATCTTTTTGAAAAATGTAGAAAGGAATGATACATTTTATCAGTACCTTAATTTTTCAAATTATGAGTTATACCTTCTAAATTCATTAGGGCTTTTCCTTTGAAAAACAAGTGAACTTTTTAATTGAAGTATAGTTGATTTAAAATATTGTGTAAGTTTCAGGTGTACAGCAAAGTGATTTGGCTATATATATATATAGAATCAAAAATATATATACATATTTGATTCTTTTCTATTAAAGGTGTTTACAAGATATTGACTGTAGTTCCCTGTGCTATACAGTAAATCCGTGTTGTTTATTTTATATATGTTAGTCTGTTAGTCCCATATTCCTAATTTATCCCTCCCTCCCTTTTCCCTTTGGTAATCATAAGTTTTCTATGTCTGTGAATCTGTTTGTTTTGTAAATAAGTTCATTTGTACTACTTGTAGATCCCACATGTGATATCATATAACATTGTGTCTTTCTCTTTCTGACTTAACTTCACTTAGTATGATAAACTCTAGGTCCATCCATGTTGCTGCATATGGCATTATTTCATTCTTTTTTATGGCTGAGTAATATTCCATTGTGTGTGTATGTTTGTATGTATGTACATACCACATCTTTATCCACTCATCGGTTGGTGGACACTTAGGTTGCTTCCATGTCTTGGCCATTGTAAATAGTGCTGCTATGAACATTGGGGTGCATGTATCTTTTTGAATCTGAGTTGTCGTCTTTTCCAGATATATGCCCCGGAGTGGGATTGCTGGATCATATGGTAACTCTATTTTTAGTTTTTTAGGGAACCTCCATACTGTTCTCCATATGTGGCTGTACCAATTTACATTCTCACCAACAGTGTAGGAGGGTTCCCTTTTCTCCACACCTTCTCCAGCATTTATTATTTGTAGACTTTTTGATGATGGGCATTCTGACCAGTGTGAGGTGATACTTCATTGTAGTTTTAATTTGCATTTCTCTGATGATTAGTGATGTTGAGCATCTCTTCATGTGCCTGTTGGCCATCTGTATGTTTTCTTTGCAGAAATGTCTATTTAGGTCTTCTGCCCCTTTTTTGATTGGTTTGTTTTTTGTGGGTTTTTTTTTGGATATTGAGCTGTATGAGACATTTGTGTATTTTGGAAATTAAGCCCTCGTCTGTCACATTGTCTTGAAATATTTTCTCCGAGTCCACAGGTTGTCTTTTCATTTTAAAGCAAGTGAACTTTTGATAAACGTTTAGTGATTTCATTCACAAAAAGACATAAATTTAGTAATTTCATTTATATAAAGGTTAATTCCTGGTTAAATCATTTAGGGAAGCATGTTTAAGTAAATTTTATTTTTAAAAGATCTGTTGATATATGGATATGCATACTAATTAACGAGCATAATAAAGTTTGAAATGCTTATATAGAGACTGGGAAATAGTTTATTCATGTCCATTGTTATGCCTTTATGATTTTATTTTTAAAAGATACTCTTAAAAGTAAATTTAATTTTTGCACAGAAGAACCATTTAGAGTGGTTTGTTGCAGCATCCATGAATAAAATCTGCTTGTAAATTAAAGTAACAAATTGGTCCTTAAGGTTGTATTCTTTATTGACTTTTGCCCAAAATGTCACACAAGTAGGAAAGTGATTACAATTACCATTTGAAATATCTTTCATCTTTATATGTAACAGTGTTTGGATTCTTTGGTTCAAATTTGTGCTCTTTTGTCCTCTTTACATTAACCTCTATGTGAGATTTGTTGCTTGGACAAGGGAGAATTGCATTATAAAACTGCAGACTTGGGTCCATTTTGAAATGGTTTGTCATTAGCTATTAGGATTGGACACTTGTAAACTTTTAAAAAATTTGCTTTCCTCTCTCCCTTTAAATTAGGTGCTCTGTGGATGTGTATAGTTTTAAATCCCCACTGCAAGTTGGAGCAGAAGGCCAGCTGGCTAAAACAGTTGAAAAAGTGGAATGGTGTTGACGTCTGTCCATGGGAAGATGGAAATCATGGCAGTGAATTACCTAACTTAACCAATGCTCTGCCTCAGGGTGCGAATGCTAACCAAGGTGAGTACACAGTGGTAATCTGCTCACTTTGTATCTACCTAATTGTGCATCTATGTTTATAACACTAACTTACAATAGATTTGGGAAAATTATTTTACTCACTTAAGAACTTGCTATATAACTCACAGACTTAAAATATGTTTTGATATGAATGTGTGTGTGTGTGTGTTTTAAGTTTTATGTGAGACCTTTCTATAACTTTTTTTCATATTCTCAGAATACAGATGGGTATAATACTTATATATACTACTAGTATGTGTTAAAATTGCCTATTAATTATTTAGTTTGAATATATTTTTAAAAATCATGGAATGGGTGGGTAGTATATTGTAAAACAAAATATTGAGAGGATTGAGGAGCTGTGTGTTTTTATATCTGTTGGTCAGTTCATATTTGAGCTACTATACAATTTAATCAGTTAAAAATTCCTAGTTTTAGAATACAGCAAGTAAACATTTAATGACTGGGGCTGCAGGAGCATGGGGTGCTGCTGGCATTCAGACCAGGAAAATTCTTTATTGTGAAGGACTGTCTAGCATACTTGTTCCCACCTACTGTAGGCTAATAGTGCCCTCCGGTCTTTGGACAACTAAGAAATGCTCCCAGACATTTTCAGATAGCCTCTTAAGAATCTCGGTCTCTCATTTCTGTATTGGTTTTTGTTTGTTGTTGTTGTTTTTAAGCTTCTCCCTCTCTATTGGACCCACCCATTTAGCTCAAGTCTCTCTCATCTTAAAAAATCTTTCCTTGCCCCCATTGTCCCTGCTAGCTACCACAGAATTTCCTCCTCTCTTTCAGAACCAAATCTTTAAAGTAGTTAACTCTTGCAAATACAAATTTCGTTCACTAACTCTGTCACTCTTCTAGTGTAAGTTTGTGCTGCTGCTCCCCCTTTTTTGAGAAAACCTGGAAGACTTTAAAGTTATGATAGATGCAAGGTGGGAGTTAAATGACATCAGAAGGATTCAGGAATCGAGACTGTCATTCTGTTTTCTGGCCCCATCTGGAGTTGGTACTCCTAGAAAGAGCTGGACAATGTGCTGAGAATGAAATGTGATGTTAGCATAGTATTTTCAGTCTCTACAAAGAGAGAAAATAATATGTATTACTCCATAGGGACTTGTCCAATCAAAAAGAAGTTTCAGGCCTTGGGAAAGATGATCGTCTGGCTCTCCTTTGTCTAGAGATATTTGCCTTGGGAATTCAGTATTTGAAATCTGTCGTATCTTTATTGCCCATGATGATTTTATTTAATAACTTCAAAGAAAATAAATCTACCCCTTCCTTATACCCCAAGTTTTTTTCCAGAAGCTCAGAATTTTCAAGTTTAACAATTCAACATTTATTCTCTTCTATTGCTAGAAAAAGGTATGCTTACGTCTCCATAGGCAATAAATTTTTTTTAACTTTATTTGGAGTTTTCTCTGTGTTTCACTCCCCACCTGCTTTTTTGTGACTGCCATCCTAACATTTTACAGTTTACTTTTTTACTTTCCATTTGGTTGCTTTCCCCTTGGTTAAATATGAATATTTCAGAGGCTTTAGAAAACTCTTAGGAAGTGGTCCAGCCTCCGGAAAAAAAGAGTTCATTTCATTTATGGTTTGGCCCAGGGATATGAAGTCAGGACTAGTTTCTAAGGGCAATATTTTTAGCTGTTGTGCCTAAAGGCACCAGGGCTCCTCCTTTTAGCAGAACACCCACATTCTCCAGAGGGGCTGTCGGAAGAGACATCCCTACAGAGGGGCTCGGGTGCTCAGCCTGCAGTACTTCTGCTGGAGGGCTGAGCGGGCTGGCAAAGGGAGAGCCTTTGGTGACAGCAGAGCCCAGCAGCCATGCCGCTGGGCAGCGAGTGCATGTGGTACAGACCATGGGCAGAATTGCATGTGTTTGCACATCAGAGTGAAAGTGAAGCACAAATCAGGCCCTGTCTTCGCTGAGATTATTTGTTAGAATTAACTGACAACATTAGAATCCACACCCTTAGAAAGAGTAGTGTGTTTGTTTTTTAAATATACCTGAATGAGAGCCTTTTTAAAACTTTTTTGGTTAAAAAACTAATATTATTTTATACTTGAAAATTTTTTACAGATTAGTGTTTATCGGTTATTTATTTACTTATTTTGGCTGCGTTGGGTCTTCGTTGCCGCGCATGGGCTTTCTCTCTAGCTGTGGTGAGCAGGAGCTACTCTTCATTGTGGTGCGCGGGCTTCTCATTGCGGTGGCTTCTCTTGTTGCGGAGCACAGGCTCTAGGCATATGGGCTTCAGTAGTTGTGGCTCACGGGATCTAGAGCGTAGGCTCAATAGTTGTGACGCACGGGCTTAGTTGCTCCACAGCATGTGGGATCTTCCTGGACCAGGGCTCGAACCCACGTCCCCTGCATTGGCAGGCAGATTCTTAACCACTGCACCACCAGGGAAGTCCCTGTGTTTATCATTTCAACAATTTGGTTAAGATCATCTGTTTCTTTTTTCTGTTATTGCGAAAGTCAAAAAAACACAGATATCTAAGATAAAATTTGACCATAATTTTGATACTTAATCAATTTTTGTTTGTATATCTTTTTAGTCATTGTCTATGTATTTTTTTTTTTGTTTCCATGCTATTATAGAGCTTTGTATCTTACATTTTCGTTTAAATACCAATAGTATTTAGTCTTTTTTATTACAGTTGGTTGTATCAGACTCTTAGAGCTAACCACTGTCCTGGTGTATGTCCTGTACGTTGCGCTATGCTCTTACAGTCACATACAAACATGAAAAGTTAAGATTTTAATTTTTTCAATGGAATCATACCCACAGCTTGCTTTTATTATTGATACCACAGTGGGTCAAACAGACAGAACTCTCATTCTTTTAATAAGTGTATAATAATATGTTGCTTTCTAAAGTCTCCTTTTAATTTTAAATTCTGTTTCTATGATTTGAGTTAAACAAAATAAATGAAATTAGAAAGCCATTTAAAAATACTCGTGTGAGATTTGGACTTTGGAATATTTGATTGATTGACTATACGAAGTCATGGAACCAGTTTCTTGTTGAGTAGGGGTAGATTTATTCTGCTCTGCAAAAAGCCGTGGTAGGTTCCAAAGGCTATTAAATGTAGGGCCAACTCTTCCCATTTGCAAAGTGTCCCTCCGTCTGCTGCTAACAAGGAGTCTGGGCAGGGGCCAGAACAGATACATCAGTGTTTAGGCCTCTCAAATTATGTCATCCATGCATTTTGATATGTCTGCCATTCAAATACAGATGTCTAAGTCCACCTGAGACCAAGCTGAAGTAATGTCTCTTTCTGTTAAAGACCATTCAGAAGCCTTTCAGAACAGCCTAAAGTAGCTGAATTTGGAGTGAGGTTATCTGTGTTTTGATCTTGACTGCCATTGCCTGGCCGTGTGACCTTGGCAAGTCACTTTACTTCTCTCAATTTTCAGTTCCATCAGCAGAATAGAGGGGTTGGTCTAGATGAGTTTTCAGAGCTCTTCTTGATTCAGTTGTATTTTGATTTTTATGATTTCCTTTATGTCTGTGCTTAGCCAAAGTTCCAGGGAGAGGAAGATGAAACTTTACCAACTAAGGAAGCTCCAGATTTTCCTTCTCATTTAGTTAAGCCTCCGGACAGTGAGGGGTGATTCTTGAGCTAAATAAAGCACACATAAATAAAGATAGTTTGTTACCCTGAGTGTCAGCTGAGGCTCTTTCTAAGGTTTCTGCCACAGTTTAAGGTAAGTCTGGAGTTGGGGACCTAAGGGGTGGGAGTGCAGGTAGAACTTGAACGATTTTTTCCAGAAGAACTGAATAATCCCAGAGGTTGGGGTAAAAATATCCTTTATTCCCCAAACATTTCTTTTCTCTGTCAGGTCCTGAAACTTGAACCCTCTTCGGAGTGTGTGCTTCTGCTCTTTTGTGATGCCCTGGCATACACTATGCTGGGGACATCACACCAGTCATGGAACCTGCACAAGAGTCAGGAGGCAGCCTGTAGGGGCAAGGTAAGTGCGCTGGTTTGTTTTGTAGCTATGTTGTGTGGCTTTGTGAAATGTTAAATATATGCATTTATGCCCTTTGGGATATAAAGTGACATTTAATCATTATATCCCAAGAAGCATAATAGTTTTAATTGTGCAAAACCGCACAATATAGTTAAAAAATACAACCAAAAGCACAACCCTTCTGCGTATTTTTAAAGGCTGATTGCATCTTCCTGAAAGGTTCCATGGCTGGTGTCTCATCTCTTGCATAGTGTTTGTGAGAGCTGTTGATCCCATCAGGGCAGTTCACCACAGCACCTCAGAAGTGGGGAGCAGTGAGTTTTCATGTGATTTTTGTGCCGAGTGCCTCCTTTCAGTGTATTTGGCATGGAAACTAGACTTGACGGTTCTTTTTGCAGGATGCCTTTAACCTTAGCTCTGAGGGCTGCAGAGTGTTTGTGTTTGATAAAACAAGTGAGTGAATGGTGGCTCTTTGGTCTGATTTGCCTCCTAGTACTTAGGACATGAGAATATTCACCCTTCATCCTTCTGCTTAGGGGGTGCAGGACAATGTGTGTGGGTGTGTTCATGAACATCTGGCCACAGAATGGTATGGTATGACTGATTTATTCACATGTGAACAATAGCTGACACGGCTTTCTGAATTGTGGAAAAAACAGATTCATCGAACAGGCCACATCGGACAGTGTTCACCCGAGCCATCGAGGCGTGCGATCTCCACTGGCAGGACAGCCACTTGCAGCACATTATCAGCAGTGACCTGTACACCAACTACTGTTACCATGACGACGCTGAAAACTCCCTCTTTGACTCCCGCGGGTGGCCCCTCTGGCATGGTAAGTGGCCAAACCGGAAAGACATTTCCATGACTTACTTCTTTGTTTAGTTTCTATAGCATTATTGGAGTGGGAGGAGGAGAGTTGAGGGATTCAATGGGAGATGGATGAATGCTTGGCAATAGGAGTTTTCATTCAAATCCAAGTTCAGAAATGGTTTCTTGTGTCTTTTTAATAGTATTTCAGGGGAAAACATCTTACTATTAAGTCCTGTTTTTATAGATATATCTGATAATGGCAACCTTCCCCCCTTAACTTTCTGTTTTAGAACATGTTCCTACAGCCTGTGCACGAGTGGATGCATTACGTTCTCATGGGTACCCCAGAGAAGCACTGAGACTAGCAATAGCTATTGTTAACACGTTAAGACGGCAGCAACAGAAACAGCTGGAAATGTTCCGAACTCAAAAAAAAGGTAAATGTGTGAAGGAGTCTGTTTCCATTGGAATGGGATTCTTGGTGATGATGTCACTAGGTTTTATGCTCTTTGGGGAGAGAACTTTTAAAATTAGAGCCATGGTGATGGCTTTACTCACCACTCATGTGAAATATTTAATAGCTGATCTGTGAGAAATGTTAGGCATCCCCCCACCCCCACCTGTTGAATGTTGTAAGAAATAAAATTTTTTTACAAGTTTCTTAGGTTGGTTAATTTTTTAAAGGGGAGGTTTTTTTTTTTTTTTTTTTTTTTACTGTTTGAGTTATGTCGTATGTCGGAATTATCTACAATGCAAGTTAGCCAGATATTTCATTTTGTGAAAGAGCATTTTAATTGTGATAGTAAGGGCTCTGGGGGGGTAGACTGCCTATGTTTGAATCCTGGCAGGAGGTCCCAGCTGGGAGACCTTAGGCATTGACTTGACTATGGAATGGGGCTCGGTTGAGGACCTGTCTCTCAGAGTTGTTGAAAAGATTAAACTAGTTAATTTCTGTAAAGCACTGAAAGCAGGGCCTGACAGAGTGTGAAAGCACTGTAAAACAGTTTAATTGTAATAATTTGTACATCAGGACATGATATGTATTTAAAGCGATCAAACAGAACTCCTGGGGACTGCTCTGGTGGTCCAGTGGTTAAGACTTCGCCTTCCAATGCAGGGGGTGTGGGTTCAATCCCTGGTTGGGGAGCTGAGATCCCACATGCCTCTTGGCCAAAAAACCAAAACGTAAAACAGAAGCAATATTGTAACAAGTTCAGTAAAGACTTTAAAAATGGTCCACATCAAAAAAAATCTTAAAAAAAAAAAAACTACACTCCAATGAAAGCTAAGGAGAAAAACAGAACTGGATTTTTCAAATTCTGTAAATAACATTCGATGAGCTGTCAACTGACAGGACACATTTAACTCCTCTTTATCTCAGTTTATTAATCTTTTAAATTTTAAATAAGCATTACTTAGTAGTAGTAATTGCAAAAGGGTTGTAAGGTGCATAGGCCCTGATCAAAAGAAAGACATATGTATGCTTTTTCTGATTAATCCGTGCACTTCTTTTTCTTCTGTAGGTGTAAATCTTTTAATTTTTCTTTGTTAGGATTGTTTTGTTTTTACTCTGGAATTTTATATCTTATTCAGAGAGAAGTAGTTTTAGTTGTGTTTTTTTGCTTATGTTTTTGTTTTATTCCTTGGATGATTTTACACACATCTAGGGTACAGCTTAAAATTATCAGTTGTTGTTGAAGTGGGCTGGAGATTGGAGCGAGTGTTTGTTGTAATTTTTGATATCCTCTATATTGGAAGTATTAAAAATGTTAACATTATCATTTATATGATGAAAGAAAATTCCAAAGTTACCACTGGAACCAAGGAAGGGGGAGCTCAGATGGGATTGGAATGTGATATCCCCAACAATCATTACTTTGTCCAGTTCTTTGTGTTTGTCATATCAACACTGGTTACCAGCTGTATTTACAAAATATGTTGCCTGGCCCTTTGCAAAATTTTTCTGAAATCTCCCTTCCCCTAAACACACACAATCTATGGCCAAAAGACATTTAGTTTTGAAAAGTATAAAAGATTGAAATACTCAGGCTAAGAGAGAGTGAAGTACTTTTTATACTGCACCAGGAGAGCTTGCTCACGATGATTATCAGAGTTTTGAAATTCATGTTGATCTCTCTGAAGAAATGTTTTTAAAATTAGTTTAATTAAAATGTTACAATATCTAAGAAATACAAAGTGTAAAAGTGTTAGTTCATGTAGGTAAGTTGGGACACATGTTAAGATAGACTCCTTTGATTGTCTTTGAGGTCTCTCTCAGACTCATTTCTCTTTTATCCTGCACACAATGAAAACTTTAATTTCAGACTATTCTTTACTAGCACTGCATATTTATATCTTTCCCTACTTTCTTTTCGTTTGTCCATATTCAAAGAATAGGTTTTTTGTAACTGTTACAATTCCAAATTGCTGTAACAGTTATTTCTTATGGGGCTAAGGTTAGTAAATGAAGTATCTTGTACATTTTCAATATTATTCGGCATGATATGTCAGCTTTTTAAAAAATTGAGATATAATTGACATAGAACATATTAGTTTCATGTGTACAGCATAATGATTCCATATTTATATATTTTGAAATGATCACCACAGTAAGTCTATATATAAATATATATGTATGTGTGTGTGTGTGTATATATATATATAGAGAGAGAGAGAGAGAGAGAGAGAGAGAGAGAGAGACTTGTTCCTAAGAGTGATGCTCATGTTTCTGCTTTCATCCTGGTTGTGTATATGAAAGCCAGTGACAGAAATTGAAGGGAAAGACCTTTCCAAGGAATCTAATACCCACCTTCTATAAATTTTAATACATTGTGCCAGGTCATGCTTTATTTTTATGTACTAATAGTTGATAGTCCAAAACAGAAGACTTCTAAAGAAATACTGAACTTGCAGAATGGCTTTTTAGCTATTTACAAGCCAATATTTTTCTTGTATATAGATTTTATTATAGTTTCCTTTAAGAAGGAACCACTATTATTTATAACTTTAGTAAACAGATGTAAAATATTGCATTGTTTATTACAATAATGGAATATACCTTAAAATATTTGCAGCTTTTCTCTCAGCACTCTTAACTTGAGAACTTGAAAGTTCTGACATTACGTGAGGAAAATGAAAAGGATATGTTTCATCCAAATTGTATGTTATCTTCTGCTATAGTTCCCCTTTGTGGCAAAGGTCCTCTCTTAAATGACTTACAGATCCACGATAAGGAAGATTTTTATAAGGTGATAGGGGAGTAATTTAATAAATATTCATACGGAAGTTCAAGTCCGACCCAGGGTACAGCTGCCTTCTAGACTCCATTTTAGATAACCCAGTGAGCACTGACTCTGAGAGTACCTTCTTAACGTAGTTGTAGAGTTAGTTATCCAATGATAATTCCAGGGGGACTTAGTTCTCTCTAAAGCCACTCCTAGGAAGTGAGGAGAGTTGTCCTTAGCTTCTCAGGTAAAAATTTAGAATTCATTTTCCTCATACATCATAATTTAATAGTGTAAGTAGTAATGTTAACCTAGTAGCCTGAGCATATGAATTAAATAGATGTTTGAGAGCTGTCTTGGGAAGTTAGCACCATTTATATTGATTCACAGATGAACCTTTAGAACTTAAAACAGTTCACAGGTTGGGGATTTTATGTACCTTTGTTTTTTAATTAAAGAGGAATTTTGAATTGAATTTAGTATTAATTTGTCAGGATGCTGGAAATGGTAAAGCCTTTCTGTCCTCTACTTCTCTCCATGTCTCAATTCCCTTTTCTTACACAGAGCTACCCCATAAAAGCATAACCTCAATAACCAATCTGGAGGGCTGGGTTGGACACCCCCTGGACCCCGTGGGCACTCTTTTCAGCAGCCTAATGGAAGCCTCCCGCACTGATGATGAAAGCTTCCCTGTGTTCTCAGATTTTACAGGTAAAACCATTGACATTTGTCTCATGTGCTTTTTTCCCCTAAACCCTGAATGGCATTCATCACTGGTCATTGTTTTTCTTCACAGTTTGTTTTATGAATCCATATAGTTAACAGTACTAGCAGTTCGCAGGAAAGGGTACTCACACTTTTCAGGCAGGCTCCTACAAACTGGGAAAAGTCTTAGGGTTGACAATTGGCAGCATGTGTCAAGAACCTAAAAATATTTATTCCCTTCTAGTCAATGATTGTACATCTAAGAATTTATCTGCATTTATGACTGTTTTCCAGCATAAAGATACAAAATAAGGATGTACATCATGTGGGAGGGAAGAAGGATTGTCCCTTCACTACTCCCATGGTTGGATTAGCTTGGAGAGTTAAGCATCTAGCCTGTGGTGGTTGCCTTCATGGATTATGGGTGACCCAAACTCTATCAGGAGGGTGAGGGTATGGTATGACTTTGAATTCACTTTTCTTGGGAGTTGGACAGTTGAAGTTTGTTAAGAATTTCTAATAGAAACACCTTAACAGAGATAAGAGAATCCTCAAAGAATCCTTCTCTTGTGACTGATGACTCTTTGATAACAAAAAGGACCATGGAATTGAGTTACATATATGTTGTATTCTCTACTGTTTTTGTTATAAATTACAACATTGTGATAAAAGTATGGAAATTTTTTTTAACGCCAGGCTTTAAAAAATTGATAACTATTGCAGTCATCATGTAATTTTACTCTTGTTTAATTAAAAATTTGTTTACTCTTAGGTATGCTTAGTATCTCTCCTTAGATTTATAGTTTTCTTTGGTGATTCATTTTTAGTGAGAGAAAAATATTTGTAATATTCTATCCCCCAGAACATACACATTTAGTCATTCATGGTCATTTTTTAAAAGATATTGGAAAACTATATACTTTAACCTAAGAAACATGGTTTTCTGGCTTTCTTGGAGTTAAGTCAATAATTTATTTAAGAGTACTAGGTAAAATAGATCGTACTTATCAGGGTACCTGCAAAAGTAGTTTCTCAACTCTGATTTCTTTTGTGACAGAGAATATGGGACAGTGCAAGTCTCTGGAATACCAGCATCTACCTGCACACAAATTCTTAGAAGAAGGGGAATCCTATTTAACGCTAGCTGTGGAAGTAGCCCTAATAGGGCTGGGACAGCAGCGTATTATGCCTGATGGGCTGTATACCCAAGAGAAGGTTTGCCGGAATGAGGAGCAGCTCATTTCCAAGCTTCAGGAAATTGAATTGGATGACACACTGGTGAAAATTTTTCGCAAGCAAGCAGTCTTCCTATTAGAAGGTAGTATGATAAAGAACTTTCTCACTTGTTTAGCCCATTTTACTTAGCCACTCAGCTTTCTTACGTTGGGAGTACAGTTTACGTTGGGAGTACACTTAATATGGTGGTTATCTTGATTGGTATGGTCACTGAGTGTCATAGGCATGTTCACTTTCCAAAAAATAGTATCACTTAATAAAAATGTTCAGATGTTTACATGTTTATCATTTGATTTAGGTGGTCGTGTAAGATAACCTGCTAGAAATGAGCCCCATTTAAATGCCACCAGCTTTAAAAAGGACTGTTTTTATTTAGTCTGTGTTGTTCCTGAGATAAATGCAAGTTTGATATTTAGTGAGTTATTGCTGGTAGCCATATTCCTCTTTGCTTGATCAATTAAGTAATAAAATGGAAATTGGCTGGCATTCCTCCAAATTATTGGCTGTTACGTTGACGTCTGGGTTTTGAACATGTCATTTGCACATGCTGACAAGGGACCAAAGACTGCAGAAGTGAATTTCCACTGCGCTAATTATTTCAGAGAATACATTAGGTATACATTCATCAAAGTAAAGGTTTCATAGAATCACTAAGGCAAAGTCTAGTTTTCTTCTTTCTGTAAGGTCAAGAGCTAAAGGGCCTAATACATTTTGGATGGCATTATTTTTTTTTTAATGTTTTTTTTTTTCTTGAAAAGGATAAGTGTAATTAATGTGGTAGCCTGATACTTTACACAGATTTAGGTGATGTCAAATCTTTTAAACTGCTTCTGTCTCTCAAGTACATGTGTGTTATTTCTGTGGATTTCTCTGTGATTAATAGGCTCATACAGTACGGTATCTTCATCTTATATTCAGAATGGCTATATATAGGGAAGGGATTTAGAGAAAATAGCATTTCAAAACTTTTTATATGTCCAAACCTAAAGATCTATTTGAAAAAAATATTTTCATTAAATATATTATACATTTATGTGTTTTAGAAGTGCACCTTAAAGGGGAAATATTATTCTGAATAAAACATGCTTAATTTTGGTAAAAATTCTTAATAATTTTTTGAAGCACTCTCCTGAAGTTTTTTTCCCTAAAGATAAAAGCCCATCTTGACAAATTTCAAATGATCTTGATCCTTTCATTACTGTCTTAGTTTCCTGTCATATATTTCCTTTTGATATAAGCAATATCATTAGCCATAAACTTTTCTATGCCGGCTCTTAGTTAACTCTTGGTAACTGCCTTATGATTTTCATTATACTGAGGGAAAAGATGAGGATGTGTGGTTTTCAAAGTTGATAGTGTCTGATATCTGTTCATCACTTACCTTTTTAAATGTCTCCGTGTTCATTACTCATGAATATTTTTTAACTTTGTCTTAGTCTTTGCTTAGTCCATACGTTCCCATTAAACATTTTAGTGAGAACTGTGCTCTGTAAGGAGGGCTGATGACCCACCCCATGCTCCTCTCTTTTCCCAACCTTGCTAGGCCCCAAAGAGTGGTTGGTGCAGGACAGGAAGAAGTCCAAGGGGAAGCCAAGGGACCATTTCTATAAACTCCAAAAGATAAGCGCTCCATGACTGAGATGACTGCACTGGGCACCAAGGTCTTCATACACTTATACTCTGTGAATTTCAGGGGCAGATTAGTTAGCAGACTCAGGTGTATGAAAAAGAGGAAACAGTAACCCTGTATTTTATTGCTGAGTGTTAAATCACTTCTGGACACAGTATGGGCACATTGAATCAATTGGCATATTGGAAAAGCACTTCTGGGGAACTTAGATTTCAAATTTCAGTTTTTCATTTTTCAGTACACCAGAGTTCAGGCATTACACTGACTATTAATCAACAGATAATTCTGTGATACCTGACTGAATGTTTTGCTTGTTGGGAGGTGTTATTATGTTGATTATGCATCCTGGCCTTCCCTGCATAGTATAAGAAGGGAACTTGATGGTACAAGGGAAACACTGAAAGGAAATGGAAGAGAAATGAAGATGGAAAATATACAAGTTTGCTGTAATTAGTCCTTAAAAAAATAGAGTTAATGTCTTAGTGTGTTCAGGCTGCCATTAAAAAATACTATAGGTTAGGTGGCTTAAACAACAGAAATTTATTTCTCACAGTTCTGGAGGCTGAGAAGTCCAAGGTCAAGGTGCTGGCTAATTCAGTTTCTGGTGAGGGACCTCTTCCTGCCTTACAGATGGCTGCCTTCTCCCTGAGCCCTCACAAGACAGAGACAGAGGTCACTCTTTCTGTCTCTTCTCATAGGTCACTAATTCTGTTGGACCAGGTCAAGGCCCCTGTGACCTCATTTAACCTTAATTACCTCCATAAAGGCCTTATCTTCCAGTCACATTGAGAGTTGCGGCTTTAACATATGAATTTGGGGGGAGGGCAAACATTCTATAATATAACAAATAATCTGGCCTCACTATATGAACTAAAGGTAAAATTGTAATGCCTTATCAGCTTTTGAAGAATATCAGATCGCTAAAACATTTTTAAATGTCTTAAAGACAAAAAAAAAAGAAAAAAAGATTAATAGATTTGATAAAATTAGAAATCTAGGATGGATTTTAATTTGTCTAGGTAAAAAAGTAAGTTATTTACATGACTTTCAAAGTACTTTAATAAGGAACAATTCAAAAATACTAACCAAAGAATAAAACAATGAAATTTAAAAACAACTTCTGTTAAAATGATCTAAAATGTATCATGCTCCTACTCAGTGCCCAATTCAGTAACTCCTCTCACCATTTCCTCTGAACTGCATTTCTTGCATTCTAAACTCTTCACCAGACTTATTTTTCTCATGGAAAACAAATGTATTATGTCCTTTGAGCAGTAGTGTCATGATTCATAATTCTAGAAGTCATGAAACCGATGTTAACCCAAAGGTGACATGGAAACTAATTTATAAAACACTTCACAGTAACTAAACCTCACAGCACCTAAGCGGAAAGTAGTTGAACTAACCACTGTGGTTTCCTTTCAAAATTTATTTTAAAAGTTGGTGTTGTCCTTCTTAGGGTAGCATTCAGAGAGCACACAGGGGAAGTCAGCTCTGCCACCGTGCCTGTCACAACTTACTAAGAAATGAATTTTGACAGTTTAAATATAATTTTACTTTTAAAATTGGTCTTTTGAAGTCCAAATAGTGGTAGAATCAGTTAATTTTTTTTTCTTTTGCCTACGGTGAGTATTATTCTGGTCTTTTATTATTAATCCTTTATGAGAATTAATATCTATTTCTGCTTATTACAGGCAACAATATTTAAAAGTCTTTGTAATGGGATTTGTGGTTCAGAATCCTCCCTATCCCTCCCCCTGAAACAGAGAACTCTTTTCTGGAAACCTGGCTTATTTGTGCCCCTAAGACTGACTGGGGCTGGGGCAGTTTCCAAAGTTAAGCTGTAGAGTCATCTGTGTATTTGAAAATCTGGATGCTCAGATATCACACACTGAGATAGGGTCTTTCTTAAATTCAGTGAGGTTTCCTGCTTTGGAGTGTTTATTTCTCTGAAGCAGTTATAATGTGAAAAAGTTCTGCCCCCATAGTTCTGTGATTCTCCTTTTAGCTGTGGCACAGGGAATTGTTCCTGAAGTGAATTTGATATCGTATACTCTACCCTGTAGAATCATTTTACTAAGAATTGTATTCGTTTCTACTATGTCACTTAGATTACATTCTTAACTAGATTAGCATTGTTTATATCTTTACATAAAAAATTTAAACTATACTTTACAAGAAGTCTTAGTTCCTTGTTTAGGAATGTAAAATGTGTATACTCTCTTCCTACAGCCGGACCATATAGTGGTTTAGGCGAAATAATCCATCGGGAGAGCGTTCCAATGCACACATTTGCCAAGTATCTCTTCACCTCTCTCCTACCTCATGATGCTGAATTGGCATACAAAATTGCACTGAGAGCAATGCGGTACGTATTCACAGCCCCGCCGGGCAGAGGCGATCCAAATCCCCCACTGGGAAAAATGGCTGTTAACTGACTTCTCATTCATTCATTTTTCTTGTAGGCAGCAGAAAAACTAAAAAAAGCTTCTTGGGTTATGGTGGTGGTGGTTTGTTGGCTTGTTTCGCTTTTGTTTTAAAGTAAGGGAAGAATGGTATTCTTGTCTGCTGTCACTCATGTTCATGGTGGCTTTATCCTGCGTTTTCTTGAAGCTAGAATTTGGGACTAGAGAACAACTTCAGGCCAAGTTTAACCACAAGGCAGCAACAGTTGAAACCTTCCTAAATAACGTAACTGTTTAGAAAAAATTAGATTTTTGAAGCAGTGGTAAATAACACGTATACTTGACTGAATATAATAATTGAGAGAGCCCTTCACACCGGCTGTAATTACACATTCCATCAGTAGCGCAGGAAAGCCATCCTAGCACCGAAACACCTTTATGCTCCACTGGAGGATGAGAGGGGATGGGAGCTGTATCTAGTGTTGAAGCATCGCTATTCAGGGGTCTTCCAGGATTTGTTCGCCTCAGCTTTGTTTCCATCCGCCCCTCGGTCCCTCCTTTTCAGTGATAACAATTAGAACACATTCTCTGCTGCTGACCTTCCTGTTTTCACCCTCCTTTTAAAAAGTCAGTTCACAAAATAATTATTTTTATCACGAATTCATTCTAGCTGAATATTTTTTAATGAACTCAAGATTAAATTTTTCAGTCTTATTTATAGCCTTTTAAACTTTAAGGACCTGAAAGGAATATCTACCTTTCTTAAAACATGAGCTTTTTTCCTTTTATCTTTTTTTCAAATTAACACACTTTAAAAAAATTTTTTTTGATTGTGGTAAAAGTCACATAATATAAAACATACCATTTCAACCATATTTAACTGTACAGTTCAGTGGCACTAAGTACATTTACATTGTTGTGCAACTCTTTAATTAACACACTTTTGTTAAAGTGCCGATTAGACCCTGTTATTGCCACCTAAAGACAAACCACGTACACACCTAAAAGCTTGAGGTGCTGGAGAACAGTTTGATTCCACAGAAACTTTTCATCGAAGATACTGTCTCTGCAGCCAGTGTAATGGATTCAAAAACAATGCCTTTCCTGTATGAGTATAGCTTATAAGTCACAGGAGGCCTCTTTTATGCAGCAATAGAGTGTGTTTGTATTTGTGTGTGTGTATATGTGTACCTGTGTGTCATTGTGTATTGAGGCTGACATCCTTTAATTTGACATGCTTTCCTTGGCAACATGAAATCTCATTAACATATCAGAGAAACCTTAAAAGTTCTCTCTTGTCTGTTTTTAAAATATCAAAAAATAAAATAACTAACATAAGCAAAAGTCCCCCACCAAATTACTTTGTACCACTTGGTTTGTATTTTAGAGCACAGTTTTATAAGTACATTCCTATTCCCATTTTGGGAAGCTGAAATGGAAGTTATCAGGTGAAGACAGATGTTCAGCTCTATACTTACTCAAATCCTAACAATTCTGCTCCTGTGGTAAAGGGAAGGATACTAATGTTATGAAGCCACCAGATGCTATTGCTACAGTTACTGTAAAGTTTAAGGGTAAAATAGCTAAGGTTTCTCTGTGGTTCTGGCTTATGGGAAGGTATCTTTCAGGTGGGGAGGCTTGCTTTTCTAACACTCAGAAACTCATTTACGTCCACCCTTGGTTGCTGCCCAGGCAGTTCGTTCACGGGGGACACTAGCAGGGCACAGGGGAATTGTTTTCCACCTCTTCTCTTCTACCTGCCACACGCCCTCAGCCAAAGGATGGCCATGGGAGGGAGGCGGTGTGAACTACTAGAGCATCTCAAGGCAGCCAGGGGAACAGGAAGGAAAAGAGACAGGTAACTTACTTGCTTTGTAGTCTTTCTAGAAAGAGAGGGGAGATACTGAAGAAGGGCATTTTCACAATCATTTTCTCATCTTTCCAGGGACGTTGACTAGTGTGCTCTACAGCAACTCTGGAAGGATCTGCCTGTGAATATAGGGATAGTCTGGGTTTTTAAAAAGCTAAATAGCAACCCCACCAAAATCCTTACTACTTAATTGCCACCATCAAATGCTAGCATCTCTGTTCCTAGATAAAAGGAAAAGGGAATGAGGGATTTGGCTTACCAGAGCAATAATTGCTGTTGGGTAGGGCCCCAAGCCCAGCATCACACCCTGACCCTGCTAACTTCTCCTGGTCCCCAGCTCTTACTCCACAGTCCCTAACACTGGTGTACTTGAGGGAAGGTCAGTGTTTTGATGATTGTAAAAAAATTATTGCAGTTATAGCTACTCTACTAATCTCTTTGGTGCTTATTTATATTTAAAAGAGACCGCCAAGCATGTGCTTTGTTTCAATAGTTGTTCTTTATTTGTCAACATATTCTTAAAGATACATTGATTAAAATAAGAAATCATGCTGAATTTATGCAAGGCTGTCAAGGGACAAATACTTGGATCATTTGCATCCATCATCTCTGATATGATTGATAGAACATTTTCTAACTACAGATTTCTGAAGTAATAAGGAACTAATTATGCAGAAAGTATGAATATATGGAAACAAGTCATTTTTGCTTTACTTTCCTTCTTACTTTGTTTTAATAAGTTAAACTTATTTGTCTCAGCTATACATTGATTCCTAACAGTTGTAATCTCAGTTTTAAATATCCACTTGACTATCAGTTTCTTTTGATTTTTTAATGAGTGATAAGATTCAGAAATTTTACAGTAGGTAAACATTAAGACTTGTGTTTTAAACCTCTCCATTGTTACATGTCTTAATTTCCTTGAATGTTGCCGTTTTCTGAATGATGCTAAAGAAAGGAAACCTCTTAGGGTTAGGCGATGGGCAATTAACGAGGTAACTTTAGCATCCAGACAGCAAAGTGTAGCTGTACCAGCTCTTCCCTCACGGAGGACCTGAACAATCGCTCCCAGCATCTACCTGCTCCTCTGGCTTCTGGGCAGTCCCTGTGGCCAGGGTGATGAACAAGTGGTAACTAAGAGCCGCCTGCCTTGTCTTGTCATTACAGGTTGCTAGTGTTGGAATCCACTGCTCCAGCGGGAGACCTCACCCGTCCACACCACATGGCATCTGTTGTTCCCAACCGGTACCCTCGTTGGTTCACTCTAAGCCACATAGAATCCCAGCAGTGCGAGCTGGCATCCACTATGCTCACTGCAGCCAAAGGTACTGGGTTGTCCTGAGGCCTCATGATTATTTTGTTAGTTTGCCTTTTTATTTTAAGGGTCGTGTTTTCCATCAGATTCTCAATAATGGTGCTTATGTTGTAAGGGATCCTTTTCTTTAGATGTTAGCTTATGAAGCAAAACAGGTGCTACTCAGTTGAGCCGGCATTTTCCTCATTTAACTGCATCATTAAACTTGCTGCTGGCAGAGTTGGGGTTTAGTTACCATGCCACGTAAATGGTGGGTGAGCTTCAGAGGCAGATTAAATTCTCCCTGAAATATTCACCAGAAATAAAAAAGCAGGAACCTGAGAGAACTATTTGCTATCTCATGTTGGTTCTGGTTCACATGTGCTTTTAGTCATGAGTGTGTGTCTCAGTGTATCTTTTTCCTGAAGCCGGGATTCATAGATATGCAATAACCTTGGGACACTTAGTTGTAACATCTGTGCCATCTGTGAACATTTCATGTAAAGTAAACTTGTACTTTGTGTTTTGTTTTGTTCCTTTTTAAACTCCGTGTGTGTGTCTGTGTGTGTGTGTGTGTGGTTGTGGTTGTGTGATTTTTGTTGTTGTTGTTTTGCTTTGCCTTGCTTTGCTTTGATTTGGTTTCCCCTTGTTCGTTGCAGGCGATGTTCGGAGGCTAGAAACAGTATTAGAATCCATCCAGAAAAACATTCACTCCTCATCCCACATCTTCAAGCTTGCCCAAGATGCATTTAAAATAGCAACTCTCATGGACAGTTTGCCAGACATCACTCTTTTGAAGGTGTCTCTGGAGCTGGGCCTGCAGGTATGTGACTGTGGTCTTTCCTGGGGCACCAAGGACTGCTAAATAAAAGCATCATCCTAGGGTGTTGCTGTTTGTTCGGATTTTTTAGTGCAGGTACATGACTCTTTGGTGCACAGATCTGCTAGACTTCAGGAGTGCACTGGGCTTCGCAGTTGTGGTCATTCCCACCTGAACCAGACTGCTGCCTCATGTGTAGGACAGTACCTTTAGAAGCCCTGTTTGTGTCTTTCAATAAAAAATCATCTTCTGTACTAGAGCCTTAACATCACTGTTTCTCCTTTAATGAATTGAAGAAGAGTTCTTCCTATACATGGCTTAAATAAAGCTCTCATGTATAACAACGATTCATTTGTTAGGGTTAAATTTTTAGAGGAAGTATGGATATGTACTGATGTTTGCATTTTCATGATAGATGGACAGTTCTGACTCCTTTTTTATAACCCTGAGAAAATTAGGGTAAAGGAAGAGGGATTGGGCCGGGGTCCAGTTTCAGCTTCAGCAGGCCTTAGACATATTACCAAGGACATTTTGAGTTAGTCATGCAGATAGATGTTTGCTTCCTTATAGTATCTGAAAAGATTATTGTATAAACCAGGAACTGAAGTTTATATTTCTACTTTTCTCAGGGAATCTCTATTAACATTTGTGTTTTTCCCTCCATAAAAAGCAGTGAAAGAAATTGTCATCTTCTAATTTTCTAAAGTATGGGGACTAGAATGCCCCAATTAGATGATTAATATGGTTTTCTACTTATGGCTTCTCCTTAACAGTGATTAATAACGTTAAAGAATTAGACTGTAGAAAAACGCACTTGCCACTTACAGTACTCTACAAGCAGAGGGCATGGGAGATTGCATTTAAGCTATACAATGACATTTTAGAAGTTTTCTTTTAAAAAATAAATTCTTGTTGTTTGGCTTACTTTTGTTATCATTTTCCTCTTAAAGGTATGATGCAGAAAGAACCATTAACATGAGTTTTCTGGGTATTTGGAATTCTGGCAGGTTTTTTTGGTAAACGGCAGATTACTGAGAGCTTGCTCCCTGCCTCATTCTTCCTGGGACCCAGGAAGGAATCCCATAGGACCTTTCCAAGGCTTTAGGAGTATTACGTCCCTAGATGCTCTGAATCTTAACAAATGAGGGAAGCAGGACGATATGGTGAATTTTATCTTGGAATCTATTAGAAAGTAAAAAACAAAATTAGATTGCTAATGATGCCAAAGGTGATTTCTTTCTATAGACCTGGGGTTATCTTCTTAATCGCCAGGAAGGAACAACCAGAGATTGAAGGGATAACTAAAACAATTATTTAAAAAGAAAACCTCTTTGCCAACTGAGGGTTCCTAGTCAGGATTAATTCATGAGGTGGCTCAGAAATTTAGAACCATGGACTGTGAAAGCTGGAGAAGGGACGAGGGCGTGGCTGTGTTCACTGTGCCAGTCCAGCCCGTGGATTTTGCAGAGGAGAGAAGTGGTCGATTGAGTGACTTGCCCAGGCTGCCACGTCTAGTCAGTTGGCCTCCCAGGAGTAGAATAGAACACAGACCTCCTGCCTCCCAGGCTGGGGCAAAGCCAGCAAGGGGGGCTGTGGGTAAGTCCAAATTCATATGCACAGCTTTATTCGAAATAAGGCTGTCCGTCCTCCTGGCAGTAGGGAGTCTGCCTAGTAATGTATACCTTGGAATGAATTGTTCTCTTTTTCCATTGACTTAGGGATAATCTTCCAAAACATTTTGTTATCCTGTCTTCATAGGTTATGCGAATGACACTGTCAACCTTAAACTGGCGCCGGCGGGAGATGGTCAGGTGGCTGGTAACGTGTGCTACTGAAGTGGGTACGTAAATCGGGGCAGGGGCGCTCCAAGGCTCCCCGCGCTCAGATTTCACTTATTTCCAGGTACAGAGAAGAACATTTTCACTTCTTTACCTTGACTTCTCCAAGGCTCCTGCCCCTTCTGGCAACGTACAGGGGCTCTCTTCCCCGAACCCCACCGTCAGCCTTCAGTTATACACACTTGCATTGTTCCTGTCACATCTGTGGGGCTCCACCTCTTACTTAAAATGGAATAAGTCAGGGAGCAGGCACTTTTTATTCAGCTGTTCTGTCACACTTAAGGTGCTTTCAGTAACTTTTGTGATAATCAAGTTTACAGTTTCATATTCCAGGGTGAATCTTTGGTAGGCAGCAAACCATCTTTGGAACTAACTTTAGACTGTGGGTTAATGGTTCAGGTCACTTTAATGAAAACAATATAAAGTTATCTAGTTGCACTGAGTTTTTTCTTCATCTGAGGGCATTCGTCAGGGTATCCAACAGAGAAATGACCACTGGGGGTGGTTTAGGTGAGCTTTGTGAGAATTTGTAGTAGCCATAAGAAGATCCCTGGGCTTCCCTGGTGGCGCAGTGGTTGAGAGTCCGCCTGCCGATGCAGGGGACACAGGTTCGTGCCCCGATCCGGGAAGATCCCACATGCCGCGGAGCGGCTAGGCCCATGAGCCATGGCCGCTGAGCCTGTGCGTCCGGAGCCTGTGCTCCGCAACGGGAGAGGCCACAACAGTGAGAGGCCTGCGTACCGCAAAAAAAAAAAAAAAGGAAGATCCCCAGTTGACCATACAGTGCAATCTGTGAGACCCTTCAGCCAACTATTTCCCCTCTGCAGCAATAAATCATAACTAAAAAACCCATACATTCCTGGCGATAAGGCCAACGCAAACAAAATGGTGGCTGTTGGAAATAAATGTGGGTTAAACTGTCATCTTATTTGCATCAGAAAAGGATACACACCTCTTGCTGAGATGACACTGCTACCTCAGTGCTTAGCTAAAGATTGACACAGCAGATACTGTAAAAACATTCTTGTTATTTTTCTTTTATTAATCTATAATGGTATGTTATCTTGGAAAAAGGGAAATTGGTCTCAGTATAAAAATTATATTACTGGGGCTTCCCTGGTGGTGCAGTGGTTGTGAGTCCGCCTGCCGGTGTGGGGGACGTGGGTTCACGCCCTGGTCTGGGAGGTTTCCACGTGCCGCGGGGCGGCTGGGCCCGTGGGCCGTGGCCGCTGAGGCTGCGCGTCTGGACCCTGTGCTCCGTGATGGGAGAGGCCAGAGGGGTAAGAGGCCCACGTACCACAAAAAAAAAAAAAATTATATTACTGAAGTGATGCTTTAGTGAAGCAATACAAGGATAATACCATTTTAAGAACTGCCACACCACTCCCCCACCCCTGCACCAAGAAATAGGCCTAATTTCTCTTAGATTTAGTACCTGTGCTTTAAATGGCCCACGTTTAGGATTTTCCTACAGCTGAGGCATATTGCGTCTGTGTACTTAAAATGGTTATTTTAAAGACCTTGTCATCCATTTCAAACAAACATCTGAGCCGTCTGTATGTCTGCTTCTGTCGACTCTTTTCTCTTGATTATAGGTCACATTTTCCTGCTTCTTTGCGTGCTTAATCACTTTGTATTGTGTGTACTTTAAACTTACACACAGACCACATAAAAACTCCCCATTTTGGTGAGGGTTGTAGTTTTTCTGACTCAGATTCTGTGGTGGGTAACTGACAGGAGGCCCCAGTGAACTAGAACTCATTAGCAAAAAGCCATTGTCTGCGATGGCAAGCAGGCAGCAGCACAGTGCAAATACCAGCTGCCGAGAGGATTAGTTCTTTATTACAGCAAGTTCATGTTCCTCTCAGGCATTTCACTGAATAGCAATCTATAATAACCTTATTCTAAAAGGTTGCTCCCAGGCACATTACCTTACAGGATTTTCTGACCTAGCTCATGTCCTGTGATGGTTAACAATGTAAGCATTGATTATAAAGTGGAAATAAGGCAAGACCTCTGGGCAGCCTCTCATCAGTAATGGGGCTTCTCTGTGCTCCTTGCAGGTGTTTATGCCCTGGACAGCATCATGCAGAGCTGGTTTACGCTTTTTACTCCCACTGAAGCCACAAGTATTGTTGCAACCACCGTGATGTCCAACAGCACCATCGTCCGCCTCCACCTGGACTGCCACCAGCAGGAAAAGCTGGCCAGCAGCGCCCGGACACTTGCATTGCAGTGCGCTATGAAGGACCCTCAGAACTGTGCCCTCTCCGCGCTGACCCTGTGTGAAAAGGATCACATAGCTTTTGAGACGGCGTACCAAATTGTTCTTGACGCTGCTACAACTGGCATGAGCTACACCCAGCTCTTTACAATAGCACGGTACATGGAGCACCGCGGGTACCCCATGAGGGCCTACAAGCTGGCCACCCTGGCCATGACCCATCTTAACCTGAGCTACAATCAGGACACGCACCCTGCCATTAATGACGTTTTGTGGGCCTGTGCGCTTAGCCACTCCCTTGGTAAAAATGAGCTTGCAGCTATAATACCTCTGGTGGTCAAGAGTGTCAAGTGTGCAACGGTACTGTCAGACATTTTGCGCAGATGCACTCTGACCACTCCTGGCATGGTGGGACTTCACGGAAGGAGGAACTCTGGTAAGCTCATGTCACTGGACAAAGCCCCCTTGAGGCAACTCTTGGATGCCACAATTGGGGCCTACATCAACACGACACACTCACGGCTCACACACATCAGTCCTCGGCACTATAGTGAGTTTATAGAGTTCCTCAGCAAGGCCCGAGAGACCTTCTTAATGGCGCATGATGGACACATTCAGTTTACACAGTTCATCGACAACCTGAAACAAATCTACAAAGGCAAAAAGAAACTGATGATGTTGGTTCGGGAGAGGTTTGGTTGATAGAACTTGTATGAATGGGGGTGGGGGTGGGAATGGGGGGGACAGTTTGTTTTTACTTGAGCCTGCCTTTGTACCCTTTTTAACTTAAAGAACAGAGCCACACCGGTATTATATGTGTATAGTTATATTGCGTTTGCAGACTAAATTGTCATGTGAAAGTTTGTGTGTTTTTAATTTTCTTCCCTTTTTCTTTGTTTTTATTTTATTATTTTTCTTCTTTTTTTTTTTGTTTGTTTTTTTGGTTTTGTATGAGAGAGAGGTTAAAAAGGTTTGGTTTACACTGAGTATATGTTGTCAAGTGGCAAAAGTCCACATAGCTCTCCTGTTTTCTGTATACGTTCACAGCCTCAAAAAAAAATAATTGAAATGGCTTTAAAAACCAAACAAAACACCTCCATCCTGTGATAAGTACCTCGAATGGATTCAGCTTTACTCCTTTGTAACTCATCTTTACATTTTCAGCATATTTAAACAAACCAACAAAACGAAAATACTAATAGTTAAAAGGCTGACCCACGTGGCTTTGCAGTGCTGTTCGTCCAGAAGCATGGCACACAATGCTTGTGCATGTGGAAACTTAGCGACTGTCAACATACATTCTCAGGGATTTATCAAAAAAATAAAAATAAAAAAAAGAATGAGAGCATTTATTGTACTGTATATATATTATAGTATATGTCTGAATATTGAAAATATAACATTAACTAATTTATAAAAAATATTCTATGTAATGCAAAATACTTGAAGCTGCAGTAGCTTGGTTTTAAACAAAAACAAAAAAAAACTGAGAGAAAACCTATCAGAAGGACTAAAAGTGCGCCTTGCTTCAGGGTTGGCTCAGGTGGTGAACTTCATGCTGGGCATCTATGCAGAGCCACCTTTTGGATTGCATGGTTTGACTGAGATCTATTGGGAGAAATTATATATGTATATATATTTATACAACTTATGTATACATATATATATGTATACACACAGACACAAGACACACCAACCACAACCACTACACCACACATGCTTGTAACAGGCACTAGAATAAAGAGGGGCAACAAAATACACAGCCAGAGCAGCAAGCCTTAGCATTAAGAATATACAGTATGCCGGAACTGGGGTTCGTGCCTCCTAGCCTAGGAAACTTAAAAGAAATATCCTTTTGACAAAACGCAAAATGTTTTCCAAAATAATTGACATCTGATACATTACGCCTTTGCAGTGAGCTAATAATAAGCTAACCTTTGTGCACAAATAACATTATATATATTATATATCTATTCTGCATAGGTATTTTGACTTTGTGCAGGACAGAAAGTTGTGTAGGTATGACTGTTCTACTTTTCAGTTTTCTTTCTTTTTTTTAAATATATTTTATTTTCTCTAGAATTACTCAAAACAAAAGCAGCCTTCTATCTTGCCTTGTCTTAATGCTTTAAAATAACCAAACTGGAGATCTAACTACCAAACTGTTCATTATATTATTAAATACCAACTTTGGTTACAGTATAGTGTCTTTACTTTAGCTGATGGTTCTGTAACCTTGTGCTTTTTAAAGCAATTTTTATGTTTTGGTGCAAAAGTTGTCCAGTGTCTCTTGTTCCCTTCATTAGAGAACATGCTAGAGGTATGTTTGTAGGTATTTTTGTTTAGAAGAACTATTTCATGCGCTCCATTTTATTTATTATAATAGGTAAAAAGAAAAAAAAAAGGTTGTACTTCATCACCCATGTAAACATGCTCATGAAGTTGAAAGTAATTAAGATTTGATACACTGATATCAATTTATTTATGTAACTAAATCACTGTTTTATAAACTTGTTAATGATCAACAATTTTTGTTTTGATTAAAATTAGTTTTTTGAAAGTTGATTCTGCCTCCTTTATGGTATATCTCTAATTACGCTTGAATTCAGTGATTATGGACGTGGGTGTTACCACATCTCCAAGTGTTTTAATACCATATTCATTCATCCAGTAAATATTTATGTACTGTTTTCTAGGCCCTGGAGATGTAATGGTGAATAAAACCAGACACTGGAGCTTACTTTTCTGCTTAGTGGAAAAGACAGACATAAATCAGATGATCACAGAGATAAAACATGGGACAGAATAGCCAGTTTTTCTTCAGTCTGTACATTTGGTCATTCTTCCCTAATAAACTATTATTGAAGATGCTCAGTACTTGACATATTTATTAAATGCTAAGTTTGTTAGAGGTTTCTGTGTGTGTGTGGTTTAAAGGAAATTACAATATGAGGGGTAAATGCTACATATACATTATAAACATCTGTCCCACCCCCTCTCCATCCAAAATCTAAATGCAAAATGACGCAAATATGTTTTTGGTGTGTGTGGTAAAACCACGTCATAAAACGTACCACCTTAAGCATTTTTAAGTGTTGTGTGTCGTGTTGAGTGTATTCACATTGCCATGAAACAGATCTCCAGGGCTTCCCCATCTTACAGAACTACATACCTATTAAACAACAACTTATTCCTCCCTATACCCCAGACCCTGGTAACTGCCATTCTGCTTTCCATTTCTATGAGTTTGGTTGCCTTAGAGACTTTATGTAAGTGGCATTATTACAGTATTTGTCTTTTTTATGAGTGGCTTATTTCACTTAGTATGGTGTCCTCAAGTTTCATCCGTGTTGTAGCATATGAGAGGATCTCCTCCCTTTTTTAAAGTCGTGTAGTATTCCATCGTATGTGTATACCACATTCTGTTTATTCATCTGTCAGTGGACATTTGAGTTGCTTCCACCTGTAGGCTATTGTGAATAGTGCTGCTGTGAACACGGATGTGCAAATATCTCTTTGATACTCTGCTTTCAATTCCTGTGGATATATACCCAGAAGTAATACTGACAAATATGCTTCTTAAAGCTACAATTTTCAGAATATTCAATCCCTTGAAATATTTTAAAAGTTTCTCTTTGGGGCTTCCCTGGTGGCGCAGTGGTTGAGAGTCCGCCTGCCAATGCAGGGGACACGGGTTCGTGCCCCAGTCCGGGAAGATCCCACATGTCGTGGAGCGGCTGGGCCCGTGAGCCATGGCCGCTGAGCCTGCACGTCCGGAGCCTGTGCTCCGCAACGGGAGAGGCCACAACAGTGAGAGGCCCGCGTACCGCAAAAAAAAAAAAAAAAAAAAAAAAAGTTTCTCTTTGACATCCAGTCTCAAATGTGAAAAGGTTAATAAGTCAATGGGTGGAAGTTAAAATAAATGAATCCATGGTGACATATTAAAATCACATTAGTGCTAAGTAGAAATCAAAACTATAAAGTGATATGAGGATTGGTTCTTTTTTGCAAGTTTATTCTTAGTTTTTTGAAAGTTGACATTGCCTAAGGGTAAATGTAAATTCATGTGGGTCCATTAAAACACCAGAACATTTCATAATGAAGTAGACCCTAAAAAGGAGAGTGGCATCATAGGAAGAACAAAGGTGACTTGTAGTAGTAAAGAGTTTGAGATCTTTGCTGATGGAAAATTAGCCAGTGTTCATTGACTGTGTTTCCTGAGAAATCTTAAAATTATCATGGGCCCTTAGAAAAGAGATGGAGACCAAGGATGTCGGGCAAGTGAACTCACGGTACTTTCTCACTTCCATTTTAGCCAACATTCTTGAACTACCAAGACTTCAACTCCTTGATTAGGACTATGGTCAAGTAGACATACTAATTTGATATGTACGTGTTCTCTCACCTTCCAGTGGACCAGTGCTAGAAAAAGCCCTGATACTGTTAAAATTTGAATAGCAGGAAGGAGAAATGGAAGAAGTGACAAGCTTAGATAACTCAAAGGTGGCAGAATTTGTTCTTAATTGAATCCTGGACTCTCGATTTCTGATTTTGAGAACAGAGGCTATAGTTTCAGGGGGGAAATGAATGTTTCATGACTTTCAAATATTAAGTCAGTTGAAAAAAATTATTAAATTATTGTAGTCACAATATTATAATAGTACAATACAGTAGCAAAGGAGAACTGAGCTTTTTCCAAATTGCTGAGAAAACTGTTAAATGGCAGCTATCTCAGAACTTAATAAGTGGTCAGCAACAAGATAGGAAGATGTAGGGGAAAAGGAGCTATCATTATGTAATCTGATACATCTCAGTGAAAGAAATGTTGAGTGAGGTAAAATTTGAGTTGAACTGTTTTACACCAGTATGAGGACGGATTCAAGCTAGCTTGGGTAAAAGACATCGAAACATGAGATGTACTGGAAGGATTCTGAATGGTTCGTTCAGAAAACCTCTTGTGTGTGCCTACCATGTGATAGACATGGTTCTAGGTGCTAAGACAAGCAATGAACAAAAAATGTCCTTGTGGAGCATATATTCTAAGTTGGAGGAAGACATAAATAATGTATTAGCTGGTGATATGTATTATAAGGAAAAGCAGAGGAAAAGGGTACTACTTCAGGTAGAATGATCAGAGAAGACTTCTGGTGTGAGATATGAAGAGATATGCCTGAAGGAAGTGAGGGAGGGCGGTGACCGTGCTAACATCTGGCAGATGTGTATTTGAGGCAGAAGGAACAGCAAGTACCAATCGCCGAGGTAGAAGTGTAGCGGTGTGCTTGCCTTGTCTGAGATCAGTGAAGGAAAGGGACCGTGGCTGGGGTACGATGGTGAGGTGGGCAGAGAGATAGGAGATGAGGCTGAAGGCTAGGTAAGTTAGATTGAATAAGAACTAGTTTTGTTAATTTTTATTGCTATGAGGGCTTATAGTTCATCATGATGATTTTTACTCTGTATTTGAAGGAGCCAAAGTAGAGAAAGGAATCTTATGACCTGACTTGTGAGATGAGAAGCCATGTTGTTAGGAGGGCAAGAGGGAAGCAAGGAGACAAATTAGGAGGCTCTTCAAGTAATCCAAGCAAGAAACAATGGAGCTTGGGCGCTATGGCATCCGTGGACATGGTGACAAGTGGTTACAGTCTGCATATCTGGCAAGGATGAGCCATCTCTTGATATCAGATGCAGCATGTGAGAAAGAGAGGCATCAAAAATGACTCCAAATGTTTGAACTTGAGCAACTGGAAGGAAGAAATTGCCAGCAACTGAAATGGAGAACATGCCAGGGAATAGGTTTTTGAGAGGAAGATCAGGAGTTCAGTTTTGAACACATGAAATTTGAGATCCTCCAAGACACCCAAGGGGTGCTTTTAAGTAGCAGTTAGCTCACTAGAGAGGTCAAGGAGTAAAGGAAGGTCATTTGACCCAAAATAGAGAATCCTAAAAATGTTCATCTCCCTGATTGAATTGTGATTGTGACACAGACACAGACCTTTGCCAGTCCTTTCTCATCTTCCTGGCTTCTAATTGGTGGCTTTTTCTAGCACTCGGTCCTTTGACTGCTTCTTATTTTTGTTCTCTATGTATTGATTTGATGCTCTTAAAATACTTTCACCACAGATAGGAAACAAGTTTCTGGTCCTCACAAATCACATCTCTCCGTCAGAGATGGACTGTCTTCTCTCAGTTGCAGTTTGGAAAATCCCTAGGAGGAACCCCTCCTGACATGGACTCTGACATAAGGGGAAAGGTCAGAGGGCACAACATGGCCAAACAGGGGGTCCTGGTTATTGGGGTATGGGGTTCCAGAGAAGAGAGAGATATATTTTCAACTTTACAAGCATCATTTTTGGTGTCTTCTACGTTAAGAACCAGACAGCCCACTGATGGGCAACCTTATAAATATACAGCTGTGTAAATATAACTCTGCCTTATGAATATTCTGACTTGCTCCTACCCTGTGCTGTCTTTGGTAAGATTATAATACTTCCAACATTTTGGAGAACCGTGGGTTGCTTAAAAGTCAGATAAGGGACTTACGGTCCCCATCCCTCCCTACTTCTATTTTATTTTTCTTGGGTTTTTCCCCAGCTTTTTATTCTGAAATTTTCAAACATACAGAAGAATTGGAAGAGTAGTGAAAAATGTTACTTCCTAAATGTCCCCATAACCTGTGAAACTTGAAGCATGTTTTGATGATTCATGTTTGTAGATCTTGTGACTCAGTGTGATACGATATGAATTGCACCTGTACCAGGAACCCAGTTCTAAATAGAAAAGGAAGAAAACAGCCTCTTTCCTCTTCTTTTTACATCAGAGCCAAAATGGAAACAACTTCCTATTCTATGTAGGGAGAATTATGAAAAAAATTTTTTGCTTTTCAAAACAAACCTAATTTCAAACTATATTAACAATTAGGATAAACTTTCAGCTCTACTGATAAACCCTAATTTAAAGCATGTGGAACGTTCTAATATAAAAAGGAATTTTGTTTTTCCTCCATGGATGGTTTTTAAATGGGCTGCTGCCTTGTAAGTGTGATCCTTTAAGTAATACAAAATGTAGAAAAGATGAAATATACTTCAGGGCAGTTTGAACATTGCTTCCATTTTAGAATAGTGCAATGTGCACATTCACAGATGCTAAAACAATATTAGGGACAAGTGCAAGGACACTTTGGTCCTATCATATACTTTTGGTTATCATCACCGTAACAACAATCATAATAATAATGATGGTGACAAGAAGAGATCTACAACTAAAAACATAAAGAAGGAACCACAACAAGACGGGTAGGAGGTGCAGACTCGCAATATAATCAAATCCCACACCCCCCAGGGGCAGGCAACCCACACGCTGGAAAATAACTATAGGGCAGAGGTTCTCCCACAGGAGTGAGACTTCTGAGCGTCCGTCTCACCAACCCAGGGGTCCAGCACAGGGAAAAGGAGCCACCAGAGCATATGGCTCTGAAAGCCAATGAATGGGAGTAGGAGCTCCACAGGGCTGGGGGAAACAGAGGCTTCACTCTTAAAGGGCACACACAAAATCACGCACACCAGGACCAAGGGCAAAAGCAGTAATTTGATAGGAGCCTGGGCCAGACCTACCTGCTGGTCTTGGAGAGTCTCCTGGAGAGGTGGGGCGGGGGGGGGGGCGACTGTGGCTCAATCTGGGGACACAGACACTGGTGTCAGACATACTGGGCAACATTCAGCCATGTGAACACAGGGGCTGCCATCTTGGCTCGTTGGCCCCACCCAACAGCCTGTAGGCACCAGTGCTGGGACGCCTCAGGCCAAACAATGAACTGGGAAGGGACAGCCCCACCCATCAGCAGCCAGGCTGCCTAAAGACTAAAGAGCCCACAGCAACCTCTAGATATGCCCCTAGATACAGACCTGCCCACCAGAGGACCAAGACGTAGCTTCACTCACCAGGGGACAGGAACCAGTCCTTCCTACCAGGAAGCCTGAACAAGCCTCTAGAGCAGCCTCACCCAACAGGGTGCAGACACCAGGAGAAAGAAAACTATGACCCCACAATGCAGGCCAGACCCTACCCTGGGACTAGCTGGGCCATGGGCCTGCCCACTAGAAGGAAAATGCAACCTTTAGGACACACTGGGCCCCATACCCAACATGCAACTGTGTCAGGAACTAAGCTCCCCTGCCCCCTCAGTGATCTGAAACGAGCTCTAGGATCCCTGGGTCCTGCAGCCAGACTCCAGGAACAAGCTCTGCCTGCCAGTATCCGGCACTAACTCAAGGATCTGGCTTCACATGCCAGAGGGTGGGCAACAGCCCAAGAGTCTTCGGGACTCTGACTCCGCCCACCAGTAAGACAGCACTAGCCCTGGGGGCCCCTAAGATTCCACAACCAGCCAAGTAATTACCAGGTCCCACTAAACAGCAGGCAGCAGCATCCACATGAGGCAGGGCCTGGCAACCAACTGGACTAGGGGCCCATCAGTGCTACCAGAATGCCCACACAGTCGGCCTACCACAACAGAAGGACCCACACAGACCTCTTAGAAGAGATCCCTAGAGCATATAGCTTGGGTAATGAGAGGGGAGTACACAGCTGGTATGCACAGGATGTCTTCTAAAGAGGGCCACTTCTCCAAGGTCAAGAAATAGAACTAACTCACCACACACATAAAAATAGAAAAAGCAACTTAGACAAAATGAGGTGGCAGAGGAATACGTTCCAGATGAAGGAACAAAATAAAACCCCAGAAGAATAACTAAGTAAAGTGGAGATAGGCAATCTACCCAAGAAGGAGTGCAGAGTAATGATAGTAAAGATGATCAAAGAACTTGGGAGGAGAACGGATGCGCAGAGGGAGCAGTTAAAAGTTTTTAACAAAGAGTTAGAAAGCATGAAGAACAACTAGAGATGAAGAATACAATAATTGAAATGAAAAATACACTAGAAGGAATCAATAGTAGACTAAATGATTCAGAAGAATGGATCAGTGAGCTGGAAGACAGAGTAGTGGAAAACACTGCTGCTGAACAAAAAAAAGAAAAAAGAATGAAAAGAAAAGAGGACAGTTTAAGAGACCTCTGGGACAACAGCAAATGAACTAATATTCACATTATAGGGGTCCCAAAAGGAGAAGAGAGAAAGGGCCTGAGAAACTTTGAAGAGATAATAGCTGAAAACATTCCTAACTTGGGAAAGAAAACAGTCAACCAAGTCCGGGAGGCACAGAGCATCCCATACAGGATTAACCCAAAGAAGAAAACACCAAGACACACTGTAATCAAAATGACAAAAATCAAAGATAAAGAGAGAATACTAAAGGCAGCAAGGGGAAAGCACTAAATAATTTACAAGGGAACTCCCATAAGGCTATCAGCTGATTTTTTCAGTAGAAGCTCTGCAAGCCAGAAGGGAGTGGCATGATATATTTAAAACGATGAAAGGGAAAAACCTACAACCAAGAATACTCTACCCAGCGAGCCTCTGATTCAGATTAGATGGAGAAATCAAAATCTTTACAGATAAACAAAAGCTAAAAGCATTCAGCACCACAAAACAAGCTTTACGGCAACTGTTAAAGAAACTTCTTTAGGTTGGAGACCTTCCAGATGGAGGAGGAGTAAGACTCAGAGATTACCTTCCTCCCCACAGATACATCAGAAATACATCTACATGTGGAACAACTCCTACAGAACACCTACTGAACACTAGCAGAAGACCTCAGACTTCCCAAAAGGCAAGAAAATCCCCATGTACCTGGGTAGGGCAAAAGAAAAAAGAAAAAACAGAGACAAAAGAATAGGGACGGGACCTGCACCTCTGGGAGGAAGCTGTGAAGGAGGAAAAGTTTCCACACACTAGGAAGCCCCTTCACTGGCGGAGACTGCGGGTGGCGGGGGAGAATCTTCGGAGCCACGGAGGAGAGTGCAGCAACAGGGGTGCAGAGGGCAAAGCAGAGAGATTCCCACACAGAGGATCGGTGCCGACCGGCACTCACCAACATGAGAGGCTTGTCTGCTCACCGGCCGGGGCAGGTGGGAGCTGGGTGCCGAGGCTCGGGCTTTGGAAATCAGACCCTAGGGAGAGGACTGGGGTTGGCTGTGTGAACACAGCCTGAAGGGGGCTAGTGCGCCACAGCTAGCCGGGAGGGAGTCTGGGAAAAAGTCTGGACCTGCCAGAGAGGCAAGAGACCTTTGTTTCAGTGTGCACAAGAAGAGGGGATTCCTTCCCAGTGTGCCCACAGAAGGCAGAGCACTGCCTAAACGAGCTCCAGAGGCGGGCACAAGCTGTGGCTATCAGCTTGGACCCCAGAGACGGGCATGAACTGCTAACACTGCTGCCACTGCCACCAAAAACCTGTGTGCAACCACAGGTCACTCTCCACACTGCCCCCCCGGGAACCTGTGCAGCCCGCTACTGCCAGGGTGCCGTGATCCAGGGACAACTTCCCCGGGAGAACACATGGCACACCTCAGGCTGTTGCAACGTGTGCCGGCCTCTGCTGCCTCAGGCTCGTCCCGCATTCCAATTATGACTACCATACCCCCCCTCCCTCCCCCAAGCCGGAGTGAGCAAGAGAGACCTAATCAGATGCTGATTTAACTGCTTCCTGTCTGGGCAGGTAACAGATGCCTGAGGGCGACCTACACATAGAGGTGGGGCCAAAACCAAAGCTGAACCCCAGGAGCTGTGCAAACAAAGAAGAAAAAGGGAAATCTCTCCCAGCAGCCCCAGGAGCAGCAGATTAAATCCCCACAATCAACCAATCAACTTGATAAACCCTGCATCTGAAGAATACCTGAATAGACAATGAATGTTCCCAAAATTGAGGCGGTGGACTTTGGGAGCAACTGTAGACTTGGGGTTTGCTGTCTGTGTCTAATTTGTTTTGGGTTTTAGGTTTATCTTAGTTTAGTATTTAGTGCTTATCATCACTGCTGGATTTGTTTATTGGTTTGGTTGCTCTCTTCCTTTATATATATTTTTTTATATATATATATATATATATATAAACACACACATTTTTTTTATCTCCTTTTTCTTTTTGTGATTGTGTATGTGTATGCTTCTTTCTGTGATTTTGTCTGTATAGGTTTGCTTTTACCGTTTGACCTAGGATTTTGCCTGTTCGTTTTTTTGTTTTTGTTTTCCTTCTTCCTTTTCTTCTGAGCTGTGTGGCTGGCAGGGTCTTGGTGCTCCAGCTGGGTGTCGGGCCTGAGACTCCGAGGAAGGAGGGCCGAGTCCAGGACATTGGACCACCAGAAACCTCCCCGTCCCACATAATATCAATTGGCAAGAGCTCTCCCAGACATCTTCATCTCAACACTAAGACTCAGTTCCACTCAACAGCCAGCAAGCTCCAGTGCTGGATGCCCCATGCCAAACAACTAGCAAGACAGGAACACAACCCCACCCATTAGCAGAGAGGCTGTCTAAAGTCATACTAAGTTCCCAGACACCCCAAAACACAACACTGGATGTGGCCCTGCCCACCAGAAGGACAAGATACAGCCCCACCCAGCAGAACACAGGCACCAGTACCCTCCACCAGGAAGCTTACACAAGCCACTAAACCAACCTCACCCACTGTGGGCAGACACCAAAAGTAACGGGAACTACAAACCTGCAGCCTACGAAAAGGAGACCCCAAACACAGTAAGATAAGCAAAATGAGAAGACAGAGAAACACACAGCAGACGAAGGAGCAAGGTAAAGACCCACCAGACCAAACAAATGAAGAGCAAATAGGCAGTCTACCTGAAAAAGAAGTCAGAATGATAGTAAAGATGATCCAAAATCTTGGAAATAGAATGCAGAAAATACAAGAAACGTTCAACGAGGATGTAACAGAACTAAAGAGCAAACACATGATGAACAACACAATAAATGAAATTAAAAATACTCTAGAAGGAATCAATAGCAGAATAACTGAGGCAGAAAAACGAATAAGTGACCTGGAAGATAAAAGAGTGGAAATAACTACTGGAGAGCAGAATAAAGAATGAAAAGAATTGAGGACAGTCTCAGAGACCTCTGGGACAACGTTAAACACACGAACATTTTAATTATAGGGGTCCCAGAAGAAAAAGAGAAAAAGAAAGGGTCTGAAAAAATATTTGAAGAGATTATAGTTGAAAACTTCCCTAACATGGGAAAGGAAATAGTCAATCAAGTCCAGGAAGCTCAGAGAGTGCCATACAAGATAAACCCAAGGAGAAACACGCCAAGACACATATTAATCAAACTATCAAAAGTTAAATACAAAGAAAAAATATTAAAAGCAGCAAGGGAAAAACAACAAATAACATACAAGGGAAACCCCACAAAGTTAACAGCTGATCTTTCAGCAGAAACTCTGCAAGCCAGAAGGGAGTGGCAGGACATATTTAGAATGATGAAAGGGAAAAACCTACAACCAAGATTATTCTGCCCAGCAAGGATCTCACTCAGATTCCGAGAAATTAAAAACATTACAAACAAGCAAAAGTTAAGAGAATTCAGCACCACCAAACCAGCTTTACATCAAACGCTAAAAGAACTTCTCTAGGCAGGAAACACAAGAGAAGGAAAAGACCTACAAAAACAAACCCCAAACAATTAAGAAAATGGCAACTGGAACAACATATTGATAATCATCTTAAAAGTAAATGGATTAAATGCCCCAACCAAAAGACACAGACTGGCTGAATACAAAAACAAGACCCGTATATATGCTGTCTACAAGAGACACACTTCAGACTTAGGGACACATACAGACTAAAAGTGAGGGGATGGGAAAAGCTATTCCATGAAAATGGAAATCAAAAGAAAGCTAAAGTAGCAATTTTCATATCAGACAAAACAGACTTTAAAATAAAGACTATTACAAAAGACAAAGAAGGACACTGCATAATGATCAAGGGATCAATCCAAGAATATATAACAACTGTAAATATTTATGCACCCAACATAGAAGCACCTCAATACATAAGGCAAATGCTAACAGCCATAAAATGTGAAATTGACAGTAACACAATAGTAGGGTACTTTAACACCCCACTTTCACCAATGGACAGATCATAGGAAATGAAAATAAATAAGGCAACACAAGCTTTAAAAGACACATTAGACCAGACAGACTTAATTGATATTTATAGGACATTCCATCCAAAACCAGAATACACTTTCTTCTCAAGTGCTCATGGAACATTCTCCAGGCTAGATCATATCTTGAGTCACAAATCAAGACTTGATAAATTTAAGAAAACTGAAATCATATCAAGTATCTTTTCTGACCACAATGCTATGAGACTAGATATCAACTACAGGAAAAAAACTGTAAAAAATACAAACACATGGAGGCTAAACTATACGCTACTAAATAACCAAGATATCACTGAAGAAGTCAAAGAGGAAATCAAAAGATACCTAGAAGCATATGACAATGAAAACATGATGACCCAAAACCTATGGGATGCAGCAAAAGCAGTTCTAAGTGGGAAGTTTTTAGCAATACAATACAATCTCAAGAAACAAGAAACATCTCAAATAAACAACCTAATCTTACACCTAAAGCAAGTAGAGAAAGAAGAACAAAAAAACCCCCAAGTTAGCAGAAGGAAAGAATCATAAAGATCAGATCAGAAATAAATGAAAAAGAAATGAAGGAAATAAGAACAAAGATCAATAAAACTAAAAGCTGGTTTTTGAGAAGTTAAACAAAATTGATAAACCATTAGCCAGACTCATCAAGAAAAAAAGGGAGAAGATTCAAATCAACAGCATTAGAAATGAAAAAGGAGAAGTAACAACTGACACTGCAGAAATACAAAGGATCATGAGAAACTACTACAAACAACTATATGCCAATAAAATGGGCAAGCTGGAAGAAATGGACAATGTTTTAGAAAACTTTCCAAGACCGAACCAGGGAGAAATAGAAAATATGAACAGACCAATCACAAGTAATGAAATTGAAACTGTGATTAAAAATATTCCAGCAAACAAAAGCCCAGGACCAGATGGCTTCACAGGCAAAATCTATCAAACATTTAGAGAAGAGTTAACACCTATCCTCCTCAAACTCTTCCAAAATATAGCAGAGGGAGGAACACTCCCAAATTCATTCTATGAGGCCACCATCACCCTGATACCAAAACCAGACAAAGATGTCACAAAAAAAGAACACTACAGACCAATATCACTGATGAACATAGATGCAAAAATCCGCAACAAAATACTAGCAAACAGAATCCAACAACATCTTAAAAGGATCATACACCATGATCAAGTGGGATTTATTGCAGGGATGCAAGAATTATTCAAAATATGCAAATCAATGTGATATACTATATTATGAAACTGAAGGATAAAAACCATATAATAATCTCAAGAGATGGAGAAAAAGCTTTCAACAAAATTCAACACCCATTTATGATAAAAACTCTCCAGAAAGTGGGCATAGAGGGAACCTACCTGAACATAATATAGGCCATACAAGAAAAACCCACAGCCAACATCGTTCGCAAAAGTGAAAAACTGAAAGCATTTCCTCTAAGATCAGGAAGAAGACAGGGTTGCCCACTCTCACCACTATTATTCAATATAGTTTTGGAAGTCCTAGCCACAGCAATCAGAGAATAAAAAGAAATAAAAGGAATCCAAATGGGAAAAGAAGTAGTAAAACTGTCACTGTTTGCAGATGACATAGAGAATCCTAAAGATGCTACCAGAAAACCACTAGAGCTAATCAATGAATTTGGTAAAGTAACAGGATACAAAATTAATGCACAGAAATCTCTTGCATTCCTATACACTAATGATGAAAAATCTGAAAGAGAAATTAAGGAAACACTCTCATTTACTACTGCAACAGAAAGAATAAAATACCTAGGAATAAAACTTCCTAAGTAGCCAAAAGACCTGTATGAAGAAAACTATGAGACATTGATGAAAGAAATTAAAGATGATACAAACAGATGGAGAGATATATCATGTTCTTGGGTTGGAAGAATCAACAGTATGAAAATGATTATACTACCCAAAGTAATCTACAGATTCAATGCAATCCCTAACAAGTTACCAATGGCATTTTTCACAGAACTAGAACAAAAAAATTTACAATTTGTATGGAAACACAGACACCGAATAGCCAAAGCAATCATGAGAAAGAAAAACGGAGCCAGAGGAATCAGGCTTCCAGACTTCAGACTATACTACAAAGCTACAGTAATCAAGACAGTATGGTACTAGCACAAAAGGATAGAAACCCCAGAGATAAACCGATGCACATATGGCCACCTTATCTTTGATAAAGGAGGCAAGAATATAAAATGGAGAAAAGACAACCTGTTTAATAAGTGGTGCTGGGAAAACTGGACAGCTACATGTAAAACAATGTAATTAGAACACTTCCTAACACTGTACACAAAAATAAACTCAAAATGGATTAAAGATCTAAATGTAAGTCCAGACACTATCAAACTCTTGGAAGAAAACATAGGCAGAACACTCTATGACATAAATCACAGCAAGATCCTTTTTGGTCCACCTCCTAGAGAAATGGAAATAAAAACAAAAATAAACAAATGCGACCTAATGAAACTTAAAAGCTTTTGCGCAGCAAAGGAAACCATAAAGAAGACCAAAAGACAACCCTCAGAATGGGAGAAAATATTTGCAAATGAAGCAACTGACAAAGGATTAATCTCCAAAATTTACAAGCAGCTCATGCAGCTCAATATCAAAAAAACAAACAACCCAATCCAAAAATGGGCAGAAGACCTAAATAGACATTTCTCCATAGAAGATATACAGATTGCCAACAAACACATGAAAGGATGCTCAACATCACTAATCATTAGAGAAATGCAAATCAACACCACAATGAGGTATCACCTCACACTGGTCAGAATGGCCATCACGAAAAAATCTACAAACAATAAATGCTGGAGAGGGTGTGGAGAAAAGGGAACCCTTTTGCACTGTTGGTGGGAATGTAAATTGATACAGCCACTATGGAAAACAGTATGGAGGTTCCTTAAAAAATGAAAAATAGGGCTTCCCTGGTGGCGCAGTGGCTGAGAGTCCGCCTGCTGATGCAGGGGACGTGGGTTCGTGCCCCGGTCCAGGAGGATCCCGCATGCCGCAAAGCAGCTGGGCCCATGGGCCATGGCTGCTGGGCCTGCGCGCCCAGAGCCTGTGCTCCACGGCAGCAGAGGCTGCAGCAGTGAGAGGCCCACGTACCACAAAAAAATAAAAAACAACAAAAGAAAAGAAAAATAGAACTACCATATGACCCAGCAATCCCACTCCTGGGCATATACCCTGAGAAAACCATAATTTAAAAAGAGACATGTCCCACAATGTTCATTGCAGTACTATTTACAATAGCCAGGATATGGAAGCAACCTAAGTGTCCATCAACAGATGGATGGATAAAGAAGATGAGGCACATATTCATAATGGAATATTATTCGGCCATAAAAAGAAACAAAACTGAGTTATTTGTAGTGAGGTGGATGGACCTAGAGTCTGTCATACAGAGTGACGTCAGAAAGAGAAAAACAAATACTGTAAGCTAAAACATACATATGGAATCTAAAAAAAAAAAAAGGTTCTAATGAACCTAGGGGCAGGACAGGAATAAAGATGCAGATGTAGAGAATGGACTTGAGGACCTGGGGAGGGGGAAGGGTAAGCTGGGATGAAGTGAGAGAGTAGCACTGACATATATACAGTACCAAATGTAAAATAGATAGCTAGTGGGAAGCAGCCTCATAGCACAGGGAGATCAGCTCAGTGCTTTGTGACCATCTAGAGGGGTGGGATATGGAGGGTGGGAGGGAGATGCAAGAGGGAGGGGATAGGGGGATATACATATGCATATAGCTGATTCATTTTGTTATACAGCAGAAACTAACACAGCATTGTAAAGCAATTATACTCCAATAAAGGTGTTAAAAATAAAAATAAAATAAATAAAAACAATACTAACTTAAGGAAAAAAGAAAAACTTCTGTAGGCGAAAGAGAAAAGGCCACAACTAGAAACAAGAAAATTATAGCCTGTAAAAGCTCACCACTAAAGGCAAACATTAAGTAAATGTAGGAATTCCTCCAAACACAAAGCTAGTAGGGAGGTTAGTATACAAAAGTAGTAAAATCATCTGTATCCACAATAAACAGGTAAGGGATACATGAAACGTGTAAAATATCAAGAACAATAATCATGAGGGGAGGAGAGTACAAATGCAGGGTTTTTAAAAAGCATTTGATATTAAGAGATCAGCAACTTAAAACAATCACAAATGTATATAGACTGCTATACAAAACCTCATGATAACTGCAAACCAAGTCTCTATAATAGATATACACTTAAAAAAGTAAAGTAAAAGGAATCCAAACATAACACTAAAGATAGTCGGCAAATCACAAGAGAACAAAAGAAGAAAAAAAAGACCTACAAAAAGAAATACAAAACAATTAACAAAATGGCAATAAAAACATACATATCGATTTTTACCTTAAATGTAAATGGACTAAATGCTCCAACCAAAAGACATAGGCTTGATGAATGGATACAAAAACAAGACCCATATATACGCTGCCTACAAGGCACTCACTTCAGATCTAGAGACACATACAGACTGGAAGTGAGGGGATGGAAAAAGGTATTCCATGCAAATAGAAATCAAAAGAAAGCCAGAGTAGCAATACTTACATCAGACAAAATAGTCTTTAAAGACTGTCACAAGAGACAAAGAAGGACACTACATAATGATCAAGGGATCAATCCAAGATGATATAATAATTCTAAATATATATGCACCCAACATAGGAGCACCTCAATATATAAGGCAAATAATAACAGGCATAAAAGGAGAAATTGACAGTAATACAATAATAGTGGGGGAGCTTAATACCCCATTTACATCAATAGACAGAAAATCAAAACCCTACAGAAAGCAGGCATACAGGGAACTTACCTCAACATAATAAAGGCCATATATGACAAACCCACAGCCAACATCGTTCTCAATGGTGAAAAACTGAAACCATTTCCACTAAGATGAAGAACAAGGCAAGGATGCCCACTCTCATCACTTTTATTCAACATAGTTTTGGAAGACCTAGCCACAGTAATCAGAGAAGAAAAACAAATAAAAGGTATCCAAATTGGAAGGGAAGAAGTAAAACTGTCACTGTTTGCAGATGACATGATACGATACATAGAAAATCCTAAAGATGCCACCAGGAAACTACTAGAGCTCATCAATGAATTCAGTAAAGTTGCAGGATACAACATTAATATACAGAAATCTGTTGCATTTCCATACACTAACAACAAAATGTCAGAAAGAGAAATTCAGGAAACAATTCCATCTACCATCTTATCAAAAAGAACATACCTAGGAATAAGCCTACTAAAGAGGCAAAATACCTGTGCTCTGAAAACTGTAAGATGCTGATGAAAGAAACTGAAGACAACACAAACTGATGGAAAGCCATATTGTGTTCTTGGATTGGAAGAATCGGTATTATTAAAATGACCATACTACCCGAGGATATCTATAGATTCAATGCAATCCCTATCAAATTACCAATGGCATTTTTCACAGAACTAGAACAAATAATTTTAAAATTTGTATGGAAACACAAAGTACCCCAAATAGTTAAAACAATCTTGAGAAAGAAGAATGGAGCTGGAGGAATCATGCTCCCTGACTTCAGATTATACTACAAAGCTACAGTGATCAAAACACTTTGGTAATGGCACAAAACAGACACATAGATCAATTGAACAGGGTAGAAAGCCCAAAAATAAATCCACACACTTATGGTCAATTAATCTATGACAAAAGAGGCAAGACTATACAACGGAGAAAAGACAGTCTCTTTAATAAGTGGTGCTGGGGAAACTGGACAGCTACATGTAAAAGAATGAAATTAGATCATTCTCTAACACAACACACAAAAATAAACTCAAAATGGCTTAAAGACCTAAATGTAAGGATACTATAAAACTCCTAGAGGAAAACATATGCAGAACACATTTTGATGTAAATTGCAGCAATTTTTTTTGGATCTGTCTCCTAGAGTAATGGAAATGGAAACAAAAATAAAGAAACTGGACCTAATTAAGCTTAAAAGCTGTTGCACAGCAAAGGAAACCATAAACAAAATGAAAAGACAGCCTACAGAATGGGAGAAAATATTTGCAAATGATTCAACCAACACGGGATTAACTTCCAAAATATACAAACAGCTCATACAACTCAATATCAAAATAACATACAAACCGATCAAAAAATGGGCAGAAGAACTGAATAGAAATTTTTCCAAAGAAGACATACAGGTGTCCAACAGGCACAGGAAAAGATGCGCAACATCACTAATTATTAGAGAAATACAAATCAAAACTACAATGAGGTATCACCTCACACCAGTCAGAATGGCCATCATCAAAAAGTGTACAAATAATAAATGCTGGAGAGCATGTGGAGAAAAGAGAACCCTCCTACACTGTTGGTCAGAATATAAATTGGTGCAGCCATTATGGAGAACAGTATGGAGGTTTCTGAAAAAACGTGTTACCGTATGATCTAGCAATTCCACTCCTGGGCATACATCTGGAAAACATGAAATTGCTGATTGAAAAGTTACTTGCACCCCACTGTTCATCGCAGCACTATTTACAATAACTAAGACATGGAAACAACCTAAATATCTGTTGACAGATGACTGGATAAAGAAGATGTGGTATATAATCACAATGGAATATCAGCCATAAAAAGGAATGAAATAATGCCATTTGCAGCAACATGGATGCACCTAGAGATTATCATACTAAGTGAAGTAAATCAGACAGAGAAAGATAAATATCATACGATATCACTTATATGTGGAATCTAAAAAATGATACAAACAAACTTGTTTACAAAACAGATATAAACTCACAGACATAGAAAACAAACTTATGGCTACCAATGGAGAAGGTGGTTGGTGGTGGAGGGATAAATTAGGAGTTTGGGATTAACAGATGCACACTGTTAATACATATAAAATAGATAAGTAACAAGGTCCTACTGTATAGCACAGGGAAGTATATTCATTATCTTGTAATAACCTATGATAGAAAAGAATCTGAAAAAGAACATATGTGTGTGTATATATATATATATATATATATACACACACACATATATATGTATAAATGAATCACTTTTCTATACACCTGAAACTAACACAACATTGTAAATCAACTATACTTCAATTTAAAAAAACTTGCCAATTAGGACATACTAGTACACACCACCACCAGAAAAAATGAAATAAAGTAATAGTACCACTAACAAAAAGAAAGAGAAAGAGGGACATTAGGAATCTGGAAAAGACATCAATAATAGGTACATTTTAATATCAAAGCAAGATGCTTAAATAAGCCATTAGTCCACTGGATTAAAAATGATGAAAAAAATGCTTTAAAAAATATTCATAAGGTCACTGAACTAATACATTATATTTGCAAAATGCTATGGCACATTTTATTGGCCTCTTGCTCAAGCTAATTACTACTATAACTTTTAAAATATATATTACTTTTAAGCTTTAAAATAACAATTTATGAGAGACCTGAAGAACACTTTACCCACTTTCATATTTTTGGCTTGGCCCAAGGAGTAGAGGAGTTTTGCACTCCTTCACATGTTTCTATTGATTTTTTTTTTTTTTTTTTTTTTTTGCCGTACGCGGGCCTCTCACTGTTGTGGCCTCTCCCGTTGTGGAGTACAGGCTCCGGACTTGCAGGCTCAGCGGCCATGGCTCACGGGCCTAGCCGCTCCGCGGCATGTGAGATCTTCCCAGACCGGGGCACGAACCCCTGTCCCCTGCATCGGCAGGCGGACTCTCAACCACTGTGCCACCAGGGAAGCCCTCTATTGATATTTTATCTTATACTTAATTCACCCCATAGGATAAGGAAACATAATTTGATTAGTCAGATAGCCGTATTTTATTTGTAGGTGCTTTCTGTGCCTAAATGCATTAAGGCAAGTGCAAAACTTAGTCTAAAAATTTGGAAAATTAATTAATATAAAAAATGTTTTTAAATAAATTAACTCTTACTTTCCACTCTCCTTCTAGGCATGAACAATTTCACTGGAAGATATAAACAACAAAAGTTACACCGCAGAAAAAAATTTTATGATGCTGAAAGTATGCATGCACAGAAAAACCAAATAATATCTAAATGCAAGAAAAAGAAAATCTAGAAAAAGAAAAATATAGTTGAATGTCTCTGTATTCCATTACCAAAGTATTACAGAAAAAAGTGGACAATAATAACTGTATGGTGCTCAATCAGGAGAATTCTGCTTCTGGTAACACAGACACTAGTAATTTTTAAAAGCTCTCTGTTTCAAAACATCTAGAATGCTTACTAATATACAACGAACATATTTTTAAATGCATTTGTGAGCTCATAACAAATAAGAATGACCTAAAAAAAATAATGATGGCAAGCACACGTAGTACTTACTATGTCTCATGCAGTGTTCCATGTAATTTATATTAACTAATTTATTCCTCACAACAATCCTATGAGGCATGTATTATTATCCTTTCCATTTTTACTGATGAAGATGCTAAGTCACAGAAAGCTCATCCCAAGCCACACAGCCAATAAGCGGCAGATTCAAACCCAGGCAACTGGCTCCAAAATCACGCTCACAAGCCACCCTGGAGTTACTACTGCTGTTATTACTATTGTTTCTCATAGAATTAATTATGGTATTTATTGAGCATGTACCATGGTTTTAACTGTAGCGAGGACCCAAAGAAATAAAAGACATAGTTCTGATTCTCAAGAAAAAAAATGCCACAATGAAGTTTAAAGCAGATGAAGTAAGGCAGATAGAATTCTTCGACACCTACCTTGAATTTTCAATCAATAGAATAATATGACGCGATCAACTTTATGTTCATTTGAACAAAGGAAACACAATTGTGTGTGTGTGTGTGTGTGTTTGAAAACCTAACAGTCCAGAGAAAGGCAGCCCAGAGCACATCCACATTTTCTGTCTCTGGGTCCAACTTCACTAATCTCTATCCTACTCTCCTATCACCAGTGAGTGGTTAGAAGTAGATAGTGGAAGGGGAGGACAAGCCCATTAATTTTTTTTTTCACTGTAACAAAACACACTTTATTCTCCTCATTCTATGAATCATCTAATATAGCAGTGTTTATCAGAGCATGGTCCATGGACCATCTATATTAGAACCACCGCAGGGGCTGTCAGACATGCAAACTCCTGGACCCCAACCCAGACCCAATGATTCTGACCTCTTAGGAGGGGACCCCGGAATACGGGTAAGGAAGCCCAGTTTCAAGGCTGATTTTTATTTTGTCTTCACATCCTACACTCCCAGGTCTACGTGAAGGGTTCACTATAAAACAAGGCAGACTAGAAGGACCAGGCTTGGAGGACGGGCTTCTGGCACGCTGGGCCACGCCCCAGCCATCAGAACCCTGCCTCCTCCTCTGCCCGCAGCTCTTGGCAGGAGCACTCTGACTCCCATGTGTCACCAGAAAAGCAGCATTTGTCATCGTGGTCAGGGAAGAGCTGTCACACATAGATGCAACATATGACAACTCGAGAATACCTATGGGCTCGAGGCTGGGTGAGCTCTCTCTGGGTGAGAACCAGTAGAGACAGAAAACGATCAACAAAAGAGCTCTCTGGGAACAAAATTAGAGATAGCTTCTTACGGCAATCAATCCATTAGCCCATATACACATCACTTAAAAAACAAACAAACAAACAAACGAGCCTGAAGAAAATTAGGCAGTAAACTTGGAAGACGTGAGCCCTTCCTAACATCACGCTAAGTGGTTCAAACAGCTTCAGCGGGCGCTGCCAGCTCTGGCTCCCAGAGCCGAAAGGACAGCCATGTCTACTTTTAAACCATTTAATTACGCCAGATGATCAAATGCTTTTTGTCTTTTACATGTCATATCTCAAACCCTCAGATCCCCTCACTGGCTGCGAGACAAAGCCACTGAGCTTCCATATTGGGAACCAGTAAATTTAATTGGTGGATGAAGTTCCCCACATCAATTCTGATCGCTGTCACTTCAGGAGATTTGGAAGACTCAGAGGCTGTGTGAAAACTCTTCTTTAAACGGCTAGGCAGAGAAGCCACGCTTAAGGGCTGCTTGCCCTTCAGGTCCCCTGGGTCTTCACGACGATCCTGCCAGTGGTTCAGGTGGAACTGAAGTGGGGGTGGGACATTTCTGTCTATCTTGACGACCTTCTCAAGGGTCTCCTTCTCTGAGCCCTTGGTCTGAGAGCCCCAAAGTTCCACCACATGCGTTATGAAGGCCACATCTTTGAGGTAGCGGTTTGTCCCCTCTGAGGCCTTCCTGGTGGGACTTGGTTGTGCCGTGCACAAGAACTCCTGCGGAGGAAGTGGCTTCTTGTATTTGTAAGGTGTTTCCAACCAGCTGTTCTCAGGCCAGGTCACAAGTGACATTCTGCCTCGCTGACTTGGTGACTCAGGAGTCCCTGCCTGACCCTGCTCAAGTGCAGTAAACAGGACACCAGGTAAGGTCTCAGACGCTTTTTTTTTTTTTCTTTTAATTAAGGAGACATTTAAACATAGCTGACTGTTACCCACCAGTTGGTGCTTGTGGTTTTGGTAACTCCAGGGGGAGAAAGTCTCAGTGCCTGCTGGTCAGTGGGTGGATATAACCTTTTTACAACAAATCACCAAAAAGAAGTACCTGGTTCATCTTGCTCCTCCAATTAAAGCCATGACAGCACGTAAGCCTAATACAGAGATTGTATGGTGTGGTAAAGTGCTTTATTTCACCAAGAGCCGGGCTCAAATCTCTGAGACCATGTGAAGCTGAGGTGAGGTGGGCTTTGCCCCTCAGGAGAGGTGTGCCAAAAGCATGAGGCCTTTCCCTGGCTCACTGAGTCGTCAGGGCCTCCCTCCCCACGTTGAGGCTGCGTTGTGGAGTCTGAACTCCTCATGAATGCTGTTGAAGAGAAAGGCATAGCTAGGGCTCTGCCCTTTCCTCTGACAAGCCAGGAAAGCCACAACCCCACCAGAAGCAGAGAAGAAAATCAAGAAGCAGAAACTCATATTCCATCTTAGACAATGTTCCAAGGCATCCTGTGACCCCGACCATAATATATGAGAAGAGCTATAAATGGAGCAAAGCCCCTTGGCGGCACAGGAAGACCTGAGGGAAGAAGTGTCCATCTGCAGGTCTCAGACAAGCCTGGAAGAGCAGAGTCCTCTCACACACCCCAAAGGGCTCAACTGCCCATCCCGTTTGAATCAGAGGCATTAGGGTATATCAGCGGGTGGTGGGAGCTTCCCTGGCGTCTGTTTGATACCAGCAAGTGGCAGAGGTGTGAGGGCAATGGAGGAGCACACAAAAATCATCTTTGAAAGACGCAACTTGTTGGAGAGGATGGGGAAGAGAGACTCCAACAGTACACAGACTTGTAAACTGTTGATTTCTCACGTACACGACTCTGTGATCTCGAAGACTATTTCTGCTCGTCTGAAAACCAGACTGGCTTGCTCTTGGGAATCTCCTTCAAAGGGCTGGTCCAAGAAGAACTAGCCTCACTGAAAGATAAGGAATAATTTTAAAAAGAATGAGTACAGGATCTGTACAAACATGTTACAAGCAAAACATGAGGAAAGGAGTAAGAAAAACAAATGTTAAGAAACAGACAGCAGAAATATGTGGTCACGAGGTAGGTGAAAATTATGACATCACCGCGAATTCAAAACAATGTTACAGGTTGATTTAAGACCTCAAAGCAGAAACATAAGAGCTCAGGGAAGAACCGGCTATAATAATAATAATAATTATTATTATTATTATATTACCACCATCATCATCATCATCTCCTTTTACTAATTTACAAAGAGACCTTAAAATATGCCCATAGTGGTTGAGAGCGCTTTTATGTATTAACTTATCAATCCTTACGACAGCCCTGTAAGGGAGATGCTCTTATCTTACTCAAGTTAATATGAGGTAACCAAAAGTCAAGTAACTGAACAAGAGTTACGTTCTGGCAGGTGGAATCGAACCCTGACTTCAACCCTCACTTTTAACCACTAGACTGTCCCCAGGAGCTGGGAGAGTCCAGGGAGGACACAAAGAGAAATTAAACCTGCCTTGGAATAAGCACAAAAAGGAATAAACACTGATGAAAATATAAGAAGGACACAAAGGAAAAGATTGAAAAGCAAGCAAAATGAGTTGGAAATGAAAAGTTGGACAAGAATAATATGAAAATAATAGAGACATCAGTCCAAAGAGATCCACAAATAGTATCCCCATTGAAAAGAACCAAGCAAATAGAAGAAAATACTCATTATTCAAGAATATTTCCAGAAATAAAAAAGACATACGAAAAGGTATATCACGTGCCAAGAAAAATGGATACACTGAGCATCAAATCATAGTAAAGTAACTAGACTTCAAAGATAAAGAAAGAATCCTGTGAGCATTCTAACCAAGAGGAAAATTTGCCTATACAGGGAAAAACATCAGGCTAATTTAACTTCTCCACAGGAATGGTCAACACTTTTTCAAATCATGGAAGGAAAATGTGAGGAATCCAAGAATTTTATACTCAGCAAATATGTTGATCAAGTATAAAAGCAGAAGACACACATTTTCAAAAATGTAAGACCAGCAGCAATGTTTTTTTTTTAACATCTTTCTTGGAGTATAATTGCTTTATAACAAAGTGAACCAGCTATACATATACATATGTCCCCATGTCTCCTCCCTCTTGCATCTCCCTCCCACCCTCCCTATCCCACCCCTCTAGGTGGTCACAAAGCACGGAGCTGATCTCCCTGTGCTATGCGGCTGTTTCCCACTAGCTATCTATTTCACATTTTGTAGTATATATAAGTCCATGCCACTCTCTCACTTCGTCCCAGCTTACCCTTCCCCATCCCCACATCCTCAAGTCCATTCTCTACAAGACCAGCAGCAATGCTGACCACTTTTTGAAGAAACTACAAGAAGGCAAATTTTTGTCAACCAAGAGATCAGGGGAGAAACCCTAGCAAAAAGAATGGTGGTGAGGGACTTCCCTGGTGGTCCAGTGGGTAAGACTCTACATTCCCAATGCAGGGGGTCCGGGTTTGATCCCTGGTCGGGGAGCTAGCTCCTGCATGCATGTTGCAACTAAGAAGTCCACATGCTGCAACTCAAAGATCCCACATGCCACAACTAAGACCCAGCGCAGCCAAAATAAATAAATAAAATAAAACAAATATTTAAAAAAAAGAATGGTGGTGAGCATTGAACCCATATAGCTGCAGGACTAAGAATTAGAGCATTGGTGGAAATTATAGTTGTTAATACAGAATGCAAGCGTCATACACTATTTCAATGTAGAAATAATATATTTCACCAAGACTCTGGAAGGAAAAAAGAAAGCAAACACACTGATTTCCAAACATTTTAGAGCTGGAGGTCAAATAATACTTTTTAAAGAAGTTAAGTGATGGTAATATAAATATGTTTAATCATAAATAATTAGAACTATTGAATAGTTTCCAAGATATATTAAGCAGAGAAAAAGCAAGTCAGAACAATATGTACAGTATACTAAATACCATCTATAGGGTAGGGAATATGTGATATATATAAACATATTCTCATAGGTACAAAGCTTATCTCGCAAAGAATATACACAAAATTGTTAATAACGTTTACTCAGTGGGAGGAAGGGGATCTGCTTGGTTAGGTTACAGGTTCAGAGGGAGACTCACTTTTCACTCTTCAGAATTTCATACCCTGTGCTTACACTAGCTCATCAGTAAGTTATTTTTAACCCAGGCTTTGATACATCGTTATAAGCCTCAAGTTCACACCATTTTTTCTTTAACTATTTTTCTGGGTTGTTCCATTTTGGCATATCTAGCTTGGCTCTGAGCTCCCTTTGCTGGTCTCCAGGTTATCATGCTAAGTCTGTCTGAAGAGACACGTACTAGTCTCTTCTCATCATAGCACGTTTAAGGCCCTGGTGAGAATCACTTTTTAAAAAGATGTCCTCCCTAGTCCTCATCCCTACTTCACCCCACCACCTCACCTCTTGCCTCTTGCCAGGTACTCTTTGCCTTGATATAAAAGTCTCTCCTCTCTGACTTCTGAGATGAATGTGCACAACTGGTGAGAGAAAAGCTTGTCATCAAAGAAGGCTGGGGAAAATCTGAGGCCCACAAAGAGGGTCAACAGAAGTGGCTGTCTTTTTTTCTCTGCAGACAACCTGCAACCCACTGAGGCAGGAACAACCTACACAAAGGACTTGGGTTGTAAACAGTGGCCTCTTCCTTTATTATTGAATCTAAGGGCTCACTAGAAGCCTCAGACTGAGACAGGAGAAGAGTTGGCTGGTGACTCGCTCCAAATCACTGCATTTCTATGTGCCTTGCAGAATTCGGGACTTTCTGAATGGTCCGGATGAGTCAGCAGCTGCTGAGTCAAATACTGGTGATCGGTATTGGGTGTTTAGTCCCCTCTCATATTTGTAAACGCATGCATCTGGGTGCATCCATGCAATCTCCTGCCAGGTTGACCAGTTCCCCCAGGAGAGCATCTGGCTTCCTGCTGATGGCAACCTGGGGGTGGTGTTTTCTCCCACTGGAAGTTTCCACCCAGGACAGAACCTATCTCAGTTCTGGGGTCTGGAGCCAAAATTGCCCTTGGTATGAGGTTGCCAGGCTAAGCCACCTCCATGTCCAATAGCTCTCCTCTGGTTTTTTCCACTCTGGGGTCTCCTGGGCCCTTCCATGCCCTGGCATGCACCTGGCCTCCTCTCAATCACATCTCGGCTATCTGATGCCCCCCACCCTGGGAAACAATGTGGGGCAGGATCTGTGACTGTGCTAATCACTGTGTGAAGTGCTTCATTTTTCCTACTTATTAGTAGTCCTATTATTGAGGACTACTGATGCCAGACACTGCACTAGGCATTTTACAAGTAATATTTCATAACAGCCTTTTGAAGCTGGTGTTGGAGGTTTAAAAAAGTTTCAGACATAGGCATATTTCTACATGACTCCAAGTCTACAATTTGTTCAACTGGGTCACCATCTTATTCCATCTGCATAGTGATCCTATGAGGTACTTATTATTATCTATATTTCTCCTACATCAATAAGCATGGTAGTTTTCCTGAATCTTAAGTGGGCTCCTGAATTGAAAAATCAAGAGCTTAGGTTTTAACTATACATTTTTTTCTCTTCCTTCTTTGTCTCTCCTTCAAAAACAGACAAGTGCTAAAGACACTGTAGAAGAAAGGATTGGCAGGTTTGTTGACTGCATGTAGAGGCACTGCTTCCTCTTTGGCCCTCTAAGATCTGGGGGACAAGGAGTGTGCTGGGGCCACTGGCCTAGAATTTGGATTTGGGAATGAGAATCTTTGGGCATAAATGAGATGAAAAGTTGTGAAGCTGTAGATAATCTACGTAGGGTCACTTTCTTTCTCCCATTTACACGACATTTTTGGAACCATTTCATAAGAATAAAATAGGTCTTTATAGATTCACATCGCCATTTAGGATGTGGACAGTCTTCAAAGGACTGAGATTTCTCATCTCTCTGACTTACTTTGAAAATATCCCACCTTGCAGGCCTGCTTCTGAAGTCCCCCACTCCCTACAGCATAACCTCCACAACTTCCTCAGGTCTTCCATAAATTGCAGAACGAGGCATGACCAGGGCAAAGAGGTGCTGAATATCTCAAGGTCCTGAGGCTCAGCGTCATTGCTTAGTTGTTGACTGGACTCACGTCTCGAATTTCAGAGTTGTTACTGAAGCTGAGTCCTTACTATGGGCCGCAGGAGGTATGCCAGGCTTCAGCTAGCTTTATCCATATTCCTAAATTCCTACTGTGGTCTTAGGACTCATACCCTCATCCCTTTCCAGGGCTGTGCCCCTGGCTTGTTCTTTTAAGTCCCCCTTCTAAATGGGAGTATATAATTAACATATATTCAACCACAAGTCTGTAAAGACATTATCCCATTTTACCTCCACAGAAGTCTTAGTAATTGGCACAGAAGGACTAAATAACTGCTTAAGGTCACACAAGTCCAGATCTTCCTGTTACCAGAGCTCTGTGCTTTCTACCACAACACATAGATAACCCGGGTTTTGTTCTTTTTGGTAAAGCAGACTTAAACACTAAATTCAAAGGTTACTTTACAGGCATAATTATCACTTAGGGTTCAACCAGCCATGATATTTTTTTAAAGACAGTCTTAGTGAGATGTAATTTACATGCCATAAAATTCATCCATTTAGAGTGTACAATTCAATGATTTTAGTGTATTTTACAGAGTTGTGAACTACCACCATAATCTTAAAATATTTTAAATCACTCCAAAAAGTAACCCCACACCCATTAATAGTCACTTCCAATTCTCCCCATCCTCTGCTCGAGGTAACCACTAATCTACTTTCTCTACATATAGATTTACTTATTCCAGACATTTCATGTAAATGGAATCAAATGTGTTTTTTTGTGTCTGGCTTCTCTCACTTAGCATTATAATTTCTAGGTTCATCCATTTTGTATGTATCAGAATTTCACCCCTTTTTACTGCTGAATAATATTCTATTGCATGGATATATCACATGTTTTTAACCATTCTTCAGTTCATGGACATTTGGATTGTTTCCACTTTAGGCTATTATGAATAATGCTGCTATGAACATTCATGTACAGGTGTTTGTGTAGACACGGGTTTTCAATTCTCTTGGGCATATACCTATAGGTAGAATTGCTGGGGCTTATGGTAACTCTATGTTTGACATTTTGAGAAGCTGTCAGACTGTTTTCAAAGTGGCTGCACCATTTGACATTCCTATTAGTATGAGGATCCTAGCCAAGGGTTTTTAAAAAGTCACTTTGATAATCTGTTTATCCACAAAATGGAGCTAACAATATCCACCCCACCTAGTTCTGGTGAGGCTTGAAGAGCATCATGTATAAAGAGGGACTCTCTCTCGGGCTCTGGAATAGAGGAGGTGTCAGTACATGGAGGCATTTGATTCCCAAGCAACGGGTATGGCTCACGTGCAGCAGCCATGAGAAGTTTTGTGTGTTCAAGACTTTTTCAGGCTTCACTTTTTCTTTGGCTAAAGATGGTTTAATGAAAGCTCCTATCATACCAAGAAACGGAGAGGCCTCAGTCACCTGAGAAGTGTTGATTGTGGAGGTCCACCCAGACCAGACTGATTGTCAGGACTTGAGGTAGCTCAGGGGCCAGTTTTCTTCTCTAATATAATTGGGCAGCTAGGCAGCTGGGCTTCTTTGGTCTTTCTCTGTCACTGAGACACTGCATGAGCCCCAGTTGGTATGGCCTGAGTGGGTTCTTGGGTAACAGTGAGCTTCCTGTTGGTTTTATTCATTGGGAACAGTTTGGAAGCCAATTCTAGAGCTCTCAACTGTCTGGGAATGCCATGTATCTCCACACTCGCTTCTGCCACCATTGGGCCTGGAGACCCACACCCACCAGAGCAGAAACCTGGGTGGGTGCTGCATCCCAGGTCCAGCCCCGAAGGCTGTCATCTGCCTGAGGAGGCCCAGGGGGAGCCAGGTCTGGTAGCTGGAATTCCTACCCATGGATCCAAGATTTAACAATGAAGACATGAAAATGATTCATGGCACAGAACTGGACTAGCACTGCAAGTTGGCAAGGTGCATATTTCATTTCCAGCAGCGTAGTTCAGCCAGACAACCTAGCACCGAGTTTGAACCTCTCCCAGTCTGAGCAGCCTCAATCTGAACTCTTGTCTTTATCCCTTGAAATTCTTCTATGGCAGCTGCTCCCTGGTCCCCAGACTCTTGCTTTGAGTTGGCCCCTGGGTCCTCCCTTGGTTATGGCATGTGTGGAATATGGCTTGGAAGAAGCCCCAGTTGTATTTCTTCAGACATTTACATGGTGCTGTTATCATGTCTGACTTAGAGGCCAGAACTGTCCTAGGGGGCCTGGAGATCATCTCTGCACAGAGGCTTTCTAAAGGGCTGACAGGTGGGAGGATCAGAGGCCTCAGGAGACTGGGACCATGTCCAGTATTCCTCATCATTCATCAGTCAGAGGATGTGAAAGTTACACTAATTAAATCAGCAGATAATGACAGGATACTGGGGTCTTCCCAGGCCTGTAGAAGCATCTACTTCCTAGTGGCATAATCAGTGATATTAACACATTTGATGGAGACACAAGGGGAGATTAATCTACAAGGGAACTCACAAAAAGGGGTCCCCTGTGGAGGAATGGGCTGTGTGGTTCCCCGGAACAGAGGAGAGACAGCCTCAGAACTGGGACATCAGCATCTCAAATAGTGTCTTCTGAGCACTCCAGACACTGGGAAGGGACCGCCCCTTTCTCGCCCAACCTCTCCCCTTGGTATCAACACATTGGCAGCCTGGCTTATCCATGGGCCACCTGTGACTATACTTGGATTAAGTCATCATCACTGAGGGATTTCACTGAGGATGCAAGAGAAGACTGACTGTAAAGCCAGAAGGACAACAACCAGCCTTTGGACTGTGGGTCTACTGGTGACAGGGCTGACAGCGTCCTGCCCTGACAACACCCTACACTGGCCACAGGCTGTTTTTCTAACTCCACCCACGGCCTTTGGAGGATACCCAACAGGATGATGAGCTGAGAGGCATGCTGGCATAAAGTGGGGCGAGCAAGGAAGGCTGTCCCAGGCGTTTGGGTTTTGATTTCAAGCTGAGCAACATTTACTTCATGTGCTATCAGTCATTTCCATACTTTCTCATTTAATGGTGCTAACAACTCCCTGAGTTTCACGCTACTAACCTTACTTTGTAGATGAAGGGATTGAGATTCAGAAATGTGAAGTCACCTGCCCACAGTCATACTCCTGGTTAAAATAAGAGACTCATTTTTGACCTTCAGTGGAGGCCACTGTTGAAAGTCTGGAGGCATCTGACTGCTAGCCCTGGTGCCTCCTGCCCATGCTCCTGACCTCCCCAGTCCAAGACCTGCCCTGGGATTGTGCAGCTGCGGCCCTGCAGGGACAGAGGGGATTTCCACTCATGCCCAAGCCATTCGCTGAGCACTAAGCTGGCCAGTTCCTGCCTTGTTGGGACAAAAGTGGCCCCAGGCATTGTTCTCATAGGGCCCAGAATAGATGGGGCCTCCACGAGGAGAGATACGCAGCAGCTATTCTGGTATCGAGGCAAGGAATTCGTCTGCGAAGGCATCAGCTTCCCTGGGAAGGAAATGCACACTCCAAAGGCTCACTGCCAACAAATCCTCCTCAGCACAAGGGGGAAGAAAGGCTGTTTCCACTCAGATCTCCGTGTGGGAAGGGAGGAAAGCAAACATCCTCTCCAGGAGGGAAGCTTGGGCCGAGTCTCCCTGTGCTGTGTTGTGGTCACAAGGCCCATGGGCCTTCAGCTCCGTTCTGAAACCGAGGACTATTCTTCTGGAGAGCCTAGCGCAGGCTCTCATCTTTATCATCAAAAGGCCCAGTGACATGGTTTCTGGGTGGGGTCTCTGACACTGAGAGCCCATGATGTATCCCAGGACGTGGGGCCCACTCCTTGCAACACTGGGCTGGCCCTTCCTCTGCTCCAGTTCCTGGCCAGGGCAGGACCAGCCCAGTAGGAGCCCTGGGCTTCTATGAGTAAATGTAATTAGCTTATCGACTGAGCTGGCCTTGATGAAGTATAAATCTGTGCTCTACCTTGGGTCTTCCTTCCACGGCTCTGGATCATCACATGACTTTTCCACTCAAGCTCATTTTCATCATCCAAAATTAGTTTAATTATTCACAAACATTAAAAATCTAGTGCATCTAAATCAAAGCTCTACTCACTCATACGTTTCACATCTTTGCCCCTGTCTGCCCCCCACAACTCCATACACACAAACACAGACACAGACACACACACACAGACACACACACACACACACACACACACACGCATGCCCCTTCCTGGCCTGGCTTGGTCTTGGAAGCCTGCAGTGGGGAAGGTCGCTTCCTTGTCCCTGTCCTACTCTCCCTGCTGCTGTTCTTTTGGACCTTTCAGGGTCTAGCCTAGAGGAAAGGGGGCCTCTGAAAAAAAGGGCACAGAATCCAAATGATGGGGTTATAATCTGGAGTCAGGGCACTCTTGGGATTATCCCAAATGTGGGATGCTTTTATGTATTTTCTGGGGGGATCTCCCATTTGCAGTGACTCACCATGGGCAATGCCTTCCCTAGCATGCTTTCTTCCACCTCCTGGTTTTCAGAAGCCCAACCGTCTGTTGGCATCCCCTCCTCCCTTCCTGCCTTCTCAGGCTGGTGACATTCTTAGGGCCCATCGGAAGGCAGACACCACCTCGCCTTGCCAAAGCTTTGCCTCTGGCTCAGCCACCTTCCATTTTCAAGGCAGGAATCAGTCTCGACATCCTCCCTAATTCCAGGAGACATGAATCAAGCTCCCCTCTAGAAAGATTTCCTCAAGGACCTCCTCACTTGCCCCCTCAATCACCTCACCCTCAACACCCCTAGATAGCTGGTGCTAAAGAAATCCTTCCTATCAGCCTTTTCAACTTCCTGAACTCCAAACCGGTTCTCCAGCATTCACCCATCATCACCTCCAGGCTACGGAGAAGAGAAGGCTGTGTGCTAGATGACCCAACACCTCACTCTAGAGGGTGGGGGTTTGAGCAACTATTGTTCTCAGTTTGGGGGCCTCAGGCAACACTCACAGACAGGAAGAGTCCTGTTTAACAACTGGTTAGACAAGAAAACACCCAGGGAAACCGTATCACCCACAATGTCAGCCTTCATGTCCCGTCTGAAGGCTGGCAGATTGGCTGTGTCCTCTCACTGGCGGAATTCCCAGGCGTCATCCTGAACCTGTCTTTGCTTCCTGGATGGAGGTCGGTCTCCCTGAGAGCCTGGCATTTTCAGTTATGACCTCACTGTGGGAGAAGAGATGAAATGGGGCTGAAACGCTTCCTAATCTAGCCCAAGCTGTCCTGGCCAGAGAACCGGTCAAGGTGAGGCAGGAGGGAAAGGGGTAGGACACAACCACTAGATAAATGAAGAAGGGGCCCAGGTATTGGGATGCGATAAAGACCAGCTGGAGCCAGCTGAAACCAAGACAGAATAGTCCAGTCATTGACCTTCAGCTCATTATACCTTCATTGTAATATTAAACATCACTCCCCCGTATGCCATCACAGTTCTGAAATGGACCATAAAAGGCCAAAAAGTGGGCAGCGGCCCAAGTCCTGGGAAATCCCCACCCTTCCCTGGAATAGTAAGAATATTCCTCCCACTCCTCAGCATATGAAATTACTTAGCCCATAAAAACCAACAACCCCATGCCCCGGGGCAGCTCTCACCAAATAAACTCATTTCACTTTTCTTTGGCTCACTCTTGAATTCCTTCCCCCGTGAAGCCAAGGACCCTCACTTGGTGGTCTGTCCTAAGGACTCCTGTGGACCCCAGAACGTGATAGTTCCCTTTCCTGTAACATCTTTTGTGGTGACCACGAAGGGACATTAAAAGGCATCATCTCAATCCGTCTACTGGGCTACGGCTCCCCTCCTCCATGGAGGATGGCTGGGACTTGGCCTGAATCATGAAAACCAAACAGCCCCTTAGGTGGTAGCAGATGCTGCCCATGGGATCTGGCAGAGACCGGCTCTCCAGCCGAGCCCGAGGCTTGTCTCTGCGGGCTCTCTCTCCTCCCTTCCCATCTGGTTATATAACTCTATCTCTTTGGAACTGAGAAGATCCACGAGACAACCACCCAGACTTCCAAATTAAGACCACAGCGTATAACTGGTGACCGGATTCCCCTCTATGGCTCCTTGAACCTGATTCCCCTTCGTGACTCATTCCCAGTCTCAGTCCAATTCTGGGACCTGGAACTGTGTTAGGGGGCCCAAGTAGGGGGCCCAAGGAAGTCCTCCACTAGATGTGTGGCCTGGCCCTCCCCGAGTGCTTCTCGGGACTCACGGTCTCATTGCACCCCTGAGTGGAAGTCACGAGAGGTCACTTTCCTGACGGGGGTCACAAGCTTATATTCCCTAGCCTAGTTTGGATTTACAAAATCCATCACCCTGGATTTTCCCCTCCTCTACCTCCTCTCAACCCCTCCTAACTTCTTAGATGGTCTACTGGTCCTTGGGCCCCCTTGCCAACTTTGCCAACAGGTTGGGTGTTGCCTCTGTTTCATGGCTGTACAGAGGTATCCCTCTTCAGCCTCCCCTCAGGTCAAGACCTACTGCTACTCTGAGTTCCCCGCTGATTTTCACCTGGTTGGATGTTTGATCTGACACTGTTATGCTAAACATCATAAGGGTATCGTCCTGAAGGGAACTTTTTCCTTGTTTTACTAACATCACATCCCCTTGTGGCATTCCAGCCCTATCCTTCGGCTCTTTCTGCTTCTTTTCTTCTTTTGCAGGATGGTAAAGATTATTCCTTTAGCTGATTCAGGGCCTAAATCTCCTCCCTCCCTCTCTGAAGGATTCAGGCCTTGGGATTCTGGTTTCTTTTTCTCCTGCTGGCTCTTATTCCTCCCCTTAACTAACCTGGGGGCTGTGCTTAGGCTTGCTGAACAGGCAGAGTTCTCACTGCTGCCTTTGCCAAACAAACCCTTTTTTAAGGCCAGATGGCCACAAGCCCAGTTTGCCCTGCTTAATTAAACACCTCTTCTTCTGAATTCCCTACCCTGGAGTCAGGGGCCATCACAGATCCGGCCTATTACACTATCTTTTTAACTGCCATCAGAACTTAATTCCACAATACCCCCTTGAGGGGGTCCATCCACTGAAGTCCCTAGCTGTGCACTCCCATCTTATGTTTCTGGGATATCACGGACACTACGAGAGCACCAGGACAGTTAACTACCTTTTGGCCAGGATCTATCAGACCGCTGTCCTATCACAAAGTCCTAACCAAAAATAGGGTTGACTACAAGCACCCCGAAGGACTCCCCGTTAGAATGTACATTAGCTGACTGGGATAAATTTAGACAGGATGGCTTAAGAAAAAAGAAATTAATTTTCTTTTGCAATACTGCATGGCCCCAATACAAACTAGGGGACCAAGAGATCTGGCCAGAAAATGGGTCACTGAACTACAATAGCATCTTGCAGCTAGACCTATTTTGTAAAAGGGAAGGTAAATGGGGGGATGTCGTGTACATCTAAATGTTCATGACCCTATTCCAAGATCCAGATCTAAAAAAATCCTGCTGCGTATGCCTGGCTCACAACCCCTTCCAGTGCCTTCTTCCTCCACAGGAGCCCAGTGTTTTAGATGATCCCTTTATGTGTCCACCTCCTTGAGGTCCACAACTGGGAACTCTTATCCCCCCAGTTCTGAGGGGAGACAGTCTTCTGGACCATCTACCCCTAGCGCCTCATCTGGACTGCTGGAAATCCCACCACCTTCTCCCTCCAGCCCAGTCCTGTATCCTTCACTACCGGAGGGGAGTTCTGCCAGTACTACACAAAGTGAGGCTACCATTGGCCTCCCAATACCAAACTCTGTCCCTTAAGAGAAGTGCTGGCTGGTGACAGAAAAGCAATCAGAGTCCATGTCCCTTTTCCTATGGCTGACCTAGTTACTTGCAAAGAGAAATTTGGACATTTTTCCAAGGACCCCAGTCAGTTTGTCGAGGAATCCACCGAGCTGACAATGTCCTATGAACTTACTTGGGATGACCTACAGGTCCTCCTTTCTACATGCTGCACCTCTGAAGAGAAAAGCTGGATCCCTGGTGCAGCCTGGGCACATGCCAACGAATTGCCAATGAGAAATCAAGGACATATAACCTACATCACAGGAGGGGATGAAATCTCCAGCCAAGACCCCCTACTGGGACTTACAACAGGGAGGTAGAGGGCTTGAACACAAGAACCACATGATAAGTTGTCTCACAGAAGGGATGAAAAGGTATGTTGTTAAGCCTGTTAATTATGTCAAAGTCAGAAAAGTAACACGGGAAAAAATGAGAATCCTGCCCTCTTCCAGGGCTGCCTGGAGGAAGCCTTTAGAAAATATACCAGTATTAATCCTGACATCTCAAACGGCAAGTTCCAGTAAATACCCGTTTTATCACTTAATCTGCCCCAGACATTAGGAGAAAATTACAGAAGGCAGCTATGGGACCCCAAAACCCCATGTATTTGCTCATGGACTTGGCCTTTGGAGTATTTAACAATAGAGATAAGGTTGAGGAAGCAAAAAGGATTCAGGGACAACAATGAAAGGCACAATGATTGGTGGCAGTCCTAGCCCCCGCACCACCTCAGGGTCACCCCCTCACTCCCTTGCACAAGCCCATGGTGGGGACAAGATCTAGAAAATCTGGATCAGAGCCACTGCCCCACTGAGAAGGGACCTGTTTTAAATGCAGCCATGAGGGCCACTGGAAGGATAAATGCCCCCTGTATGGAAAAAGTCCACCAGGACCCTGCCATATATGCAAATGAGAGGGCCACTTGAAATGGGACTGCCCCCACGAAGAAAGGCCAGCTATGCCATGGTCAGCCTGTAACAACTGTTGAGTCTGGAGCACTACCATCTAACACTTTTGCCCAAAAGGCCAAATGGATTGCCTTGATCAGAGCACTCCAGCTAGGAAAGGGATTAAGAATCAATATATAGAGAAAAGCAGCCCAGACGGCAGAGCAGAAAGACTCTGAGCTCACTTGCTCTCACAAGCACAGCAAAATCACAAATATCTGAGAAAACCACCAGCGATGAAAAAAACTGGAACCTACCAAAAAAGATCTAGAACTAAAGACATAAAGAAGGAACCACAACAAGATGGGTGGGAGGTGCAGACTTGCAATATAATCAAATCCCATACCCCCCTGGGGTGGGTGACCCACAAACTGGAAAATAATTATATTGCAGAGGTTCTCCCACAGGAGTGAGAGTTCTGATCCTCACATCATGCTCCTCAGCCCAGGGGTCCAGCACGGGGAAGAGGAGTCCCCAGAGCATTTGGCTTTGAAGGCCAGAGGAACTTAATTATAGAAGCCCCATAGGACTGGGGAAAACAGAGACTTCAACTTAAAGGGTGCACACAAATTCTCATGCACACTAGGACCAAGGGCAAAAGCAGTAATTTGATAGGAGCCTGGGCCAGACATACCTGTTGGTCTTAGAGAGTCTCCTGCAGAGGTGTGGGGGGCGTGACTGCAGCTCAATCTGGGGACATAGACACTGGTGTCAGACATACTGGGCAACATTCAACCATGTGAACACAGGGGCTGCCATCTTGACTCCTTACACCAAGACCTGGCCACATCCAACTGGCGCGAGTGCTGGGATGCCTCGGGCCAAACTAACTAGAAGGGACACAGTCCCACCGATCAGCAGCCAGGCTGCCTAAAGACTAAAGAGCTCACAGCCACCTCTAGATATGCCCCTAGATACAGACCTGCCCACCAGAGGACCAAGACGTAGCTTCACTCACCAGGGGACAGGAACCAGTCCTTCCCACCAGGAAGCCTGAACAAGCCTCTAGACCACCCTTACCCACCAGGGTGCAGTCACCAGGAGAAAGCTATTATCCCACACTGCAGACCAGATGCTGCAGACCACACTGCAGTCCATGCTACTAGGACTAGCTGGGCCCTGGCCTTGCCCACTAGCAGGAAAATGCAACCTTTGGGACACCTTGGGCCCCATACCCAACAGCCAACAAATGGTGTCCGGAATTGCCCCCCCACTGCCCCCTCAACAATCTGAAATAAGCTCTGGGATCTCTGGGCCCCACAGCCAGACTCCAGGAACCAGTTCTGCCTGCCAGTAGTCCAGCAGTAGCCCCAGGATCTGGCTTCACCTGCCAGAGGGTAGGCAACAGCTCCAGAGTCTTTGGGACTCTGACTCCACCCACCAGTAAGCCAGCACTAGCCCCATGGTCCCCTAGGATTCTGCAACCAGCCATCTTATGACCATGCTGCACTGAACAGCAGGCAGCAGTATTCGCACAAGGCAGGGCCTGGCAACCAATAGGACTAGGGGCCAATCAAGACTACCAGAATGCCCACAGTCAGCCCACCACAACAGAAGGACCCACACAGACTTCTTTGGGGGAACCCCTACAGCATATAGCTTGGGTGACGACAGGGGAGTACACTGCTGGGGTGCATAGCATGCCTCCTAGAGAGGGCCAGTTCTCCAAGATTAAGGAACGTAACTAATCTATCACGTACATAAACTACAACTAGCAACTTAGACAAAATGAGGTAGTGGAGGAATATGTTCCAGATGAAGGAACAAAATAAAACCCCAGAAGAAGAACTAAGTGAAGTGGAGACAGGCAATCGACCCAAGAAAGTGTTCAGAGTAGTAATAAAGATGATCAAAGAACTTGAGAGGAGAATGGAGGCACAGGAGGAGCAGTTACAAGTTGTTTTTTTGTTTTGTTTTGTTTTTTATGCTGTGGTTTTTATTTTATTGAGATATAATTGACATATAACATTAGTTTCAGGTGTACAACATGAATAGATACATGTCTATATTGTGAAATGATAATCAAAGTCTGGTTAACATCTATCATCATACATAGTTACAATTTTTTTCTCTTGTGATGAGAACTTTCAAGATTTGCTCTGTGACTTTTAACTATCTTTGCTGGGGCCACAACTTCTACCAGGAGTCTGACAGCTGAGTTATGACTTAAAATTCCAATTTTAATGGTTTTCCTCTCTTTCCCAGTGTGGAATGTGTTGGAAAAATAGGCCACGTTCCTCTGTCCAATGTCACATATAACTTCTTCCCTTGCTGACTAGGGGTTTCTAACCTTTTTCCAATGAGAACAGGGTGAGGAAGGCATGGTGGTTGAAACAAGTTTTTAACAAAGAGTTAGAAAGCATGAAGAACAACCAGAGATGAAGAATACAAAAACTTAAATAAAAAATACAGTAGAAGAAATCAATAGTAGGCTAAATGATTCAGAAGACTGGATCAGTGAGCTGGAAGACAGAATAGTGGAAATCACTGCCACTAAACAGAAAAAAGAAAAAAGAATGAGGGCTTCGCTGGTGGCACAGTGGTTAAGGATCCACCTGCCAATGCAGGAGACACGGGTTCAAGCCCTGGTCTGGGAAGATCCCACATGCCGTGGAGCAACTAAGCCTGTGTGCCACAACCGAGCCTGTGCTCTAGAGCCCGTGAGCCACAACTACTGAAGCCCATGCACCTAGAGCCCATGCTCTGCAACAAGAGAAGCCACTGCAATGAGAAGCCCGTGGACCGCAACAAAGAGTAGCCCCTGCTCACCGCAATTAGAGAAAGTCCACGTGCAGCAACGCAGACCCAATGTAGCCAAAAATAAATAAGTAAAATAAATAAATTAAAACAAAAAGAATGAAAAGAAATGAGGACAGTTTAAGAGACTGCCTAGTATAATATCAAGTGCACTAATATTCACATTATGGGGTCCCAGAAGGAGAAGAGCCAGGGAAAGGGCCTGAGAAAGTATTTGAAGAGATAATAGCTGAAAACTTCCCTAATCTGGGGAAAAAAAAAAAGTCACCCAAGTCCAGGAAGCACAGAGTCCCATACAGGATTAACCCAAAGAGGGACACACCAAGTTAAACTGTAATCAAAATGAGAAAAATTGAAGATAAAGAGAGAATACTAAAAGCAGCAAGGGGAAAGCAACAAATAATCTACAAGGGAACTCCCATAAGGCTATCAGCTGATTTTTCAGCAGAAGATCTGCAGGCCAGAAGGGAGTGGCATGATATATTTACAATGAAGAAAGGAAAAATATCAAGAAACAAGAATAGTCTATACTCATCAATCCTCTGATTCAGATTTCATGGAGAAATAAAAACTTTCCAGACAAGTAAAAGCTAAAAGTATCCAGCACCACCAAACCAGCTCTACATCAAATTAGGAAATTATCTAGGCAAAGAGAAAAGGCCACAACTAGAAATGAGAAAATTACAGACCGAAAAATCTCACCAGTTTAGGCAAACATACAATAAAGGTAGGAAACCATTCACACACAAAGCTAGTAGGGAGGTTAAAAGACAAAAGTAGTAAAATTGTCTGTATCCACAATAAGCAGTTAAGAGATACACAAAACAATTAAATGTAAAATATGATATCAAAAAGAGCAATCATGAGGGGAGAAGAGTGCAAATGCAAGTTTTTTTTTTTTTTTTTTTTGCAGTACGCGGGCCTCTCACTGTTGTGGCCTCTCCCGTTGAGGAGCACAGGCTCCGGACGCGCAGGCTCAGCGGCCATGGCCCACAGGCCCAGCCGCTCCGCGGCATGTGGGATCTTCCCAGACTGGGGCACGAACCCGCGTCCCCTGCATCGGCAGGCGGACTCTCAACCACTGCGCCACCAGGGAAGCCCACAAATGCAAGGTTTTAAAAAACATTTGAACTTAAGAAATCAGCAACTTAAAACAATTATGTATATATAGACTACTATACAAAAACCTCATGGTAAGTGCAAACCAAGACTATAATAGATATACACACAAAAAAGGAAAAGGAATCCAAACTTAACACTATAGATAGCAAATCAAAAGAGAAGGGAACAAAAAAAGGAAGGGGGAAAAAAAAAGACCTACAAAAAGAAAAGAAATCCAAAACAATTAACAAAATGGCAATAGGGACATACATGTTAATAATTACATTAAATGTAAATGGACTAAATGTTGCCTACGAGAGACTCACTTCAGATCTAGAGACACACACAGACTGAAAGTGAGGGGATGGAAAAAGATATTCCATGTGAATGGAAATCAAAAGAAAGCTGGAGCAGCAATACCTATATCAGACAAAATAAGTCTTTAAAGTAAAGACTGGTACAAGAGACAAAGAAGGACACTACATAGTGATCAAGGGATCGATCCAAGAAGAGGATATAACAATTGTAAATATATTCAATATATGCACCCAACATAGAAGCACCTCAATATATAAGGCAAATGTTAGCAGACATAAAAGGGGAAATTGACAGTAACACATCCGAAAGCAGCAGAAGGCACATTCTTTTCAAGTGCACATGGAACATTCTTCAGGACAGATCACATGCTAGGCCACAAAATGAACATCAGTAAATTTAAGAAAATGAAAATCATATCAAGCATCTTTTCCAACCACAACAGGATGAGTCTAGAAATCAACTACAATAGAAAAACTGCAAAAAACGTCTAAAAAATATGCTCCTAAACAATAAATGGATCACTGACGAAATCAAAGAGGACATTTAAAAATACTTAGAGATAAATGACAATGAAAACATGACAATCCAAAACCTATGGGGCACTGCAAAAGCAGTTCTAAGAGGGAAGTTTATAGAGATACATACTTACCTCAGAAAACAAGAAAAATCTCAAATAGACAACCTAACCTTACACCTAAAATAACTAGAGAAAGAAGAACAAAATCCAAAGTTAACAGAAAGAAAGAAATCATAAATATCAGAGCAGAAACAATTCAAATAGAGACTAAAAAAAAGATCAATTAAAATAAAAGTTGATTCTTTGAAAAGATAAAAATGTTGATAAACCATCAGCCAGATTCATCAAGAAAAAAAGGGAGAGGGCCCAAATAAAATCAGAAATGAAAATGGAGAAGTTACAAAGGACACAACAGAAATACAAAGGATCATAAGAGACTATTATAAGCAACTTTACGCCAATAAAATGGACAACCTAGAAGAAATGGACAAATTCTTAGAAAGACACAATCTCCCAAGATTGAACCAGGAAGAAATAAAAATACAAAGAGACTGATTACCAGTACTGAAATTGAATCAGTAATTTAAAAACTCCCAACTAACAAAGGTCCAGGACCAGATGGCTTCACAGGTGAATTCTACCAAACATTTAGAGAAGAGTTTAACATTTAACCTCCTCAAACTATTCCAAAAAATTGTAGAGGAAGGACCACTTCCAAACTTATTCTATGAGGCCACCATCACCCTGATATCAAAACCTTCAAAGATATCACACGAAAAGAAAATTACAGGCTAACATCACTGATGAACATTGATGCAAAAATCCTCAACAAAATACTAGCAAACTGAATCTAACAATACCTTGAAAGGATCATATATCATGATCAAGTGGGATTTATCCGAGATGCAAGGACTTTTCAATATCCACAAGTCACTCAACGTGATACACCACATCTACAAATTGAAGAATAAAAACCATATGATCATCTCAATAGATGCACAAAAGGTTTTGATAAAATTCAACATCCATTTATGATAAAAACTCTCCAGAAAGTGGGCATAGAGGGAACATACCTCAACATAATGAGTTCCATATACAACAAGCCCACAGCTAACATCATACTCAAGAGTAAAAAGCTGAAACATTTCCTTTAAGATAAGGAACAAAGCAAGGATTCCCATTCTCACCACTTTTATTCAACATAATTTTGGAATTCTTAGCCACAGCAATCAGAGAAGATAAACAAATGTATCCAATTGGAAGGGAAGAAGTAAAATTGTCACTGTTGGCAGATGACATGACACTATACATAGGAAATCCTAAAGACTCCAACAGAAAACCACTAGAGCTCAATGAATTTGGTAAAGTTTCAGGATACAAAATTAATATACAGAAATCTGTTGCATTTCTAAACACTAACAATGACATACTCGAAAGAGAAATTAAGGAAACAATCCCATTTACCACTGCACCAAAAAGAATTTAATACCTAAGAATAAACCTACTTGAGGAGGCAAAAGATCTGTACTCTGAAAACTGTAAGATGCTGATGAAAGAAATTGAAAATGACACGAACAGATGGAAAGATATACCATGTTCTTGGATTGGGAGAATTAATATTGTTAAAATGACCATACTACCCAAGGCATTCTACAGATTCAATGCAATCACTATCAAATTACCAATGGCATTTTTCACAGACCTGGAACAAAATATTTTAAAATTTGCATGGAAACACAAAAGATTCCGAATAGCCAAAGCAGTCTTGGGAAAGAACAGAGCCGGAGTCAGTTGCCTCCCTGACTTTCATACTACAAAGCTACAGTAATCAAAACAGTATGGTACTGGCACAAAAACAGACACACTCCCTCAATGGAACAGGATAGAAAGCCCAGAAATAAACCCACACATATATCATTAATTAATCTATGACAAAGGAGGCAAGAATGTACAATGGAGAAAAGATAGTCTCTTCAATAAGTGGTGTTGGGAAAACTGGACAGCTACATGTAAAAGAATGAAATTAGAACATTCTCTAATGCCATATAGAAAAATAATCTAAAAATGGATTAAAGATCTAAGTGTATGATCAGATACTATAAAACTCATAGAGGAAAACGCAGGCAGAGCACTCTGACATAAATTGCAGTAATATTTTTTTGGATCCGTCTCCTAGAGCAATGGAAATGAAAGCAAAAATAACAAATGGGACCTGATTAAACTTAAAAGCTTTTTCAAAGCATAGGAAACCATAAACAAAACAAGATGACAACCTACAGACTGGAATAAAATATTTGCAAACAATGCGACTGACAAGGGATTAATTTCCATATACAAACAGCTCATACAGCTTAATATAAAAAAAATACAAAACCAAACAACCCAGTCAAAAACTGGGGAGAAGACCTAAATAGACATTTGTCCAAAGATGACATCCAGATGGCTACAGGTACATGAAAAGATGCTCAACATAGCTAATTATAGGAGAAATGCAAGTCAAAACTACAATGGGGTATCACATCATATCAGTCAGAATGTCCATCATCAAAAAGTCTACAAGTAATCATTGCTGGAGAGGGTTTGGAGAAAAGTGAACCTTCCTACACTGTTGGTGGTATTGTAAGCTGACATAGCCACTGTGGAGAACAGTGTGGAGGTTGCTTAAAAAATAAAAATAGAAAAAAAAATAAAATAAAATAAAAATAGAGTTACCATGTGATCCAGCAATCCCACTCCTGCACATATATCTGGAAAAGACGAAAACTCTAATTTGAAAAGATACATGCACCTCAATGTTCACAGCAGCAATATTTACAATAGCCAAGACATGGAGGCAACCTAAATGTCCATCAACAGATGAATGGATAAACATATGATATGTATACTATATATATTCAGTGGAATATTACTCAGCCATAAAAAGGGTGAAATAATGTTATTTGCAGCAAAATGGATAGACCTAGAGATTATTATACTAAGTGAAGTAAGTCAGAGAGAGAAAGACAAATATCATATGATATCACTCATATGTGGAACCAAAAAAATGATACAAATGAAATTATTTAGAAATCAGAAGCTGACTCACAGACACAGAAAATAAACTATGGTTACCAAAGGGGAAGGGGGGTGGGTGGGAGAAATTAGGAATTTGGGATTAACAGATACACACTACTATATACAAAATAAATAAATAACAAGGACCTACTGTATAGCACAGGGAACTATATTCAGTATCTTGTAATAACCTATAATATAAAAAAATCCGAAAAAGAATATATATGTATAACTGAATTACATTTCTGTACACCTGAAACACTGTAAATGAACTATACTTCAATTAAATAAAAAAGAATTTTGTTAGGAATTGATGTTAAATTTTATCAAATGCCTTTTCAACATCTATTGACGTGATCATACTTTTTCTTCTTTGTGTTATTAGCATAGTGAATTATGTTAATAAGTTTCCTAATATTTTAAAAAAAGAATCAATATATATTTACTGATTCCAAGTAAGGATTTCTAGTGCTACTTGCCCATGCTGCCACACTGAAAGAAAGGGACTACTAATAGCTAAAGGGTCCCTTATAAAACACCAGTTAGAAATTCTAGAACTCCTGTAAGTGGTCCAGCTTCCAAAGGAGGTTTCAGTCATTCATTGTAGAGGTCACCAAAGGGTCAACACCTTTCTTATAAGGGGAAATGTCCTGGCCGACAAGGCCGCTAAGACTGCAGCCAAAGAACAGCCAGCCCTACAAGCTGCAGCTCTCATACCTGACACTCCACCCTTCCCAACTGTGCCATCTTTTATACCTGAAGAAATTGAGTGGGCTAAGTATAGGGGACTGGAAAGAGACCTCTCAGGATGGCAGACAGAAGATGACAAGCTTCTCACTGCTGGGGCTGAGCAATGGAACATAATTAAGCACTCCCACAAATCTTCCCACGGAGGGTGGGACTCCCTACTCATACTGTTTACTCAAGTGTTCCTCGGTGAAGGAATGTCCCAAACTATTAAAAATGTCAACAGGGTTTCTAAGCTTTGTGCCCGCAGTGACCAGGAAGCCTCCACCCCTAACTTGGCCCATACAACATTGGTCAACCTATCCAGGGAAAGATTGGCAAACGGGCTTTACCCAGATGCCCCCATGTAGGGGATGAAAATACCTATTGGTATTCATAGACACTTTTACAGGGTGGATAGAAGCTTTCCCTGCTAGAACTGAAAAGGCAATAGAAGTATCCAAATTTCTGCTTAAAGAGATAATTCCAAGATTCAGATTACCCAAAACTTACAGAGTGATAATGAACCTTCCTTCACTGCCAAGGTGACCCAATAGGTTTCCTCAGCTCTAGGTACTCACTACCACCTCTACTGCTCCTGGAGGCCCCATCCCTCAGGCAAGGTAGAAAAGCAAATCATGTTCTAGAAAGAACGCTGGCTAAACTATGCCAAGAGACTTCAGAAACCTGGATCTCCCTGCCTGTAGCCCTCTACAGACCAGGATGGCCCCAAAGGGAATTTTAAAACTTAGCCCCATTGAAATGACCTATGGAAGGCCCTTTTTGACTTCAGTTCTCTTGTTTGATGAGAAAACCCACCAACTGGCCTCCCACATTGAAGCCAAATTGAAAAGGCCCTCAGAGAATAAGGAAACAATGTGCTGCCTACCCCCCACAAAAGAAAAGGTCGAAGTCTCCATCCAGTCAGGGCACTCTGTCCTACAAAAAACTTGGAAGGAAAGGTTCCCTGAGGACCAGCTACAACCAACATGGAAGGGACCATTATCAAGTGCTACTAAGTACCCAACTGCTGTCAAGCTACCAAGAACTTCTAGTTGGATTCATCTGTCTAGAATAAAACGTGTAACTTATAAGTTCCAAAAGGAACCAGAAGAGCTATGAGCCAGTGGAAGACCTCAGATACCTGTCGCAGAGAATAGGTGACTTCACCTGGCTGTGGTGGGTTGGCCTAGTAATCCTTGTGTTTTTAACTATCATCCTCTTATTCTGCTGCTTTTCAGAAACCCCTCCCCCTCGTAAATATCTTCTTTGCCCTTGCTGGGTCTGAGGAAAAAATGTAGTAATATGATGTCAAAAGCCATGATACTCCTAGTAGCGCTTCTCACGATGGCCACGGCTCAGGGGGAATGGAAAAATAATGCTTTAGTAAACGTATCTAAAAGAGTTGCCTAAGGAGAAAAACTAGTTAATTGTTGTTGGGTCTGCCTCAAAAACTCTGGCTCACAACAACCATTTATAGGCACAAATAGGTACATGGATACCCCACCTCCCCTGCCACTGATAGAAGCGCCATGGGAAATACCCTTGTCAGGCCCGATACCTTGCCTGTGTTTAACTCTTTTTAAAAAGGTGACATAACTTTTCCCCGTTAATCATGGCTACTTTTGTTATCCAGAAAACCAGTCAAGCTTCCAAGGCCACTACACCTCTTATGGTTCTTTTGGCTATGGTGAGCCGCTTTGGAACAATCCCTGGCTACCAGATGGTAATATCACTGCAGTGTTTTGGAACCCAGACCCACACTGCATTCCCATGAATGCCTCCACTCTGTGTGCTTATAAGAAAACCCAGACTGAAGGTGCCTATGGGATAGGGATGAAATGGACTAAAAATTGGGCTAAAAACTGTCCGGCTCTATGGAAATGGTGGGTAAAATCTCTTACATCAGTATCTCATCTAAGCCAAGGGCATGGAAAACTCCTGAACTCAACTATTTTGTATATGCTAATGGGCTCCTGTCCCCACATTGTGTTCACAACTTGTCCCTTCCATGGATCCAGACAGCTGCTTCCTTGTTAAATTCTTCTGTTCCCAGATCTCCTGCTGCACCTTCAGGATATGGCTGGATATGTGGCACTCCCCAGAATGAGGGCCCAAAGACAAGTGCGCCCCAGGGGAAATTTGGCCCCTATGTAAATGCTTATCCTTATATCAATAACGTGTGGCACTGGGGAGCCTGTACATTAGAACATTTGGTCCCACTCACAGTCACAATACATAATGATAATATCATCCCAGGAGGGCCACTGGATTAATATTGGCAGGAAGAGGACTGGCAGGGGACTGTCAGCTCCATGGGGTGGCTTTGCCTACCATGAGGTAACCCTAGAAGATCTAACCAACACTTTAGAGAGCTTAGCATTGACCACGGGAGATGCCCTAAAAGGACTTCCAACTTCTTTAAACTCATTGGCCAATGTGGTCATGGACAATAGATTGGCCTTGGATTATTTGCTGGCTGAGCAGGGTGGCATTTGTACAGTCATAAACGAAACCTACTGTACCTATGTCAATAAGTCAGGCCAGACCAAGATGGACAACAAAAAGATTTACGAACAAGCATCAATGGTTACGCTGCTACAAGATCAGACCCTAATACCATCTGGTCCACCATTAAGAGCGCCTTCCCTAGCCTTACTTGGTTCCTGCCCCTCCTGGGCCAGTAACGATCATACTCCTATTCCTCCTCTTTAGACCCTGTGTCTTTAACCTCTTGGTAAAGTTTGTGTCTTCCAGGTTACAACAGTTCCACATCAAAATGATGGCTATGCGAGTACTCCAGCCCATACTGCCCTCCGACTTAAAACAAGAAGCTGTCCTGCCCCTGGGATTCCTAGACCAGGCATCCAGAGATATTTACTCCCTGACAGGCAGGGTCGACACCCCGTACTCATCCCTGAAGCAGCTACAGAAGATGGAGTGTCGCCCCTCTGCTTCTCATAAGAATATGAGAGTAAAACCTCTGAGGAGGGAATGAATCAGGAGGGAAAGGGGCAGGACACAGCTGCTAGATAAATGAAGCGGGGGCTCAGTTGCTGGGACGCGATAAAGACCGGCTGGAACCAGCTGAAACCAAGGTGGCTTTGAGAATAGTCTGGTCATTATACTTTCATTGTAATACTAAAAATCACTCCCCCTTATGCCACGACAGTTCTGAGGCGGACAATAAAAGGCCAAAAAATGGGCAGTGGCCCACTTCCTGGGAAATTTCCTCTCTTGCCTGAAACAGCAAGAATATTCCTCCCACCTGTTAGCAGTATGAAATTAGCCCATAAAAACCAACAACCCCATTCCCTGGGGCCACTCTTACTTTCTGAGATGCTCCCCATTCTGCCTATGGAGTGTGTATCCCTCTGAATAAACTTGCTTTCACTTTTCTTTGGCTCGCTCTTGAAATACTTCCTGGGCGAAGCCAAGGACCCTCACTTGGTGGTCCGTCCTAAGGACACCTGTGGGTTCCAGGACATGACATTTCCCTCTCCTGCAATGAAGGTCAGTGCCTCAATTTGAGGGTTGTGAAATCTGGAGGGGGGATGCAAGGTAGGGGTCTGTCTTTGTTGTCTTTTGCTCAGGGCTGGAGTTTTTGGATTAGTTTTGGCTGAATGACTCACCAGCTGGCAGACCTTGGCAAAGGCCTTAAGGGCTTCACCTGTAAGATGGAGCTGGGAACAAGTCTGAGAGCTCTACCAGCAACAAAGTTAAAGTGAAGTAGATAGGAGTAGGAAGAGGTGGCTTGTTGCCGGGTTTCTTCAGCGTGTCATGGGCCCAAAGTGTGTTGGCACCTCCATGCGCTAGAAAGCTGTCTCAGAGCAGGCCTGATGGTGCCACTCTGAGCCCCAGTTTGCTCTTCCTCTGGCATTCCCAATCCTGGAAACAGAATCCAGCAGGGCCCCGACTTCTCCCCACTCACCCACGACAACAAGTCTTACAAAATCCGCGGATTCTACCTCCCAAATTTACATTGAATTGGCTCATCCTCTCTTTTGCTTTGCCCAGAAAAGACTTACGTTATCTCTTGGCTGGAGTCTTCATCATTCTGACGGTTGGCTTCAACCTTTCTTTGTCACCGACCTTCCTGAGTCAATCCCCAACAAGGGTCCTCCTTCCTGGTATCCTTCGAGCAAAGAACGAGACGAAATTTGGTTCAGAAGCAAAGGAAACTTTTCTTCTTTGACCAGAGAACGGAGAGGTGTGCGCTCCGGCTCTAAACACTCTGCACATGTTCCCCACGCTCTCTCCGAGAGCCTGTGGGTGGGGCTACTTTATTCGAGTCTCCTCAGCGGGGAGGGGGCGGGGTTCTCCTGAGGCGGGCGCAGCTGTGCGGTCACGCGCTAGATCACAATGCCGCGTGCAGCGTCTCTGCACACGGCCCGCTGCTGCCATCTTGGATCGAGTGTCCTGAGCTGCCCTTCGCTTCGCTGCGCTGCCGGGAGCTGAGATGCCGCCGGCACTAGGAGCCCTGGTCCCAAGTGCCTGGGGCAGGGCATCTCCTTGCAGCCCCTTATGGGGAAGCGAACCGAGACTAAGCACAAAGGATTAAAACAAAGGTAAGACTTTATTTCATTACCCAGCTTCTATTTTTATTTCCTGGGAATTATTAATGGACTTTGCCGGTGACAAATTCCTCCTCTGCCTTTGTCCTGCTTCTCATTCTTGAGGGGTGCTGAGGGGCCGCGGCGGTGGTCTGTCTTATGTAACTGCTTCTTGCTGAGTTTGGGCGTCATCATAACCTCGGGTAGAGGACCAGAACTTCTCCCTAGCCACTTTTAGATATGTTTGATTGTCACCAGGCCTTGGCCCTAACTGTTCATATTCCTGAGTGGCCGCCATTTGTCTAACCTTTTGGAGACAGAGGACATAAGACAATTTAAGATACATGGCCCAGATGTCAGCGAGAGAACGATGGTTATTAAGGGGCACAGGAAAGTAGAAACCAAATGACGCTGGGGAGGGCCTGTTTTACCCTGCACCACATTTGTTCGGCAAGGTCAGCCTGGCTGGCTTCTGTGAGCCAAGTTGCTTTTTCTAGTAGCCTGTCTGCACTTACTCCAGTCAGGCCACTTGCATTGACATAAAAGCAAATTGACACGCTGGCCAGTGCACAGACCCCTCCCTGTCAGCTAACATAATCTAGGGCAATTCGGTTGTCTAGGATCAGGCTGGCCAGTGAGTCAACTGATTTTTGTATGGGGTTTAAAGGTTTGTTTTGTTTCACATGTCAAGTTGTTTTCTAACAGTTTGAAGTCGAGGCCAGTCTCAGTGGAGACTGTCACCACTGTGGCTACTACCTTTTTTAGGGTGACAGCGTTATATGCAGTTCCCCCAGCCAGGGTCACTAGTACTCCAATGAGTGCAATGACTCCTGGGATTAGTAGTCTTGTGGCTCTTTTGGAGTGTTATGGCTTCTTCGTGTGGGTAGTGAGTCGATTGTAAACTCCAACTAAGATTGGATGTGGTCCCACAGTTCTCATGGTGACACAGCCCCTCACCTTAGTACTGTCTAAGCATTGGATGCCCAGCCCCTCTTTGAGTTTGGGGGCATACCCAAGAACGTGTATCCTCTTTGTAAGCACAGCGACCCTGTGCCATTGGCTTGAGTCCTCGAAGGGTCAGTGCTCTGGTGTTTCATCTACTTAAGTACCTCTAGGACTCCATGGGGGCACCCAGGTACCAAACTCAACTGTTTTCCCTTGTTGGATCACCTGATTCACATATTGTTCGTGCTGTTGGTCCGTAAGTGTCTCAAGGGGGATCAGCTGCTTCAACTTGTTTACTGTTTATCACCAGCTGGGAGGAAGGTGGTATTTAGTAGTCCCCCCTTGGTTATTGAGTTTCCTCTTAAAAATGTCTGATGCTCCTTTCCTGTTTCAGGTTGGGCATGACAGATCCAACAGTCAGTGAATTTCCATTGTCCTAAATATCTCTGGTCACATTGTAGAAGAAATTTGTTTGCCATGGGGCGACCGTGGGGGTGAACATACTAATGCCCAAGATGGCAAAAGTATAAAGGAAGTATAGGGCACTCATTTTGTCCTGGGGGTACAAAGAAGACTCAGCACAATGGCAGCAGTTACCATGGTATCTTGTGGGCTGCTGGTTTTCTGGGTTTTTAGGTACACATAATTTCCAGGCCAGAAGGGGTGTAGGGCCAGGTCAGTGGGTGCGGGCAGCACCTGATTACCTGTTCTGTGAGAGCTTTCATGGTTTCTCCCTCCTGGAGGGCATACTTGAGTTGTTCCATTTTAAGGGGGTTAAGGTATCCCTTTTCTTGGGCTTAGGGAATGGGCCTACCATACATGAGTTCAAATGCGCTTAACTTTAATTTATCCCTTGGGGCAATCGGAAGCAACTTAATCCAGTTTTCTTGAGTTTCCTTACATAGCTTGGCTAAGGCCCCTTTCAAGGTTTGATTGAATCTCTACTTTTCCTGATGATTGGGGTCTCCAGGCTAAGTACAAGGTCCGTTTTATGCCCAGGGCACTCGTTCACTTGAGACACAAATGCTGGACCAATCCCACTTTGTCGGGATTCTGGGAGTCCAAACCGGAAGATTATTTCTTTTAGTCATGCCTTAGCCACTCCAGCTGCCATTTCAGTTCTATCAGGGAATGCTTCTATCCACCCAGAAAATGTGTCTACTAGCACCAAGAGATAGTTGAAATTGCCCAGTACTCTCAGTATGACAGTGAAATCAATCTGCCAGTCTTCTCCAGGATATGCCCCTCTGGTTTGAAACATTTAAGATCTTTCCTTGTCTAAGCTCTAAGACTTGGGTGAGGGCTATCAGCTCTGCCTTCTGGGCAGAAGTCCCTAAGGCTAGGCTACTTGGGTCTGAGAGGTTACTGAGTATCCTGCCAGCCTTTTCCCTCCCTCAAAAAACTACTTCCATCTCTGAACCATTCCTTTTCCAGTGTTTGGGAGAGTTTCATTTCCTAGGTCAGGGCAACTGGAATAGGCTGTCTTTTCCTTCTATTTAATCGTGTTCCAAGGGCCCTGTTTCTGTAGGTAGTAAGGTGGTAGAATTATTGTGTGACAGATTTTTATAGTAACCACTAGGTTGTCTAATGGCTCTATGAATGCCCGTTCTTAGGCCTTCCCTGATACCCCCTAAATTTTGCAACTCTTGTGACCGAGTTTGCCAGAACCAAGTAAGTGGCACTGGTGTCGACTAAGAATTCAACAGGCATCCCCCTGTGTCCAGTGTCAGCCAGGGTTCCTGAGGAGTAAATTGGAGTACCAGCTTGGGAGCCCCCTGATCCTATCATTTTCCATTAATTTGGACCATCTGCCTTTGAGGGTAGTGGCTGGGATCTGCCATTCCCATACCCCTTTGGGACTCTTCCAGTGTCCCTCTTGGTTACTTACGGCACACTGATTGGGTCCTAGTTTCCTTGGCTGGCTACCCCTGGATGGGGGCTAAGGGTCCTCATCAAAGTTGAGAGTCTCTGTGGGCAATTAGTCCAGATTCGCATGCCAACCAGTTGCTACTAGAGGGCAATAGCCAGTAGGTGGGCTTGCTTCCAGGTCTTTTTATACTCCTCCTTCTCCTCAGTTATTAAAGGTTGTGGTAGGGAACCTTGACCAGGTGAGAGAGATGGTTATCTGGTTCTATTGGGTTGGTCAAAAAGTTCACTCAGGATGTTACGGAAAAACCCGAATGAACTTTTTCGCCAACCCGATATTTTTAATTTCTGAAGTTTAAGCCTAATGTCGGGGGCGCTTTGGGAAATGAAATACAACCTCAGGATTGCAACCCCTTCCAATGACTCAGGGTCATGGGTAGTATAGATTCAGAGGCATTCCCTGAGACACTCTAGGAATGCCGAAGCATTTTCCTTGGGCTCCTGACTAATTTCCTTTATCTTATTCCCATTGACAGATGTCTTTCCTGCTGCCTGGATTCCCTTTAGGATCGTATTTTTATAATGGGTCAGCCTCTGTCTTCCACTCCCTGCTCCATTGTCTTGGCGGTCCCAGTTGGATTCGTTATCTGGGACCGCTTGAGTCCCCAGTCTGAAAATAGCGTGACCTGCATTGTTTCTGTTCTCTTTGTCTGCTTCCTCTTGGGCTTTTAAAAAGACTGTGGCCTTTTCTTCCCCTGCTAGGAGTACATTGAGGAGGCTCTGGATGTCAGCCCAGGTGGGGCCGTGGGTCTGAATGACCCCCCTACTCAGATTCAGGACCCCTCTGGATCGTCCCTCAATCCCTTACAATGACATTTTCCCAACTACCGAGGGGGCTGTTGGAGTGATTTTTTGGGTATGAAAATGCCATAAGATTTGACCCAAATAAGATTTCCAGGTTGGGAAATTTGGAACCAGCACCAAACTCTTAATGGATTCCTCACGAGACCCAAATAGGCCTGGGCTCTGATACAATTGGGGATTTCCCTTGCATTTATTAACGGCCTGTGCCTGAACTAGTCAGTCCTTCCTCAGTCAGAATGTCCCGCAGGAGGCTAGACGGGACTGCCTCCAGGCCAGAGCAGCTTGGCCGAGGCGGAAGTCTTCTCTTTTCTCCATTCAGCCAAAAAGGAGAAGTTTTCAGACTTCCCGGTAAAGGGCTAAAAACAAGACTCCCACGCGCTCCCCAGATCACCAGGGCAGCTGGAATGCTGTGCTGTTACCTGGAGGAGAGCCCGTGGAACCTCAGTCAATCAAGAATCTCCCAAGCTTTGCCTCACAAGCGGAGCGGGGAGGAGAGGTCAGATGGTGGGTGTTGTGTTTCCTGTTCTTGCCAGCAGCTCACAGGGATTCCTGATAATCACGGGGCTCCCCAGCCCACTTCAGAGAAACTAGCTCTGACAGGAAGAGGTCAAGTCACCGGTCACGTATTTACCTTGGGACCATTTCATACTCAGGCAACCTTGGTGCCTTTTCCTGAACTTGGGCGGAGCATCCTTGTTCTAATTTGTCAGGTGGCCCTCGTTACCTGGACCTTTTCCTGGTCTTGCCTCTTGGCTCACGGGACTGTCCAGTTTCCTTCACCAAACCAAAAGTGACTGTGGAAAATGCTACTGCTGAGCCCTGGAGGTGGGCAAGGAGGACAGAATCCCTGGTGCGGCCCCTACTGCCTTGCACAGGGGTCCACAGGCAGCACTACTGGTGAGACAGTGGGCAAGACTGCTGTGGCTCCCTCTCGTCCACACGTCCTTACGGTCCCTGGACGTCAGACACTGCAGGAAGTCCAGCCAGAGGCAGCGGACAGATGTGTGTGAGTTTCAGTCTCTGATCCGCAGTGATGCCACAGTAGGATTCCCTTAGGAGGGTGTGGTCCAGATGCTGCTGCAGGCTATACTGTGTGTGCACCACACCCAGGTACTGGGTTGCTGGGCGGAGTTGCTCTGAATTCAGCTGGAGGCTGCTGCCGTTCTACCCCATCAGAGTGTACTCAGAGATCAGAGTCAGTCATCCTCATGTGAACCTCCCAAAGCTTCCGCCATCCTCCCGCTGGAGCCGGGGCGAGCCTGGAGCCTAGTGGGTAGGTGCAGGCAAAAAGGCCATGGTCTGTTCCTTCATGGTCACCAAAATTTGTTACTAACCCTTTAGAGTCGGGCGCCAACAAGGCTCCTCCTGCTTGTTGTCATTTGAGCCACTAGAATGAGAGCAAGTTTGGTTCAGAAGCAGAGGAAAGTTTTATTCTTTGATGAAAGAATGGAGAGGTGTGAGCTTGAGCTCTGAAGTACACAGTCTCTGGAGCAAGCCATTGGTGGGGCTGCCTTATAGGGTTCTTCTCTGTGGACAGCCTGAGGGGCAGAGTCCTCATGGGGCAGGGGCAATCGTGTTGCTTGCAGAGCTCCAGAGTGAAGTGCTGGGTGCAGCGTTTCTGCACATGGCACGCCAAGTTGGGGTGTTGGGTGCAGCAGTTCTATGCTGGGAACGCTAATCTGACGTGTTAGGTGCAAGGCCTCTGCATACGACATCTTATATGCAAGTGAAACTAGACTAAGCGCAAAACAAGAGGCTAGGCCTTATCACCTAGACTACATTTTATTTTTGCTAAGGACCCCAGTGGGCTTGGCAGGGGACATCCCTCCTTGGAAGCTTCCTTGATCAGTCCTCATTGTCATTTATGCTGGGAGCTCCCTTACTGTTGCTTCATTGTACCTGCTAGTGTGTGCTTCCACATTGGTGCAATTATTCAAACAATGTCTCTCTCCTTTATTTAGACTGTAAAACTCCCAAGGGCAGGGTCTGAGTCTGTTTTACTCATCATTACATCCTAGGGACTAGCGTAGAGTGTAGTACATAACAGATGCTCATTAAGTCTTTAATAAATGATGAGTGAAAGAAGGAATGAATGGGCAGTCTCAACAGTCTCTAGTCAGTCTCCCTGATCTCAGACTTGGACCACTCTAGATCATTCTTCAGTTTTCTTACCAAATCTAGGCTCTGAAATCTTGCAGGCAACAGGAAGTAATTAAACCTCTTAACTCAACCCTTCGGAATCTAGTTCCAGTTTACCCATTCACCATCCCTGCCCTCTCCCCAGGCTCTAGCCCACATTTTCTCAACCTCAGCACTATTGAAATTTTTGGCTATATGATTGTTATTGTGGGGGCCATCCTGTGCATTGTAGGGTGTTTAGCAGCATCTCTGACCTCAACCCACTAGATGCCAGTAGTACCCGCCCCTAGTTGTGACAATAATGTCTCTAGATGTTGCCATATGTCCCCTGGGGAGCAACTGTCCTCACCTGAGAACCACCACTCTAGCCATATTATAAGTTTTCCCCAAATATGTTAAGCTCTTTGATGCCCTAGGTCTTTGTAAGTCCTACTCCCCCAGCCGGAAATGCCACCCCCTCTGGGATAAGGGACTTCCTATTCATTCTTCCAGATCCCATCCAATGCTTCCCTTTTCTGTGAAACCTTCCCTGATTTCTCAGGGCAAGAAGCAAGGATAATAATGCTGGCAGTTTTTATCTTTATGAGAGTCTTATGAAGATGGAATAGCCCAGTGTTCATGTAAGGGCTTGGCAGAAGGCACAAATGCATGTGTCAACCGAGTGAACAGATGTTTGGTATGCATATGGTTGGTACCCATGGAAAGAACCAGATTATTTATTTGTCCTCAAATAGCTGAAGGATGATCTGTGAATGAGCAATTACTTGGTGAGTTATGAGTGAGCTCTCCTGGGAGGTTGATAGTAACCGTACATTAGAAAAAACTTAATAAATAGGGGTGTCAGGCCTGTGGTAAAGGGAGCACCCACCCCAGCCCAGGCATTAGAATGGTTAGGCAGAGGCTTGAAGACCATCTGCTGGGATGCAGTTGGGGTCTTTGCCTTGGGTGGGAGTTGTCGGGTGGCTTTTGTTCCTTTCTAACTCAAGGACTCTGCAGTTTGAAATAGTCCCACTGTTTACTGATAAATTGAGTCTTAGATTTAGTGGCAGAGTTAGGCCTGGGAGTACCCCTGGCCACAATGAAATCCCCTCTTTTCATTGTACTAATTGTGCAAGATCTCTGCCCCCCCAAATGTGTGAGTGATATTTCTACTCACGAAGAAAGAGGTCGTTCTGGTGAGGGTTTGTGGTGGACACTGTGACGTGCTGCCGTAACCCCCTTCGGGACCCTTCAGGGCTGCTGTGAAAAGAGAACCTGCAGCTGTTGGCACTCCATGGCGATTGCCTCTGCTGGGAGAGCCACCTTTCCCAGAGCCAGGCCCCTTCCCAGAGCAGCCACGTCTAATGACTGATCCACGTGGGAGGTGCAAAGGCCTGGCTCCCCTCCCTGACTTGGGACAACTCTGTGGGCTACTCCAGCTCCCTGTGTGGCCAGCCGAGGCCTCCTTGAGATTGTATCACAGCTCAACTTCTCCCTCTGTCTCCTTCTACAGGTGTTGATCCAAGAGCACTCCCTAATAACCATCCTGCACACTAATCTATATCTGTCCTTCTTGAGGACCCCAGCTTGAGACAGGACCCCCTCTCTTGCTCACGTATTCGTGTCTCTCCGTAACCCCTTATACTTTGCCCATGGAGATCAGAGCCCTGAGAGCAGTGACTCCTAAAAAGCCATGTGAATTCTCACTGGACTGTGGGGAACTATGAAATTTAGGGGATATAATTGAAGTGGCTTTTGCGTGTATGTCTCGAAAATGATGAAGCCTTAGATCACTCTGACGTCTCCTTGCTGCCTCTTGGTGTTATTGGAGAGCTTTCTTGAAGATTCCTTTATCCTGTGAGTCCCCAAGCTCAGGGCAACGGGGTACTGTGGCATAGTTTTCAAAATGCAAAGACCAGTATACTTTTTGGTGTGGGCCATAGAAGATGCCATACAGGTAAGACTCGGAAAAGCTGGGATTTACACACAGGTCATCTGGTCTGGGGTCTACATCTGTACCCACTGAATTAAACTATCCTCCTATCAGCTGTGGCTTGGAGGGGAATAGACCCATCTCCAGAACAGGAAGAGTCTCAGGCAGAAGCACTCCCATTCTTAAAATATACCCACTCACAGGGCAGAGAGAGGTGGGAAGAAATCAAGTGACAGAGGCTCCACAATAGAGACAGCTAGAGGGCTAGGTCCTGGCACAGGGATCCTCTGTGAGCTTCCTCTGGTTTCCCCAAAGTTTTAAGCATGCTTGACATCTGGCAAGGACACCGGGAAAACCTGGATAAAATTCTGACCCTTCCTCCCCTCCCACAGCAGCTCCATCTCTCCTTTCCAGAGGCCTCCTCTGAGAGGTCTGCTTTCACTAAATTGCATTTATTCAAATAATCTGTCTCAGAAAGATGCCAGGCCTAGCAGAAACCCTCCTGGGATTTGAACCTGCAGTTACCCGGAGCAAAAGTATTTCAAACCTGAGGCTGAGGTCACTGAGCCAGGCCCTGAGGGGACTGAATGCAAATTTTGTACTTCAGTTTAAATCTGGGCAGGAGGAAGGGTGCCTGCTGCCTGTGAATGCTGGAGCTCCCCAACTCTTCCTGGTCCTTGCTTCTGGTTGCAGCAGACATCCCTGGCAACAGGGAGGCAAAAACAGGCTGCAGTGCACAGGGCTGCTGGCTGCTGCAAGATTTTCCTTCTTCAGCTGAGTCTCTTTTCATTTAGTGAGTACCTACTATGTGCAGGGCACAAAGTTATCTAATCCTCACCATGGCAGTGAAGGAAGTATTATTTGGGAGGCAGTTCCAGGAAGTTGGAGCTCAGGTTTTACCGAGATCTCACACCTAAGTTCACCCCAGTGCGTTTCATTATTCCACTTTTAGTTCTGGTAAATCAGAATGTCATAGATTGGAAAAACTAAAGCATCCCTGTGTTCTGTAATGCTCTTTCTGGGGGCAGATGCATGTGGATTAAAACCTGGGTAAAGGTCTCGGAGGGCCCGCCCCACCAGTTTATTGTGGGTTATGAAACACCAAGAACTGGGCTCACGATGGAGACAGGGACAACAGTATTCCTGTGCTGATGCTAACGGGCAGCTCTGTAATCCACCCCACCGATGTTTTCAAAGATCTGTGTCCTCTTTTGTGGCCACTTGGCATAAATCTGTCATTTCTGTCTCTCAAATTTGTATCAGCAACTCTATGCATGGGGCCCTCTTTAGGTGCTGGCAACTCTTCCTCCCCCAGGCTCTCAGGACATTCTTCCTGGCCCATCCCCATGTGCAGGTTGTGGTGCATGCTTTTTGAGTCCACCTTCAGTTGTCTTTCCTGGTGACCCTGTTTAGGTCCAGCTGAGGGACTGAATAATCAGTGGGCCTGCAGGATGCTGGGAGGTCTATGCTGTTTGGACAGTGGTCATCTTAAGGGAAAGCCTTAGGAAGGTGGATGCCGGCTCTTAGGCTGGTCTTGGGCCAACCCCATCTGACATCCATGTTCCTTCCCTTGAGAAGCAGTGAAAGGAGCAGGATGAGAGGATGTTTCCCATTAGGCAACCTTTCTGTCTCCATACGAGACGAGGGCAGTTATGGGCTGAATTGTGTCCCCCTCCCTCAGAATTCACATATGAAGTCCTAACTCCCAGTACCCCAGCATGTGGCTTTATTTGGAAATAGGGTTGTTGCAGACATTATTAGTTAAGATGAGGTCATTAGGGTGGGCCCTAATTCAGTATGACAGGAGTCCTTATAAGAAGGGGAATTTTGGATCAAGACATGCAGGCAGGGAGAAGGCCATGTGAAGATGAAGGCAGAGATTGAGGTGATGCATCTGCAAGTCAAGGAACACTAAAGATTGCCAGAAAGCCTCCAGAAGCTAACAAGGAGGCCTAAGACACAGTCTCCCTCACAATCCTCAGAGAGAAACAACCCTACCCACACCTTGACCTCAGACTTCCAGCCTCCACACTGTAAGACAAGAAATTTCTGTTGTTGAAGCCACCCAGTTGGTGGCGCTATGTTATGACAGCCCCAGCACACTAGCAAAGTGATTGAGTGTATCCCACTGCTCAGCCTTGCGGGGTCTTGCACAAACACTCCTCTCTGGGAGGGGCGGCTCCTGCGAGGAGTGTGCTCCCTACTGATGCCAAAGGTGACCTATAACCTATCTGGTAATAATAACAGTTAAGATAATTGTTTCATTTATTTAATATCTGCTTTTAGTACATTTGAACATCTGCTATTTACCTGACACTGTTCTAGGTGCTGAGGACACAGCAGAGAACAAAACAGCGCTCAGGGAACTTAGGTCCTAACTGGGGAAAGGAGGCAGCAAGCAAAAGTGCAAGTCAAGTGATACTGTGTTGGGCAGTGAAAAGTGACACAGAGAGAAATAGAACTAGAAAGTGGAGTAAGGACAGCTGGGGGTATGTGGGGAGCCATTTGCAGGAAGGAGCTCTCTGAGGTTATATTTAAGCAAACCTGAAGGAGAAGAGAGGGTGCTGTGAGGACACCCAGAAAAGAGTATTCCCAGCACAGGGGGACAAGTGCAAAGGCCCTGAGGCTGGGACATGCCTGGCATGTTTGAGCACCCGTGGGAGCCTGTCGTGACTGGAGTGTCATGAGCGAGCCAGAGCGGGGAGGGAGATGAGGAAAATCTGCTTCCCCAGTCTGCACAGTGCAAGCCCCGGTGCCCCCTCTACAGATGACACCTGTGCTGGCAGGAACACCGCAGGAAACAGGTTGCTCACCTCCTATTGCTAGATCTGTGGCTCAGCTCGGGCGTCAGGAACTATCTGGGGCAGTTGATGGAGTCTGCCTGCCGGGGAAAAGCAAAGTCAGTGTTGCTCCGGGCTCACCAGGCGAAGCTGCCTGGTCCTAGGCGCCGAGTGGAAGCCATCTGTGCCGAGCCGGGTTTTCCCTCTGCAGGAAGAAGTCCCTGTCCCCACAAGGTCCCCCTCCAGCCTATCCGGGGAAGATGGGTCTCCTGTGAGAGATAGAGGGCCTGGCTCAGTCTACTCCGAGGAATCCACCTCTGTCTATTGCACTTGGTAATGACGGTGTTCCAGTGCTTGAGCCTCCACCAGCAATGGAGCAGAAGTAATTTATATCATTTAACTTCCCTTCTAATTGTTACAAGTCAGTAACACTCACTGAGTTGTTCACTGGCTTCCTCCCAGGAGAGGAGATTCAGAGAGGAGGAAGGGAAGGCTGTGTGCTCCTCTCTGCTTCGTCTTCTCACAACTGAGGACAAGGGGCTTAATACTTAGCAAGTGCCTTCTGAGGACCTGGTAGTGCAGGTGACTGGACACTATTATTACCTTGTGAAGTGCAGAAAAAGGGAGCCCTTTCACAGAAAACCAAGTGATCAAATATTTAAGTAGCCTGGGTTGCAACGTACAGCACTCAATGGAGGAAGAGACGAAAGAGATGGTAAAGGCACTGCCTCCAGGAGGCTAAAATCTAGTTAGAGAAGCTGAGTCTCTGCATGCACATGGTTTTGGGTGAAAAAGAAAACGAAAGAGCAATGAGAGCCATAAAGAAACCACTGAAGAAAATAAGCAATTTTCAGTCAGTTGGACTCATGGGGGGAGTGATTCAGCTTTGGGGAGGAGGATGGAGAGGATGAGGTTATGTATAACCCCCAAACGCAAGGCTCAGACTCCTTGGGGATCCTGTCACCCCAATTTTAAATGCCACAAACGGGGCTCCAGAAGGGCAGGGCTGGAGACGTGGTTTGAGTCACTGAGTCAGGGGCTCTTCCCAAGCCTTGCGTTTGGACTTCTTTCTGGAATTGGCTTCGTCTGCTGTGAGCCCACTTTGTCTCCTAAGTGTCTACAGAACCCTCAGACTGTTTGATCCACAGTGATGTTTAAATGCACACGCACATATACACATATACATATGCAGAAACAATTTTGAATTTTCAACGTTTCTTGCCTAGGGAAAAAGAAAAGTTATCTCTCTAGAATGCAAGCCCTCCACTGTCTTTAGAAGGGGTGGATACAGCCTTCCTTTGTGTAGTTTGCCAAGGGCTTGGAATGCCATGTGTGGCTGCTCTTGTTCTGTCCCTTCTGGTTAACAATGAGCCCTCCCTCAAGCCCAGGAATCTGGCTCATTTCCTGTATCTCCTATTTCACTCGACATGTGGTCCAGGATTCCTGTAAGTAGCTCATGATGCAAGCCTGGCAGTTAGGGAGGTGGCAGTTCAAGGAGGCCTAGGTGACTTCTAAGTGACAGGGCGTGTCCTGTCCCATGCCTGAGAGCAGCTTTGGCTGGGAGCTTGCCTGTGGGTTTGTGAGCATCTTGGAGGATCAGCTCCAGGATGGGGGTGGGTTAACAGCAGTGGAATTCATCAATGAGGAAAAGTCTCTTTATCAGTGAGAAGCTCCTATTTCTTGGGATTCTGTCTCCTTAGAAAATTTGATTAAAAACAGAAGAAAGTCAAAGGACATTCTGTGTTTTAGGAGTTTTTGCGAGACTGGTTATGGGGGCCTGAAAGCAGCCACACCGGACCACTCTGTCCTGGTGAAGGTCTATTCTTTATATTCCTTATTCGACTTCCCTCCATGTGGCAGGGCCTCTAGGCAAAGAGGATCACCACACTCAGCCTGGCCTCCAGTGAAGGTGGTTTCTGGCCCATCTTGGGTGTGTTTGATCTTGAGATAAGTTCTTTTGTTTTTATAATTTTTATTGGGGTATAAATTTACAATGTTGTGTTAGTTTCAGGTGTACGGCAAAGTGAATCTGTTACACATATATCCACTCTTCTTAAGATCCTTCTCCCATATGGGCCATTACAGAGTACTGAGTAGAGTTCCCTGTGCTATACAGTGGGTCCTTATTAGTTATCTATTTTATATATATACTAGTGTGTATGTGTCAGCCCCAATCTTCCAATTTATCCCCCCCTTACCCCCCATTGGGATAAGTTCTTTTTTTCTCTTTTACTTTTAATTTTTTTAAATTTTTGGCTGTGTTGGTTCTTCGTTGCTGTGCACAGGCTTTCTCTAGTTGCAGCGGGTGGTGGCTACTCTTCATTGTGGTGCGCAGGCTTCTCATTGAGGCGGCTTCTCATTGTGGAGCACGGGCTCTAGGTGTGTGGGCTTCAGTAGTTGTGGCCCGTGGGCTCAGTAGTTGCGGCACTTGGGCTCTAGGGTGCACGGGCTTCAGTAGTTGTGGCCCGTGGGCTCAGTAGTTGTGGCTCACAGGCTCTAGAGCACAGGCTCAGGAGTTGTGGCGCACGGGCTTAGTTGCTCTGCGCCATGTGGGATCTTCCCGGACTGGGGATCGAACCCGTGTCTCCTGATTGGCAGGCGGATTCTTAACCACTGCGCCACCAGGGAATTCCCGGGGGTAAGTTCTTTTAATCAATGAAGTAAGTACAGGGTTAGTTCAGTTTCTCATCAGTGTCCTGTTTGACAGGTATCGTGGGATGGGCCTGTGAAGCTCGGTTGCCTAAAACTTCAATCTAAACACATGAAGCAAGATTCCCCTCAATTTTCTTATTTTCTGTACAAACCTAGAATCCAACATCCATGAATTTAATTCAGTAAACTTGAATTAAGCACCTTGTATTATTTAGAATATGAATGTGCTGTTCTAAGCAGACCCAAAATAACACATTGGCTTAAATGTGGTCGGAAAGTATTTCTCTCTGTGTAACTGCCTGTGCGTAGCAGCTCAGCTGGCTAGGAAGGTGGCTCTGTGAAGTCCAGACGAGCTCTGAGCTCTTTCTATCCTTCTTCTCTCCTGTTACTAGGGTGCTTTGTTCACATCTACGTAGACCAACATGGCTGGCCAGCACATCTGCATTCCAGCCACAGGAAAGGAGGGCAGAGGAGCAGGAGGACACCCTCCTTCCTTTGAAGGGCAAACCCTTAAGCTGTGCATGCCCTTTGGTGCACTTCCCTTTGGCCAGAACTTAGGCACAGGGTCACAGCTAACGTAGCAGAGGCTAGGACATATAATCTTTATTCTAGGTGGCCATGTGTGTAGCTAAAAAGCAGTCCTTCTGTTACTGGAAGACAGAAACAGAGACTGGATGTTAGGGGACAGATAGCAATTTCTGTCTTGCATGTTGATTATGCAAGATGCTAGGTGCTGAATCAGGAGAAACAAGATGGGGTCCACTCCTCACATTAGATGCATTTCCTACAGCCTAGTATTCTTTGTAAGAAAAGTACGAGGCAGACTTTGAAAAGGAGAACAGAGGAAAGGAAATCTCTGTTGGCATGAAGAGTTGGAATTCAGGAGAAGAGGCAATTCTGGGCCGAGGAACTAGATTGAGATGCTGAGGTGGGGTGGAAAGGTGTGTTTGGGAATAGCAGAGTCAGGTAGCAGGTAGCGTAGGTAGGTGAGGAGGGGTGAGCTCCTATGAAGTCCGCTGGGTCAGTCTGGGGTGGGCCGCCCGTGCTTTTACAGCTACAAAGGGGTGTTGTCAGAGTTGCACTTGATGGCGATTACTCTGGAAGCAGTGTGTTTAGTCTTTGGATGGGGGGCAGGGCTATGGGGGTGTGTGTGTGCACATGCACAGTGTGTTGAAGTGGTGAGGGTGAAATTGATGAGATTTAGCAAAGAGACAATAAAGAAAACATTGCACGCTCATGAGACCTAAGATTTAAGGGAGGTGGCAGGGGGCAATTGAAATAAGCAGTAGACTCAAGAGACTTTGGTCAAATAAAGAGGTAAATATTATTCCTGCAGATGCAAGACCTTTGGAGGAAGGTTAAGAAGTAAGTACTCTTGGACCCCAAATTCTGATTTTCAATAGATGAGTCGAGAAGCTTTATTCACAGATGCACACCCACACTGCTTCTTCCCCTGCCCCATCCCTAACTCCTGCACATATTCATTGCATTTCATAGTCATTGCAACCTAATGAAAGAGGCCAACCCCGGCCTTGATTATTCAGGGTGTGGGGAAGTTCCACATCTGGAGATGTTTCAGATCCATCTTCAGCTCTTTTGAATCATCACGGAACACTTGATTAGACATTTCTGCTCACACTTTATCTTTGTAAATTTATTTTGAATTTTAAATTTAATTTTAGAAAATGAAATACATTTATATTGTTCAGAATGCAGCAACATAAAAAATGATGTGGTACATATTTTTGCTCCCACCTCTGTCCCATTCTGTCAAGCTCCTGCCTGTACCCCACATGGATAATCACTTCTACTATAAATGTTTGCAGTTTTTTTAATCCCCCATTATAATCTTTATCAGTTACCTCTTTACATCACTGAAGTCTCTTAAGTCTATTGCTCCTTCCATTCCATCTGCTATTTCTGACTATACTGTTCCCAAACACACCTTTCCTCCCCACCTAAGTCTCAATCTAGTCCTGCTGCCTGGAATTGCCTCTTCTCCTCCTGTGCTACCCATCTACCAAATTCAGATCAAATTCCAACTCTTGTGCCAACAAGAATTTCTTTTCCTCTGTTCCTCTGTTCTTCAAGAACCCTTTTCAAAGTCTGTCTTATATGTTTCCTAGAATGTATACTAGATTACAAATTGATTTATGGCAAGCTTGGAAAGATGCTTAATCCTTGAATAGGGTGGTTTTTTGTTTGTTTGTTTTTAAACTAATAGACTGTAGGGTCAGTTTATTTGGCTGAAGTGAAGTGAACCCCTTCATTCCAAGGGGTTCTTATATGGGTGAATTGAAGCTTCCCCAATTCTAAGACATTCTGAAAATCAAGAAGGTTGGAGACATCCAGTGGTGTGCTGGAACCAGGACTTACTGCCTCATGAGAAACAGTTGAAAGCATCTCTTTCTAATTCCTCATTCGGTGAGATTTGGTTGGTATTTTGAAATTGGCCACAGTGGGAGTATTTATACCACAGGAATTGGCGTAAATTTAGGGCTTTTTCCTCCTGAATGCCAGGAGTTAAACGTTTACCAAAACACTGCTGGAGACATCAATCAAGATTGACCGTTTTTTGGTACAGCTACTGTGGAAAACAGTATGGAGGTTTTTCGAAAACCTAAAAATAGAATTACCATATGACCTAGCAATTCCATTCCTGGATGTATATGCAAAAAAAAAAAGAAAACACTAATTTGAAAAGATGCACCCCAATGTTTATAGCAGCATTATTTACAGCCAAGATATGGAAGCAACCTAAGTGTCCATCAACAGATGAATAGATAAAGATGCGGTATACATATACCCAATGGGATACTACCCATCCATAAAAAAGAATGAAATTTTGCCATTTGCAACAACATGGATAGACTTGGAGGGCATTATGTAAAGTGAAATAAGTCAGACAGAGAAAGACAAATACTGTGTGATATCACTTGTATGTGGAATCTAAAAATAAAACTAATGAATATAACAAAAAGGAAACAGGCTCACAGATATAGAGAACAACTAGCAGTTACCAGTGGGGAGAGGGAAGGTGGGGCAAGATAGTAGGTAGAGAAATAAGAAGAACAAATTATTATGTATAAAATAAAATAAGGGGCTTCCCTGGTGGTACAGAGGTTAAGACTTTGCGCTTCCACTGCAAGGGGGCGCAGGTTCAATCCCTGGTGAGGGAACTGAGATCCCTCAAGCTGCAGGGTGCCACCAATAAATAAATAAATAAATAAAATAAAATAAGCTACAAGGATATATTGTACAACACAGGGAATATAGCCAATATTTTATAATAACTATAAATGGAGTATCACCTTTAAAAATTGTGAATCACTGTTGTATACCTATAACTTATATAATGTTATACATCACCTATATCTCAACTGAAAAAAAAAATCGGCCATTTTTGTTTTGTTGAACGCCTAATTGATCGTGGTTTGTTCCTTTCCATCTGCTCACCATGCCTTCAACTAGTTATCCTCTACCAGCAGGCACCACTCTTTCCTTTCATCTCCTTGCCGGTTGTTTAATCAGTTCAGGTTTAACGAATAGACCAAATCCAATGCCTTCTCTTGACCTTACAAAAGTTACTCATCGGATTGTTCTGTGTCTGCTAATAGTTTTCTTTTTTTTACACTAGTAATAACAATTGTTCCGACAGTTTTCTTGATTCAGTTCAAAATAACTTAGTCTCTCATCAACCAGCTTTACTCTTGGACTTTGTATCACTGTTGTATTTTGAACCACAGTGGCTGATCCTTTGGCATGGAAAATGGACCAACCCAGGAGACTGTTTGATTATAGTAAGGGTAGAGTGTTAGGGGTAGGGTATCAAAGAAAGAGAGATATTGAGGTTAACTGTGAAATGTTAAGCCTGGGGAATAGGCTGATGTTAAGTCATTAACTGAGATAAGGAAATAGGAGCTTATTTAAAGGGTATACCTTGATTTGGGATATGTTTTGTTTGAGATAAAACAGGGTGGGACAGTGCTTTATCTCACATGTTTAAAAACATGACTTGAAGTCAACACCTGGGATGGAACGTCACCTGTAAAAGACAACTCTTGAGTGTGCCTGCCCAGTCTATGCCCCTTTCTCTGTGAATTACCTCTTCTGCAGCCATGTCTGGTACCTCTTCTAATCTACTTCCTATTCTACATGCTACAGCTGATGTGGTCGGGAGTGGTTACCCTATATAACCTGAGCTAATCAGAATCTCTTTCATGAGAATTTGGAATTAATAGACATGACTATGATGAGTCTTTGTAAGTACTGGACCTGTAGATGCTGTAGTCAGGGGGCATAAGGATGCCACTTTGGAGCCTCGGTGATGGTACCATGGACCATGATGAGCAAGAAGAGAGAGCCAGTCTGTAAATGCAGAGAGGGGCAGGATGGTGCAGCAGTCAGTGAGAGAGGAGCAGCAATGGGTGGAGCAGAGACAGTCTGATGAAGGAAGGAGAGAGGAAGTAGCTGCCTTGATCTGATGGTTCTCCAGGCCCAGTTCCAGCTCTTTGTGAGGCTGACTGTAGCCTTCATCCTAGGGTTCTTGGAGACATCCCAGCTACCTCATAGTAAGTCTGCTTTTACTTAAGCTAGCTGGAAGAGTTTCTGTTCATGGAGCTAAACCATTCATCCCTAAGCCCCTGGCTCTGCTGCTTACTAGTTGTAAGCCTTACCCAAGTCACTGAGCTCAAGTTACAGATGGGTTTCAGCTTCTTCATCTGTAAAATGAAGGTAATAACATATATCTTTTATGGTTCTTTGAAGATTAAATGATATATTGTTTGAAAAGCACTTAGCAAAGTGCTTGTTACTTAATAATCATTGTGTAATGTGAGGTAATATTATTTTGTGAAAATACCTAGCACAGTGTCTGGCATTTGATAGGAAGCCAGTAAGTGTTAGTCGACCAGTGTGTGCTTTCATGAGTCTTCATACCTTGCCCTGCTCTCTTAGGATGTCCTTTGCCATCACATGTACTGGGCTGACCCCCACTTAGCCTTCTCGCGGAGGTCTCCTAGGTGACCCTTCTCTTTGATGACAATTATTAACCCAACTTATTATCATTTTACTTCTGTCTCCTCCTGTAAACTTTGATACCCTTAAAGGAAGTCATATTCTTCTTGGTATCCCCAGTTTGTGAAGCAAACTTTTTTTTTTTTGCAGTATGCGGGCCTCTCACTGTTGTGGCCTCTCTTGTTGCGGAGCACAGGCTCAGCGGCCATGGCTCACAGGCCCAGCCGCTCCGCGGCATGTGGGATTTTCCCTGACTGGGGCACGAACCCGTGTCCCCTGCATTGGCAGGCGGACTCTCAACCACTGAGCCACCAGGGAAGCCCATGCAGCAAACTTTATACATGACAAGGTCTTTATAAATGTTTGATTAATGAATTAATGGGTGGATGGAGATGTCCAGTCTAGTCATAGGGCCAAAGACATCACATGGGGGTCATTTACCAACAGAGGACACTTGAAGTCATAGGTGAGAATGTGGTCACCTGGAGAGGGTAGCATGAGAAGAGGATAAAGACAGAATGTGACAAAAACTTACTGGTTAGGAAAGAGTGAGCTCAGAGGAGGCAGCAGAAAAAGAAGAAGAAATTCAGAATAAGGATTGGGTCCATCAAGGAGTAAGAGAGTACAGAGATTCAGAAATCAAGAAAGGAGAATGCAGGGGAATATAAAGAATGGTCAGAAGGGTCAAAACTCCACATAGTCGGGGAAGATGATGAATTAGAGAAAGATATTGGATACTGCAATTTGGAGACTGTTAATGAGATACTTGAAAGCAGATTCAGAAGGCTGGCTAAGAGGAAAACCAGATTTATTTGTGTAGATGGCAAGTAAACACTGTTCCTTTGAGAATTCAGTGGAAAATGAGGAGGGAGCAGGGATTATGAAATTACTAGCATAGGGAACATGGGAGCAGGTAATAAGTCACATATATACAGCCTGCCCCACCTTCCAGTGTGTGGGCTCTCGAAGCTTTCTTCTTTGCAATGTAAATAATGTCATACTTGCTCCCTTCTCCACTCGCCATTGTCATGAAGTTCCTCCTGCCCTGATATTTGATGAACAAGGTTTTATTTATCACTGTCTATATGATTTTACATACTGGTTGTCTTATTTCTGCCAATTTTCCTATGGTAGTCTGTCCATCTATCTGTCTATACATCCATATGTCCATCCTTCCATACAATATTTATTAGGTCACCCTTAAGATCCAGGCACTACTTTAGGCATTGTAGGGAACCAGGACTGCCCTCGAGTTTTTCGTCTAGTTGAGAAGATCAGAACACTGGCTGCTTTCCCTGGAGTTTTCTAGTTTTGTTCTTTTGGGAGTTGCAGCTCCCTCTTGGTACTCCAGATTCCCCAGTGGTTTGCCTGACCCCAGGAATCATGGACTCCGAGCTGTGGCCCATGGCCAGGGATTCCTAGTGATTGGCCAGTGCATAGCTCACCTGACACCAGGCAGAAACCAGGCTCCACTGAAGTGGATCGTCTGACCAGAGCCCAAAGGCAACGGGCTGTGGCTTTGGGAGCCTCTCGGCGAGACCTGTGTGCATTATTCATGGCTTGTCATTTGCAGTCGGAGAGACCGCCTGCCCTCTGACATCTCTGAAGAAGTTCATGATTTATTGGAGGCATCAGAAGAAATATAAAACTAAATAGTAATATAATCCCCTGGGGGAAGCCTTGCTTCATTATTTTACATAATATTAGAACCTTAGCAAATAGTTTCCCTGAGATAAAAACTTTGGCAAACATTCAACTGAAATGTTTGAGAAGTGAAACCATTTATGTTTTGATGTCAGGAGACTTGAGTCTCATCCAGTCTTCTAAATATCAAATTTTGAGAAATCCCCCAATACAAAGTAACAGGAGGTCTGTAACTCAAGCAACACAGCATCAGCTGTTCTAACACCGGTTTGAGAGCCGGTGGGTGATTTTGAACTTTTCCTCGTTGCTCCTTTCTCCATCTCACCAAAACAAGTGCAAACCCTTTAATCTGTGATTACTTAGGGTCAAAAAAAAAGAAATATGCTGAATCTTTCTTATCTCTGTAGGATCATACTTGTATGATTTAGGAATCAGTTTTGTTACAAACTACAGAAAACTCAACTCTGAGAGACTTCAGCTACTGAGTTGGGCTGTTTTACCTTCATATAATAAGTTGGAGGTGGGCAGCCCAGGGCTGGTATAGCTGCTCCAGAATGCTGTCAGTTCCTTTGTCTCTTTTGGTCTTAGCATGTGGCTTTGAGCTTCCTGTTTGCAAGACTGCTTCCAGGCAGGAAGAAGGGGGAATGCCAAAAGTGGTCTTCTTGAGAGACATTATCATTTTGTTTGGTAAGGGAAGTGCTTCCCTGTGGCTTCCACGTATATCTCCTTGGCCAGGACATGGCCTTTCCTGGCTGGAAGATGGCTAGGAAAATGGAGTATTCAGCTTTTCAGTCTGTATGTTAGAGAAAGGTAAGAAAGAAGGTAGTTGGGATTGAGTATCAAGTAAGCCATTCTGCAGTATCTGCTGCAACACTCTGGAAACAATTTTGGAATTTTTGAAATGCAAGAACTTATACATACACACTGTTTTTAATATCAGTGAATTAACCCCCCAAATTAATAGCTGCCCAAAGAGCAGCTCCACTCTGCGTACAATGGTATATCAACAGGAATTTTCATAATGTTTGATTAAGAAGCATATTTCATGATGTTTCATTTCCACTCAGAGCTGGAGAGTGAAGAAGATGGTGGAAAAAGGGAAAGAGCTGAATGTCTTGTTTTTCCTGAGAAAATGGAGCTGCCTCTGACTTTAGCTCCTCTTGGTGACAACCCTTGGCCTGAGGGACAGTTGAGCCACTTCAGGGTAGTTTGGTTTAAGCCCCCGGGAAAAATCTAAAAGGAGCAGTCATAAAAGTTTATCCCAATGCAAGTCCCCTGTAGGAGTACTAAGTAGGCTTCCTGGTGGCATGTCCTGTGGAAACAGAATGACCTATCTGAGTGCCAATGCATTGCTGCTCTGCTCTGCAGGTTTCAGCAACAGGTGGCGGGCCATCTTCCCTGCTTGCTGATCTCCGTTGCGTGTTGGGTGTACCTGATCGTGTAGCTGGGCCACACATTCTCCACTTTGGATTGGGCGTTAATTCATCACATCCAGAGAGCCAGTGGTTAAAATATGAGTTTTCTCTGCGCCGCATAACCAGGTCTGCTCTCCTCCTGCCTTCTCTCCCCTCCACCTGCCCAGTGGGCTCAGGACAGGGCCAGGAGAAATTCCTGAGCATCATTCCTGTGTCCCCAAAGGCCACGTTGTCGGTTGTCTTCCTTTAGGTGGATTGGGTTTGCTTAATTTAAATTAAATTCTTAATTAAAAGTGAAATTCTGGGAGATGGTGTTGGATAGACAAAGACAGTGCATCCAGAGGAGACAGAACGCTCAGATGATAGAAGCCCCATCATAAGGTTACGGAGAGGAGAACTCCCGGACTTGTGGTATTGGGGCCAGGTTGGGAATGAAGAGCTGAATTTCATTAAGATAATTGGCATTCTTTTTTTTGAGTTGTACACGTTATTTTTCCTTCCAGTTTTGTTGAGATACAATTGACATATAGCACTGTATAAATTTAAGGTGTACAGCATGATGAAGTGATTGGCACAGTAAATTCAGTGAACATCCATCTTCTCATACAAAGTAAAAGAAATAACATTTTTTTTCTTGTGATGAGAACTGTTAGGATTTACTCTCTCAACAGCTTTCATTTATAACATACAGCAGTGTGAATTATATTTATCATGCTGTACATTACATCCCTAGTACTTATGTATGTTGTAACTGGAAGTTTGTACCTTTTGCCTACCTTCATCCAGTTCCGCTTCCCCCCACCTTCCAACTCTGGTGACCACAAATCTGATCTTTTTCTCTGAAGGATAACTGGCCTTCTTGTGTGTCCGCCCATTTCATGCATTCCTGAAAACAATGACTCATGAACCAGAGGTTCCTTATGAAAAGCAGCATCTTAGACTTCAGCTGTGTTGGGCAGCCTTCCTCTGAGGAAATAGGTGGAGGACAAGGAAAGAGAAGGAAATAAACGCTATGCACAAACCATATGACAATCTTCACAATGATCTTGTGAGATGAGAGGTCTCTTGAGGAAACTGAGGCTCAGAGAGGTGGTGCACTGCCTAGTATCACATAGCCAGTGAGGGGAGGTCAGCATTTGGTCCCCCTGCCTGTCTGATGATATATCTGAGTCCCCATCCAGTGGACCTGTTAGGAAACCCCCGAGCTTAGAAGTCTCCTACCCCAGCCAGGTGAGAAGTCCCTAAGCAATACCTGGAAGCGGAGAGCAAACAGAAGTGCCCTTTGTCCCTCAGAGCAGAACCACCAGCCTGGCAGCCCCTTCAGGAGCAAACATTTTTTACTGACCAAAATGGCTGCAGAGTTCAGCTGAAGTCACTTTCCTAGTTCCATCTGGAAGCTCTTCAGAGGCATAATTTCATTCCAGCCCAATGTAATTAAGAATTTGATTTGATTAAAAAACAAACTGAAGGAGAGAAACAAGGTTTCTCCTCATTCCCTCCCTTTCTTCACAAATAGGGTGCTCATTAACAAGGCGTATGCACATGACAGGGCCAGTTCAAGGGAGGGACCCCTCCCCCTTGCCCTTGGCACCCTTCCTAAAGACCTATGGCTAGTGGGGCTGTGAAAGGGGGATAAGGGGTACAGTTCTTACAAGAGATCAGGGAACTCATCAAATAAAAGCTAAGCATTTAAAAAATTCTAATTTGGCTCCAAGATACTAGCAAAATACAGCAGCTGCACCATGTCCACAGGAATGAGATGTCCACTTAATTAAAGCATGGCCAGGCAGCGGGCGTCTCCCAGGGAGAGAGACTCAGCCGTACTGGGTACTGACCAAACTAGACCTGCTGCCAATAGAAACCGTGGTCAGAAGGGATCACCAGCTCGCCTCTCCAGGAAGATGGGCTTCAGAGCCAATTTGGGTAAAAAAGAAAAGGGAAATAGTAGGGTGAGAGGAAAAGATTTGTGATACTGTATTATTGGCCATGACCCAAATAATCTGCCTCTGACCTACTCCAGCTTATCTCAGAGACTCTAATGAGAATTGTGTGGTGAGCTTTTATAAAGGGCAATTCAAAATGAGACGAGGAAGGTCAAATACTGCGTGGGCTGCTCCTGGCAGATTTCTGCCCAGGCACACCTTCTCACTTGCTCCCGTTTGTGGGAATGCTAATTTTTTGTTTTCTGAATCTTCCCCCTTTTCCTTTTTGAAGAGGCCCCGTTTGAGTGTATATGCAAACTGAGCTAAGCAGGAGTTGGAAACTCTTTTTTCCAGTGTTCCTATGTGGTCAAATTAAAGCAGAAGTTATTGAAAAGAACTGGCACTTACAAAGAAAGTTCCAGAACTCAAGATTGTCATAGGATGGGGCTAGCGCATGAACTCTAGGGCTTTTAACAGTGGCTGCTGGGGTTGATTTAGCTGCTTGCAATGCCATGGACTCAGGCTTTTTCTATCTTTCTACTACATCATCCCTAGAGAATTGCCTTTTGTCCTCATGTTTGTTGATTCATGGGTGCAAGAGGACTGCTGCAGGTCCAAACATCACACCTATACTCAAAGCAGGAAGGAGAGTGGAAGAGGTAGCATTGGTCCCATCTATTTCATTTTATCAGGAAAGCAAAAACCTTCTCTGAGTTCCCAGAAGACTTCTTATATTTCATTGGTTAAAATGAACCATGGTCACATGGTCACGCCTTGCTACAAAGGAGACTGGGAAAGTGGGTGTTTATCTGGGAACCTTGCTGATCTGATCAAAATTATTTCCATTTATAAGAAGATGGGGAATGGGCAGTTTATAGGCAATGAACAGTGTTTTTGGTAGGTGCTTAGACTACTGAGTAGCAGTGTCTATTAAGGAAAATAACTACTCTAGCTATGGCAAACAGAAGAAATTCAATGCAGGTATTTGGTTGTTTGACAAGAAGTGTCAGAAGGGCCAAAGGAGGGAAAGAAAGGGGAAAATCAGGTTACCCAGGCATTAGGAATTGTAGGAAGTCATTACTGCCCCTAGGCTATAGCTGTAGGAAGGAATATGATGTTACCCCAAATTTAGGATTGCTGGACTATCAGACTGCTGGTATATCTGCTGCTGCTGACCTCTTTCAGGATGTCAGCAGCCTGTGCTCTCACTTATACCACAGGAGCTTGGGAACCTGAATATCTCCACCCTGACAGTGCTGCTGCAGGGCCAGAGCTCATGGGCACTGAGCTGCCAAAGCTGCTGCCACTACTGCCCAGGAATGCAGGAGTTACCCCTTGCCTGTTACTTCTACTTCACTGATGATACCAGAAGCAGAAAGAACAAAAAGATACCTTTTCCCTTCTTCCCTCCTTTTAGTCTCCTCCAGTGCCTGCCACTGAGAAATGTTGTAATATTGTTTGCGGGCTTCCGGCCCCTGTGAAATAGCAAGGAGCACAGATGGCCAGAATGGCATGAGACAAATGATGACACAGGCATCAACCTCCTGCTGTGGTGGGAAGAGGTGGGAGTTGATGCCATCAGGTTTGTGAGGTAGCATGGGTGTGCACTGTCTTCTGTCTGCACTGACTGGTTGAGGAAATGGAGAGTCAGATGACAAGAGTAACCCAACTTCAATTATTGAGTGGACCAAAAGGTTCATTTGGTTTTTTTCTGTAAGATGACTCTAGTAGCACTTAGTTGTCTTTAACTTCATTCGAAACAATTTTGTTAGATTGTATGTGACAGCTGTCATATCAGCGTGCATTTAAAAAAAGACATCAAAATTGGTGAATTTTTGTGTAGCCATTTTAATATTGACGATAGAAGAAAAAAACAACATTTTTGGAATATTATGCTTTGTTATTTCAAGAAAGGTAAAAACACAACTGAAACGCTAAAAACGATTTGTGCAGTGTGTGGAGAAGGTGCCGTGACTGATCGAATGTGTCAAAAGTGGTTTGCGAAGTTTCGTGCTGGAGATTTCTAGCTGGACGATGCTCCATGGTCGGGTAGACCAGTTGAAGTTGATAGCGATCAAGTCAAAACAATAATTGAGAAAATCAATGTTGTACCACGCGGGAGATAGCCGACATACTCAAAATATCCAAATCAAGCATTGAAAATCATTTGCACCAGCTTGGTTATATGAATCGCTTTGGTGTTTAGGTTCCACATAAGTTAAGCAAAAAAACCCTTCTTGAGCATGTTTCTGCATGCGATTCTCTACTGAAGCATAATGAAAACATTCTGTTTTTAAAACAAATTGTGACGGGCGATGAAAAGTGGATATTGTATAACAATGTGGGACGGAAGAGTTGGTGGGGCAAGTGAAATGAACCACCACCAACCACACCAAGGGCCGGTCTTCATCCAAAGAAGGTGATGTTGTGTATATGGTGGGATTGGAAGGGTGTCCTCTATTATGAGCTCCTTCTAGAAACCAAAGGATTAATTCCAACAAGTACTGCTCCCAATTAGACCAACTGAAAGTGGCAGTCAATGAAAAGCGTCTGGAATTAGTCAACAGAAAACGCATAATCTTCCATCAGAATAACACAAGACCGCAGGTTTCTTTGCTGACCAGGCAAAAACTGCTACAGCTTGGCTGGGAAGCTCTGATTCATCCGCCATATTCACCAGACATCGCACCTTCAGATTTCCACTTATTTCGGTCTTTACAAAATTCTCTTAATGGAAAAAAATTCAGTTCCCTGGAAGACTGTAAAAGGCACTTGGAATGGTTCTTTGCTCAAAATGATAAAAAGTTTTGCAAAGATGGAATTATGAAGTTGCCTGAAAAATCGCAGAAGGTAGTGGAACAAAAGGGTGAATACGTTGTTCAATAAAGTTCTTGGTGAAAATGTGTCTTTTATTTTTACTTAAAAAACCGAAGGCATTTTTTGGCCCACCCAATACTAACATAATGGGAAATCCAGAAATAATTCTGTTAGTTGTATATCCAAAGAGCTAGCTTCTAGATCAAGAGATCCCTTCATTTAGTTCTACCCTAGATGATGAGAGTAGAACTAAATTTCAACACTTGAATTGATTTTTAAAGATGTCTTCTGTGAACACTGTCTCATGTGTGATGTCATTTGAGAGTATAGAGGAAAATAAGGACAAAGGATCTGTCTCAGTGAACAAACCCCTTGAAGAACAGTCAAACAATTCTCTAGTAGTGCATTTGATAAGGCCATTGGAAAAGAAATCATAGTAAGTTGATTATGGTCATATTTCCTCTGTAATGTCAGCTTGTGACCTCTGTTTGAATGTAAGACTCTGGTTCACCATGACAGTGAATACTTGTCCATAGAAGGGATATGCACAGATTCTGGCTAGAGAAACATTAACCTTAGGGACAGTTTAGAGCAGGGGTCCCCAACCCTCAGGCCACGGACCAGTACTGGCACCAGGCTGCACAGCAGGAGGCGAGCAGCAGGTGAGTAAACGAAACTTCATCTGTATTTACAGCCGCTCCCCATCGCTCACGTTACCGCCTGAGCTCCACCTCCTGTCAGATCAGTGGTGACGTTAGATTCTCATTGGAGCTCGAACCCTGCTGGGAACTGCACATGTGAGGGATCTAGGTTGCACGCTCCTTATGAGAATCTCATGCCTGATGATCTGAGGTGGAGCTGAGGTAGTGATGTTAGAGCTAGGGAGTGGCTGCAAACACAGATTATCATTAGCAGAGAGGTTTGACTGCACAGAGACCATAATCAATTACTTGCAGACTCAGATCAAAACCCTATCAGTGAGTGGCAAGTGACAGTTAGGGTGCATCTGGTGGCAGGCTTTACAGTGGCAAGTGAGTTGATGTACTTCAGTTGTACAGCTGCAGCTGGTGGCAGGCGTTAGGTCAGAATCCAACACTTACTTTAGCCTGCGCGTGGCCCGCCCGTTATTCTATTTACCACTTCCATCCTCGCCTCTTTCCCGCACTGCGCACTTGTCTCAGTCGCAGTTTTGGTAAGCCCACAAGCTGACCCTAGCCAAAATAAGTAAAAAACAAATGTCACTGGAGAGCTTTTTTGAAGAGGGGGAAAGACGCAGTGATGAGACAGGAGAAGAATCTAAGACTGCCCACAAAAAGAAAGCTGCATTTAGAAGAAAATACCAAGAGTGCTACTTAAATCACGGGTTCATTGCAACAGGTGATTTACACTCTCCAAGCCTGCTTTGGGTAATATGTGGCCACTGGCTATCCAACAAAGCCGTGAAACCTTCAAAACTGCTTTACCACATGGAGACCAAGCACCCTGCATTAAAAGACAGGACTTTGGAGTTTTTCAGAAGAAAAAAATGGACAGGAAGAACAGAAGCAATTATTGAAGGCCACCACTTCATCAAATGTGTCTGCACTGAGAGCATCATTCTTAGTGGCTAACCACATTGCTAAAGCTAAGAAGCCCTTTACTGTTGGTGAAGAGTTAATCCTGCCAGCTGCTAAGGACATTTGTCATGAACTTTTAGGAGAGACTGCAGTTCATAAGGTGGCACGTGTTCCTCTTCTGGCTAGCACCATAACTAGAGGAATTGATGAAATAGCAGAGGATATTGAGGCACAATTGTTAGAGACGATTAATGAGTCACCGTGGTACGCAATCCAGGTTGACGAGTCTACTGATGTTGACAACGAGGCAACAATGCTTGTTTTTGTGTGATATATTTTTCAGGAGGATGTGCGTGAGGATATGTTATATGCACTTTTGTTGCCAGCTAACACCACAGCTGCAGAACTATTCAAGTCTTTGTTTCTGTTTTTGTTTTTTTTCCATTTTAAAATACTTAAGGTATATTTTACTCTTAAGACACTTAGAATTTTTTACTTTTCCTTTGCTGAGGGATTTAAAAGAAATCTTTGAAATGTCATTCCAAGGAACAATTAGGTTATCATTTTTGTGTCCTACTTGTAGAACAACTGCAGTTGTCCAGCAGAGAACGTGGAGCAATGAGGAGTCTGTATCACAGTCACAAACACACTGGAGAAACCAGTGGGGAGCCCCTTTTTGTCCTTTCTGTCCTCCAGCACCTACACTCTCTCTTTCTCTCTCTGGAATGAAAGAAAGAATGTGGAAGTGCCTAACAGAAACCAGCTCATTTTACACTAAAAAAAAAAAAAAAAAATCCCCTTGCCTCTTTCCTTTTCTCTCTCCTTCCCTCCCTCCTGCTCAGCCTTTCAATCCCACCACTTCTGTAGTGATGTTTATTCAAGTCTTTGAATGATTACATATCAGGAAAATTGAATTGGTCATTTTGTGTTGGTACATGCACGGACAGAGTGGCTGCCGTGACTGGACAGCTTTCTGGTATCACTACTCGGGTCAAAGAGGTCGCTTCTGAATGTGAGTCTATGCACCGTGTCATCCATAGAGAAATGCTGGCTAGCCGAAAAATGTCACCTGAACTTAACAACGTTTTGCAGGATGTGATTAAAATTATTAACCACATTAAAGTAACATACACAGCAGTTTGTGCAGCTCTGTGAGGAGATGGACGCAGAGCACACGTCTTTTTTTTTTTTTATGTAAGTTCACTTTTTTGGTTTAAGTCGATATATTTATTTATTTATTTTTAATTTTTGGCTGTGTTGGGTCTTCATTGCTGTGTGGGCTTTCTCTAGTTGCGGCTAGCCGGGGCTACTCTTTGTTGCAGAGCATGGGCTCTAGGAGCGTGCGCTTCAGTAGTTGTGGCACGCGGGCTCTAGAGCGCAGCCTCAGTAGTTGCGGTACACGGGCTTAGTTGCTCCGTGGCATGTGGGATCTTCCCGGACCAGGGATCGAACCCGTGACCCCTGCATTTGCAGACAGATTCTTAACCACTATGCCACCAGGGAAGTCCACATCTTCTCTTAACACAGAAGTAAGATGGCTTTCTAAAGGTAGATCGCTGGCCAGAGTTTTTGAGTTATGAAAGCCATTCCAGAGATTTCTTTTAGAAGAACAGTCACCATTGGCAGTACATTTTAGTGACACAGAATGGGTCACAATACTTGCTTACTTGTGTGACATATTCAACCTGCTCAACGAACTCAGCCTGTCACTTCAGGGAGAACAACAGCTGTGTTCAAGTCGACGGATAAAGTGACTGCATTCAAAGCCAAACTGGAATTATGGGGGCGACGAGTGAACATTGGGATTTTTGACATGTTTCAAACATTAGCAGAGATTTTGAAAGAGACTGAGCCAGGGCCTTCTTCCTCCCAGTTGGTGCGTGATCACCTGTCTCAGCTTTGAAGAGAGTTTGAGCATTACTTCCCAGCCACACAAGACCCCTGAACTGGGAAGGAATGGATCCGCGACCCATTTGTGAATAAGCCAGGTGACTCGACTTTGTCCATGCTAGAAGAGGATCAACCGCTTGAGATCACAAATGATGGGTGGCCTTAAAAGTATGTTTGAGACAACTTCAAATCTCCATATGTTCTGGATTAAAGTGAAGGTGGAATATCCTGAGATTGCCACAAAAGCACTGAAAAGCCTGCTTCCATTTCCAACATCCTGTCTTTGTGAAGCAGGGTTTTCTGCAGTGACAGCAACCAAAACAAGGTCACGGAGTAGACTGGACATAAGCAACAAACTTCAGGTGTCACTGTCTCCCATCACCCCAGATGGGACCACCTAGCTGTTGTAGGAAAACAAGCTCAGGGCTCCCTTTGATTCTGCATTATGGTGAGTTGTCTAATTATTTAATTATATATTACAATGTAATAATAGAAATAAAGTGCACAGTAAATGTAAAGCGCTTGACCGGTCCCTGGCGCCCAAAAGGTTGGGGACTGCTGGTTTGGAGCATCTAGTTCTGAAGGCACAAGTGGACAGAGGAGCTTTGGGAAACATTTAGGTATTAGGAAACCCAGGGTACAGGGATGAGAGTGCAGGCATACAGGTCAGGAACCTCAGGTAAACAACCCCAGGGGTTCCTCTCTGTGATCTTGGCCTCTTTTAAAAAGCTCACCTGGAAAGTTCAAAAGCACAGGCATAGAGCTAAGTCACAAAATTGCCATGGGCTAGAACACAGGCCAAGAGTCTCTCTTTGGGCCAGGACGGGAAGGGCAATACAGGAACTCATAAGATTAACAATGACCCTTTACGTTCGTGGAACACTTTATGATTTACAAGGTGGTTTTGCATCATCTTTACGGTTAATCTCACATGGTAGTCACTTGGTCTGCAAGTTAGGTGTATCCAGTTACCCATTGCTACATAACAAACTCCCCCAAACTTAATGCCGATGTGTCTAGAATGGAGCAATCACATGGCTGGTAGTGGAGGTGGGGGTGTGGCCTGTTGGCTGGGACAACTGTTGGTTGTTCAGATGTTTACAGGAGGCCTCTCCAGGTGGCTTGGGCTTCTCAGGACATGACAGCTGGGTCTGGAAAGGGAGCATCCTGAAAGTGAGTGCTCTAAGAGACCAGAGTGGAAGCCCATGACTCCCTATGATCTAGCCTCGGCAGCACAGGCTCATTTCCCTTGCATTCTCTCGGTCAAGCAAGTTGTTGAGGCCAACTCAGATTCAAGGGGAGGGAAATTAGACTGCACCTCTCAGTGGGAAGAGTAGCAGAGAATTGGAGGCCATCTTTAATCTACTGCAGTAGGTATTATGAGTCTCGTTTGACATTTTTTACACAAAATTAATCTACTTGAAGTGGTCTAGTGCCAGAACTGAATTGGATTGGGTCACAGGTTTGCTGACTCTAAATGTGGTATTCTTATAAAAATTCTGTGTGTGTGTGTGTCTGTGTGTTTAAGCCCATGCTCTGCGCGTAACACCTCATGACTTCATGGTCATTTGGAGAATATAGAACCCTCTGGTGAGCTGGCCCCTCTCCTGGCTATCTTTTTTTGTTGCAGTGATTTCCCATGGCCCTACTTTATACAAGCATGTCCCTTCATACAAACCAGAGGGCAGCCATTCTAGGTTCCAGATGTGAAAGGGGTGCAGCCTTTCCTCAAATCCTGGGGAGTTGAGCCCACCCAGGATCTTGAGCCAGCTACATGACTTGGCTCCTACAGCTTGTTGCTTTTGATACCAGGCCTTAGAGAACCCTGTATCTTACTGAGCAGCAGACTGAGACTCAGAGGTGGGGAGGGAGTTGCCTCAGGGTCCACAGCTAAGTCAGATATCAGACCAGGTCTGTGGTTTGACCCCCAGCTACAACCCATCCTGACCGCCCTTTCGAGGAGCACAGCAGTGGGACCTCTGAACCCCAGGGCTCCCATTCCATCTCCATGTCTTTTCGGACACTGTCTCGCCAGCCACAGTCCCACATGCTCAACGCAGTAAGAGAAGGCCAAGGGCGTGAAGAATGGCAATGGTTTCTGATGAGGGTAGATGGCACCTTAATATTTATAAGAAGTTTTGCACTGTACTGTTGCCCTGACTCTGCAGATAACATGTGTGCTCTGTCTTCAGGGGCTCTCCTGTTATGTGCTTTTCAATGATCAGGCCTCCTGAAGCTTGGGCTTGACACCCCTTGCCCCGTATGTTGTATTGGATTCACTCAAACTGAATATGTTAGGTACCTTTGGAGAATTTTTTGCATTCAGTAGTTTTATGGGTATATTGTCTTTGCTTCTGCATTAAACTGGTTTTCTTAATTGTTTCTGGAAAACAAAACCACATCTTTGGTTTGTTTCACAGTTCATTTAAACAACAAAAAAGAGGGACTATTTAGTCTCTTTTTAGGTTGGCAGCTCAGCAAATTACAGAAGAGTGGTTTGCTGTGATTTGGGGTTTGCTCTTCAAGTCCTTGGTGGAAGCACAGAGGTTGGAACATGCTGGGAGGGGGGTCCCTGACTATGGAGGGTGGGAGGAGATTTCTGAATGAGAAGAGGCAGGTGGCTTGGCTTGGGGGAGAGCAGAAGAGGGGGCACTCAGAGAAACAGAAGAAGCAGAATTCTGTGGCTGCCCTTGTTAAGACAAGGGCTTTGAGGTTGAAGAGCAAGGGGACCATAAAAAAAAAAACAAACATTCATGCTTGTAGTGATTGTAAGTTAGTTGTTTGAAAATTGAAATGGCCTAGGGCTTTATTATTATTTATCTATTGACCCATATTTTTCCAGGAAGAATTGGGGAACACATTTAGCTGCTTATTACCTGCTGAGGAACTTTCAAGAACCAATGCCTGATTCCATCCTGAGGTCCTGATGCCATTGGTCTGGGGTGTGGCCTGGACATCAGGATTTTTAAAAACCTCTCAGGAGATTCTGAAGTTTAAAGAAGGTGTAAAACTGGGAAAAGTAGGGCTCCAGGCATCCATCTGGATTTGAGCGACAGTCTTCCTTACCAAAGTCCCGGCTTGGATAATCATGTCTCAAGCTTCAAAGATGGAATGTAATGTGTTGGTTGAAGAACTAACCTTCCTTATTTTGGATTCTAGATCTGCCACTTTCAAACTGTGTGACCCCGACCATGATACTTGATATTGCTGAGCCTCGGTTCTCTTGTCTCTAAAATGGGTATAATTGTGGCAACTATGATTATGATGCTATTATGATGTTTAAGGGAGATAATCCATGTAAATAATTTAGAATTATGCAACAGGTGTTCAAAATGTTACTTATTACTAACTTTGTCATCTCCCCTCACTGATGAGGCCAAGTTTAGGTTTTCTCATATAGAATTTTCTCTAGGCAAAGACTGATTAAAATGAAATTTAAATTTCATGTGGTCCTAGGTGACCTCTCCTGGTTTATTCAGTTGGCCTTGGGTGGGACCTGGTTTGTTTGGAAAGCTCCCTGGATAAATCTAATGTGCAGCTGGGGCTGAGAAGCAGTCTTGGTGTCTGATTTTGTTTTACCTGTTCTTGCAGGAGCTTCTCAGGCACCTCTCTCAGCAATCTAGTTTTCAGGCTTATTTCAGATCCACTTCAAAACGGCTCTGATTCCAGATAGTTGTCCTTTTTCTTTCATACTTCTTGTTTTTGTTTTTTTGATCAGAGTAAATGTGGATTATTACTTCTATTTAATTGCTTTTATTTTTCTAATTACCATTTTCCCTGATTTTAAGAACCCATGTTTATTTTATTCCCCACACAGACATAAATAATGCAAATATTATATTACATTTTTGTCTATACTTTTGTCTGTGTATCATGTGTTTATAAATGTAAGTTTTAAAATTGCAAAGTTAGTTTTGAAATCTGCTTCTTTTGCTCAACTTTATGTCCTAAGCACAGTCTCAAATGCTAGGGATTAAAAAAAATTTTTTTTTAATTATGCATTCGGGTGTAATGTACAACATGGTGACTATAGTTAATACTGTATTGCATATTTGAAAGTTGCTAAGAGAATGGATCTTTTTTATTTATTTATTTAAAAAATTTTGGGCTGCGCCGTGGCATGTAGGATCTTAGTTCCCTGACTAGGGGGTCAAACCGGTAACCCCCGCATTGGAAGTGCAGTCTTAACCACTGGACCACCAGGGAAGTCCTTCAAATGCTAGGGATTTTTGAAAGTATAATAATTTGTTCTCTTTGGTCATTCTGATGTATCTCACTGTATTTTAGCATTCCCTTATTATCAGCTGTATTGGTTTCCTCAGGCTGCCTGAACAAAGTACCACAGACTGGGTGGCTTAAGACAACAGAAATCTATTCTCTCACAGTTCTAGAGGTTAGGAGTCTGCAACCAAGATGGAGGCATGGTTGGTTCCTTCTGGAGGCTCAGAGGGAGAATCTGTTCCATGCTCTTCTCTAGCTTCTGGAAGTTGCCTCTAGCTTCTGGTGTCCCTTGGCTTATAGACACATTACTCTAATATTTGTCTCCATCTTCACATGGTTTTGTGTCTCTGCATGTCTCTGTGTCCAAACTTCCCTCTTCTTATAAGGTCCTCTCTGATCCAGCATGACCTCATCTTAACTTGATTATATCTGCAAAGACCGTATTTTAAAATAAGGTCACATTCACAGGTACTAAGAGTTAAGACTTGAACATATTGTTTTGAGGGACACAATTCAACCAAGTACATCAGCCAGTTGTTACTTCCACCTGTCTTTTAAAGGGACCAGTAAAGGTTTAGCTCTTCTCGATACTTCTATGTTTTATCTCTCTATGCTTTCCCATCCTTCCGTGAGTTCAGACAGGTGCTGAGAAAGCCAGGCAGAGGATAAAACTGGGGCAAAGCGTTAATTTCTGTCTTTTCCAGACACCCACCTTCCCTGGAGCAAGCAGGGTGTCTGCCTGGGAAGTCCAGGAGGGGCGGGCTGAGGTAGGGAGGGAAGCCACAGGTGGTGGGAGCAGGGCTTCCTGCAGCTGCTTGGCCACCTGGCTGGACAGCTGTTCTGCCGAGCAGAGAGCTGTGTAAGGCAGGGCCTGCCTGGCTTATCACAGCCTCTCCGAGAGTTACGTGATGCGAGAATGCCTGGTCAGATCTGTCAGTTCTGTTAAGCAACTGTTTTGGGGGATGGAGGAGTGGGGTTGGGGGCATGGAATCACCAAAATGATTTATAGTGGCTGTTCAGTTTATTTATTTATTTATGTTTTGTTTTGTTTCTTTTAAAAGAAAATTTTTTTTCTTGGAGTACAATTGCTTTACAATGTTGTGTTAGTTTCTACTGTACAGCAAAGTGAATCAGCTATACGTATACATATATCCCCTTTGTTGGATTTCCTTCCCGTTTAGTTCACCACAGAGCATTGAGCAGAGTTCCCTGTGCTATACATAGGTTCTCATTAGTTATCTATTTTTTTTAACATCTTTATTGGGGTATAATTGCTTTACAGTGGTGTGTTAGTTTCTGCTTTATAACAAAGTGAATCAGTCATACATAAACATATGTTCCCATATGTCTTCCCTCTTGCGTCTCCCTCCCTCCCACCCTCCCTATCCCACCCTTCCAGGTAGTTATCTATTTTATACATAATATCAATAGTGTATATATGTCAATCCCAATCTCCCAATTCATTCCCCCCCTCCTTTCTCCCTTGGCATCCATACGTTTGTTCTCTATGTCTGTATCTATTTCTGCTTTGTAAATAAGATTGTCTATACCAATTTTTTCAGATTCCACATATATGCATTAATGTAAAGTATTTGTTTTTCTCTTTTCTGACTTACTTCACTCTGTATGGCAGTCTCTAGGTCCATCCACATCTCTACAAATGACCCAATTTCATTCCTTTTCATGGCTGAGTAATATTCCATTGTATATATGTACCACATCTTCTTTATCCATTCCTCAAAATCATTTGCACAGCAAAGGAAACCATAAACAAGTGGAAAAGACAACCCTCAGAATGGGAGAAAATATTTGCAAACAAAGCAACTGACAAAGGATTAATCTCCAAAATATACAAACAGCTCATGCAGCTCAATATCAAAAAACAAATAACCCAATCAAAAAATGGGCAGAAGACCTAAATAGACATTTCTCCAAAGAAGACACACAGATGGCCAACAAACACATGAAAAAATGCTCAACATCACTAATTATTAGAGAAATGCAAGTCAAAACTACAATAAGATATCACCTCACACTGGTCAGAAAGGCCATCATCACAAAATCTACAAACAATAAGTGCTGGAGAGGGTGTGCCCTCTTGCACTGTTGGTGGGAATCTAAATTGATACAGCCACTATGGAAAACAGTATGGAGATTCCTTAAAAAACTAAAAATAGAATTACCATATGACCCAGCAACTCCACTCCTGGGCATATACCCAGAGAAAACCACAATTCAAAAAGACACATGCACCCCAACGTTCATTGCAGCACTATTTACAATAGCCAGGACATAGTGACTGCTCAGTTTAGACAAGTGTTGACCCAAGGGCCCCCACAGTTACTGGTTCAGCTGGGATGGTCTGTTCCAGGGGTCGGCTTACTAGACCCTGCAGGCCAGGCCCGGCCCACTGCCTGGTGTGTACAGGGAGCTAAGAATTGCCTTTACAAATGAACATCTGCAATTGATTTGATGATAGGGAGCACTGACTTTGAATCCCAAGTAAGTAAAATATTGTCCCCCACCCCCAATGAATCTCACTTTTCTCATTATTAGATCTTTATTACAAAAAAATCATACTCGATGATCATGTTTTGAATTTCATCAATAAAAAATTCCTGGAGATTTTTTTTCTATCTTGTTATGAAAATATGTGTTATAGCTTCAATATTACCTCTAGGCCTGCAAAGTCTAAAATCTCTACTGTCTAGCCCTTAACAGAAAGTTTGCCAGTCCTTGGCCTGGCCAAGTAGTCTGAAACACTAGCAAACATCCAAAAACCTGCAGGGCTTTTAAAAACACAGACTTCTGGGTCCCACCCCTGGAGTTTCTGATTCAGTAAGTCTGGGGTAGGGCCCAATCATTTCCATTTCTAACCAGTTCCCAGATGCTGCTGATGCTGCTAGTCTGGGAGCAATCCTTTGAGAACCACCAGTCTGTCTGTTCAACAACCAATTAAACATTTTTCTAGGGGGCAACATTCTGTAGTACTCACAAGGACAGGCACGAGAATCAGGGCTGGGTCGTCGTCCAACTCTGCCACTAACTCTGTGATCTTGGGTATGTTATGTCTTGAGCCTTAATTTCCTCACTTGTAAAATGGGGATAATGAAAGTGCCTCCTTCATAAGGGTTGTGAAGGTTTGAATAAAATCAAGCTTGCAAAGCTCTTAGCACACTTTAGCCAGTCTTTAAACCCTTGCCTTCAGACAATTTACAATTTGGGGCCATGGAAATGAGACTAACCTTAGAGAACAGTATTGAGTGGCAAGGGCTGTGAAAAGGAAGAGCAGAGGAGCAATTCAGGAGGATTTTCTGCAAGAAGTGAGGTGTGTGCTGAGCATATGTGATGGGTGGGAAGGCAAATAGGACAACTTATGGAGGCTTGGAGGTGGGAATTAGGTTGGTATGCTTTTTGAACAGAGAGGAATTTAGACTGCCCAGTGGGTAGGAAAGCGGCCAAGTGGCTCAGGAGACAGGGAAATTGTGCCACTTCTGGGGGTCCAGTGAGAACCTCACAGCACAGATGCAGCGTGTGTGGGCAAGAGCCTAGGAGTCCTAGAAACTGCTCATGGGCTTTGATCAAAACTTGGGAACTTGGGGAAGCTGAAATGTCCTGCCTGTTTCTCAAACCCCAACTGCATTTCTTGGGGCTGCTCAGTGGGCGGGCCTCATCCCTGTGTCTCCGTTCTGTTTACCCCACAAGCATTCGTGTCTTTGGTAAAAACTGCTGCCTGGCAGAGAAGCCTTGGGAAGCTTTGCTCTGTCTTCTAAGAAACAGGAAGTCATTATTTGCCCAAAGCAAACAAACTCACAAACTGCAGGGTTCACGTTCAGTCCAAAGCTGCAGTCCCAGGAGGTGTGTGTGTGGGCTGAGGATGCGGGGACCCGAGCAAAGAATCCTTTCCCCTCCCCTTTTCCTCTGGCCAAATAAACAACTGCGATAATTTCACAGCCATGACTTGCTGGAAGCCTTGAGGTAAGTCACCCCCGCACAATGTATAGACACTGAGCAGAGTTTTCTTCCCCAGACAGCATCCATTCCCAAGTGGGGCTCTTCTTCCCATGACATCAGCAAAACCATTTCCATGATTCCCGGAATTGGAGGGAAATTAACCTCCCACGTGCCATGTTTTTTTCCTTTACCAAGAGAGAAGGGAATGAGCATTTATTGGAAGCTTACTGTCTGCCTGTGTTTGGCACCAGCCTTGCCTAGGTTCTTTCATTGAAATCTTGCAACATCCTGTCAAATGGGAACTGTTTTCTGCATTTTACAGATGGGAAAATATGAGGCTCTGAAAGGATGGTCACTCTCCCACTGTCACTGACTAGAGCTGCCATTTGAATTCCTGTCTGGCCGATTGTACATGTGCTCAAAGCCACAAGCCTCTCTGTTACTTTTAGAGTTGCTAGTAATGCCGTTTCTCCCTCTCCAACTTCCTTTAAAAAGTTTTGTCTTGACTCTTCACAAATGGGACGTATAACTTTTCTGCAGCATATGCAGTTCATGAGGCTAAGGAAATAGCACTGTCCTACTTACGTGGGGCTTGTAAGAAAAAACTGCGAGAATGGTGGCCCCCTGAAGAACGTCCCAAATAGGACACTACAAAGAACACAGAGAGTAAGCCAGCAAGATTTACTCTTTACCTTATTCAGGCCGCATGTGACACAGTGTGTATGGGGACAGAAGAAGGCTGTCAGCAGAGAGGGGCAATGAGAAGACATCTCTAATCTCCTGGTTGGGTGGAGAAGGTTGTCCCTATTTTGGGCTTGGATGAACTGTGTGTTCAAAGGGTAATATTTGAAAGCACAGAGCACAGTGACCTCTGGAGCCAGAATGCTCGGGTTCAAATCTTGGCTTTACCATGTATTAGCTGTGTGCTCTGTTGTTACCTTAGTTGCTGCTTCTGTGAAATGGGGATAATAAAAGTTCCTATCTCACAGGCAGTAAAGTGCTTACAAATATGCCTGGAACATGTGAACCCGGGACTCAGGAACCGCTGGAATGCAGGAAGAGGGCAGCCTGTCCAGCCAGCCCAGGAGTGGGTGGGCCCTGCCCAAACCCATGCAGCTCCTCTGGCTCTGGGCCCCAAAGCCATCTCCAGGCCCAAACAGATCAACTGGGCGTGACCTCGGTGAGGCTGTATCTTTCTTCTTGACAGATGTTTGGACGACTGTAGTGAAACCTCTTGGCCAAACCTTTGAAATATTTAAGTATATTTATTCCAACCAATTAATTATTCATGAGTCATAGTGTTCAACATTATATCAGTTTCTCCATCCAGGCTTTAAGAAGAAAACCAAGAACTGCAACCAAGATTGAAAAACAAAAAGGATAGAAAGTCTCTTTGTATGTATCTTCTCATCCTGTATAACCAAGCCCCTCCCAGTGGGCTTCCCCATCTTCTCTGTGCTTGTTCAGGGAGCTCAGCGACAAGTGACTCTTGAGGGGACCATTTGTGCTGAGGCTGGCTGAGGGCTTCAGATATCCTCTGTGGCAGAGAGGGCCCAGCAATGGGTGGCGTCCCTGAACCCTCAACTGTGGTTGGCACCAGTGCCTGAGAGACTAGGGAGGGACTTCCTTTGAGATGTCACTTCTTTACCTAGTCTACCTAAAGAGTTCTTAGGTTACAAAGACAATTGTAATTATATCACAAGCTGGGTCTTCATAATGCTCAATACTGGTCACTAGCGAGAATAATAGTACTGATGGTGATTGTAATTTTTGAGTGCTTACTATGTCCCAAGCATGGCCTTGAATCCCTTAAAGTATCCGTGAAGCCTTTCTTTTGCAAGTAATAGAGAACCTAGCTATAGCAGAGGCTGCTGGCACCAGCCTCTATCCTCTTGGCCCCATCATTTTCATGAGCACCAACCCATCTTCCAGCTGCCAGCTCCTGCAGCTCTGTCTGAGGGACTTTTCTGAAAGCAGAGGTCCACTCTGCCTGTTCTCAGGTCGGGCCAGCCGTGCCAGGGAGGGAATGCCTTTCATTCATACACTGGAGCAGACCTCAACCTTGACAAGGGGAGCCCGTGTATAAGTATCCTGGCCCTTGGCCTTTCGGCTGGGATAACTCTGAGAGGTGTGTTTGCATTGTTTCCAGAGCTTCTCCATGGGACTATGTTTCAGCTGCCCACAGTGACACTTGCTAGATAACGTTACTGGCTTTCTTCCCTTCTCTGCCTCACTCCCCTACTCTCCTTTCCATGTTTCCTACAGTTGGCTCGCACATAAATGCCTTGTGGGTGAGTCTTTGTCTTTCTGAGGAAAATAAATGAAGACTCCCAAATCAAACTGTCTTAAGGTAAAAAAGAAGTGTATTTGCTTGTGTAACTGAACATCTGGCTTCAGGACTGGCTTGAGTCAGGTTTGCAGTGATGTCCGCGGCCTCCCCCGAGCTCTGCTCTTGGCTCTGTCTCCTCTGATTTGGCTCTATCCTCCAGTTTTTCTAGCTGCCCTCAGGCTCACATCATCACCATATCCAAGCCAGAGGAGGAGAAAGGCCAATTCCCTGATAACTTAAAACCTTGGAGAGTGGAGTCTTCCTACTCCCAGTTGCCCAGACTTGAGCCATGTACCATCCTTGTAGCAATCCCAGTGGCTTGGTAGGTGGTGTGTGCAGATTGCCCATCCTGAGCTGGGTGTCCTGCCCCGGGAAGGTCCCAGGCTGAGAGCAAGGGCAGGGTGGTTTTCCCACAGAGAAATTGGAGCACTGTCACTGCGCAGAAGGCAGAGGGGTGCTGGCTGCAGACACAAAAGGTAGCACCAATATTTGTGCATTCCTTTCTTCCTCGCGGTTTTCTTCTCAACAGGGAGGATCCTGAGTCTCAGAACAGTTATTCCTCCAAGGTCACCCAGCTGGAAAGGGGCAGAGTGACCTGGGCATGCTGATTTAACTGTTTCTAACACTATCTCTGCTACCAATATTGACTTAAATGTATTAAAATGACTGAACGTACGTTCATTCCCCATCCTTTTGATTTAGGGCCACAGCCTTGTTTTCGGGTGTAGGCTCCGCTGATTCCCAATCCCTCTCATCTCTCTTGTGTAGAGCATTCCCACAATGCCTCGCCTGTGGTTCTAACTTCAGTGTCTTTAGACGGAAATGCTTGGGAAGCAGTCTGAGTACAGCATTCTTAGATTTGCACATGCCCCTCCTCAATCTTTTACATTTGTCTCCTCCACTGCTATCTAATTTGACAGTAATCTTTTTTGGAAACTTGCCTTCATTGAGCTTTTCCAAAGCAATCAACTTAATTTTCATGGAAACAAAAGTTCTCTTTTGTTTTGTATTTCCCCAGTTTACAAGATAGTTAATTAAATTACTTGAGCACAGTGACACATGTAGCTGGCATCAATAGGTTTGGGAACACACATAGCTGACTCTTGGTTAGCACACAGCTCAGCTGGCAGAAGATGGTACAGGTATCCTAGAGCGACAGCCTGCCAGCTGAGAGGGTCAGCCTGCTGTGGACGGCAGAGAAGATTTTATAGCAAGGAGGGGAGCACTGGCCAGCTGGGGCAGTTGGTTGAGGGAAGCTGCTTGAGAACTTCTCTGCAAGCATCTAGAACCCTGCCTGGGACGTAAAAGGTGTTCATATGGGGTGGCTGCTGTCAGGCAAGACAGGGGTTAGCTGTAGAACTTTCCTTCTGTGGCCACAGTTCCCCTGCTTAGTCATCTGAGGTTGTGCAGGAAGTGACAGAACCGCATGCCTGATTGTCCTTAAGGTCATGGAAATGACTTGTCCCTCATGTGATCGGAGAGCCTCAGCGTGAGGGAGAAGTGAGGGTGGGAGGTACCAAAGCACACCTCTTTCCCCCACCACACGCTGGATCCTTGTGACCCTCCCATGGGTCCCCAAGTGAGTATGCATTTGATGTCCTGCTCTGTGTACTGGTGGCTAAAGGGCATTTTTTTAGGGCCACCACCGCCTAGGCGTGCTTTTGCGCAAATTATAGAAAGGTACCCCCTTTGGGTGGATGAATGATGAAAAGGTGCTCTCTCTGGACATGTGAGTCCCAGTCTCCAGGTCAACACAGCCCCTTGGCAGAGCACACGGCTGGGCTAGTGGAGCATGTGCTCATTACCAGGCCCCTCATCCCCTACACCCAGGTGCTTTTGGGCAGTGCACAGACTGTGCAACCACACAAGGGAGACCTTTGGCAAGTTCCCATAGTTCTAAGCCAAGGGACAGGGTATAGCAGTCAGGCAGTGCTCTTCACACGCCACCGGCAGCAGCAACATCCCTGGGAACTTGCTAGAAATGCACATTCATGGGCCCTGCTCCAGCCCTGCTGAATCACAGTCTCTGGAGGTGGAGTCCAGGCATCTGTGTCTTAACAAGCCCTCCAGGTACTTCTGATGCTTGCTGAGAACCACAGCAGTCAGAACTGCTGCAGCCCGGGTCAGCCTGCTTATTTACAGCTGTTGAGCACAGCAGAGCCTGCCGTTCCCTCTCCAGCCAACAGATTTGAGTCCACCCAGGCTGGGTCCCCAAGGCTGCTGGGAGGTCCTGCTTGTTCAGAACAGGACTTGTCAATATCATCACCGGACCCACCTCAACAAGTGCAACCCCTGCATTTCTCATGACATTTTTTGCTTTGTGGGAATGAGGAAAACTATTCATTTCCTGGAGCAGAGGACTTCTGCCAAGTCCCAGGCAGAGCTGGGCCTCATGTTCCAGGGGATTGAATGCCCCTCTGAATTGGGTTGAGAGGATGTGAGAGCTAGAGTGGGACTGTTTGGGTATGTGGGGAAGCAAATTCCCACACCCCAGACAAGTTCATCCTGCATTTGCGACTGAACCAAGGCGGAAGGTTGGGGAATGCTCAGCTCCTTTCCCCTCCCCCAAGAAAATGCAGTTGCTTTATTTGCTATGATCAGCCTGATGTCCTTGTGAGCCCACGATCATTTCTTGCACCCCATTCCTCCCCTCTGGGTAGCAGGGATGAAGCATATTCTGTCAGTTGGTGTTTCCTCTGCCCTGCATACTTGAGATTGTCTCTGTCTGGTAAACGTTTGATCTCTTTCAAGTCTGAGCTCTGACAAGAGGCTGCTTCATCCTTCTGCTTGCTTCTTTCTAAGGTGAGGTCTGGGTGTGGGGAAACTGGTCATTTCGTCATCCCAGTGTTTTTGAGGGTAATGATTAGGGCACTTTGCAGGCAAAACAATACCTCCCAGAGGTAAAGAAACCATAGCTTGAGTTTCGAACACCAGAAGTCTATATTAAAAACTCAGTGAGGTCTAGTACAAATTTTAGTATTTAAAGCAGTAAGAATTAGAGGCACAAAAGGCAAAGCAAAGCAAAACGAAACCCTTTATATGTGGAAAAGGGAAGAATTAGGCTAGCTTTATCCTCCTTTCTCCCCTGTGAAAGGAAGTTCGAAAGAAGTTGATTATATTGCAGAAATTGAGAGAAACTTCCACTGTTCTAAAGTTCTGGGCCCAGCCCACATATTCTCAGAAGGTATGGAGACCCCAGTGCCTGCCAGGGAGCACCGGATACTATGCTGAAAGGAGGGGGAGCACATGTTGATCAGAGGGCCCATTTGGATTCAGTGGATACCACATTTACTTGCTGTGTGATCTTGGGTGAATTTCTTAACTTCTCTGAGCCATCAGGCAAATCAGTCAAATTATTGCAATATACTGTAATACCAAATAGGTAAGTGGTACAGAAGGGGATGTAGGAATTAAAAGTATGTATTTGAAGTACTGGCACACAGTAGACATTTGAGTGTTAGTTTCTTTCCCTCACTATTCACTTATCTATAAAACATACTTTATGTTATGGTTATATGTGGGAAGGTCCTAGTGAGTGATTGCTAAGAGCTGGTGCTCATAGAGACTGAGGTGAGAGAATTCAGGCTCTACATGCTTTTAGCAGTGTGAAACGAGGTGGTGGTTTAGTTTCTTGAAACCTCTGTTTCTTCCTCCGTAGAATAGAGATCACCTTAGTACTTACCTTGAATGTTGAGAAGATTAACTAAGATGTTTATAGAAATGTGCTTAGACTATGCTGGGCACATAGTGTATATGAAAACTATTAATATAACTATAATATTTAAGAATGTAGGACTTCGACTGACATGCATGGAATAGTGACTGTGGGCCAGGCTCTCTGTTGAATGCCATGGATACAGAGACCAGCGGGCCGCAGTTTGGGGCCATAGCAGTCTTATAGTGTGGTTAGGGAGACAGAAAATTAATCTGGTGTTTCTTATAGCGAGTGGGTGATGATAGCTGTAGGACAGGTCAGAGCATATGGGAGGGTCCCAGATCTGAATAGTCTGGGTGGAAGGCAGGAGGGCAGTGGAAGAATGGGGTAGGAAAAACATTCAGGCAAAGAAAGTGCAGGGGCAAAGGCTGCAAGGCTGCAGCAAGATGGAGGAATGGAAGTTTCGAAGTTCAGGTGGAGGCTGGATCCTGTTCAGGGCTGAGGAGGAAGAGGCATGGGGCAAGGGGGCTAGACTGTTGGCCCACGCGGGCATGCACGGTTGTCTGCTCTGTTCACTGCTGTCTCCCACTTCTCTCCCTCCTGTGCTGGGCAAGGAGGAAACAATACGTCATTGGTTAGACTAAAGGAAAGTGAAAGAAGAGGTTGAGAAGGAGGCAAGAGGGGATCATACCCCAGTAACACCTCTGTCAGAAATAAGGTCCAGGGTGATGGCTGCAGGAGTGCCCAGCCTTCCCCTTGCTAGGAGTGTCAGCTGGGGACACCTGGGACACAGGCTTATTGGGTGGCAGTGAGGGCATCAGAGGAAGAGCTGATGAGGCTGTTTGCGAGGGCAGTGGAGGTGAGTGCCGGGGAGGCTGCAGTTTTGACTTAGCAGTTCTGTGAGTGTGAAGAGCGCTCCTAGGAAATGAGGGGCACTGTTCAGGGTCCAGAACAGGGTGCCCTGAAGTTGGGGCACCATCAACACAGTTGTGGGACTTTTCTCTCACAAGCCTCAAGTGACCAGTGTGGGTGCAAAGAAGGGGACGGGGCCTCCATCAAAGCTTCAGGTGTTGTTGGGTGTGTGCGATGGAGTGCGAGTGATGGGCCATGGTGCCTGGGCTGGGAAGGAAAAGGCGGGAGACAAAGGGTCCAGCCTGTTCCACGATAATGGAGGCCAGGAGGCTAAGGCCAGAACAGGGATAATGGAGGCCCGTCTCATTGTACGGGGGCAGTTTCCTTGCCTTTGCCTGGAATTCCACCACCATCTCTGTATACCTAATTTTCTCATCCTTCAAGGTTCCCCTCGAACACGCTTTCAGCATCTCAGAGCTGAAACTTCTCCCTTTCTTGAACTCCTATCCTCTTTAGGGCTGTAATTATTTGCCCAGACAGCTTGTCTTTCTCATGAGAATATAAGCTCCTGGAGACCACCCTCATAGTCTCTGCAGACTCTGGTGAAGTTCATCTTGTGAATAGATGAATTTGCATTTGTGGAACCAATGGACAGATCAATTCAATTTCTGGTCAACATTCCCTTAGAATTCAGAAAATAACAAGAATTCAGTCTGTAGATTCTCTTTCTGTAGAAAGGAAATGTTGCATGAGAAAAAACAGGTTTTTTGATTTTGAATATTTTTTTTTATACAGCAGGGTCTTATTAGTTATCTGTTTTATACATATTAGCACATATATGTCAATCCCAATCTCCCAGTTCATTCCACCACCACAACCCGCACCCCCTGCTTCCCCCCCTTGGTGTCCATACGTTTGTTCTCTACCTCTGTGTCTCTGTTTCTGCCTTGCAAACCGGTTCATCTGTACCATTTTTCTAGATTCCACATATATGTGTTAATATACAATATTTGTTTTTCTCTTTCTGACTTGCTTCACTGTGTATGACAGTCTCTAGGTCCACCCACATCTCTACAAATGACCCAATTTGTTCCATTTTATGGCTGGGTGATATTCCATTGTATATATGTACCACATCTTCTTTATCCATTCGTCTGTCAGTGGGCATTTAGGTTGCTTCTATGACCTGGCTATTGTAAATAGTGCTGCAGTGAACATTGGGGTGCATGTGTCTTTTTGAATTATGGTTTTCTCTGGGTATACGCCCAGTAGTGGGATTGCTGGGTCGTATGGTAGTTCTATGTTTAGTTTTTTAAGGAACCTCCATACTGTTCTCCATAGTGGCTGTATCAATTTACATTCCCACCAGAAGTGCAAGAGGGTTCCCTTTTCTCCACACCCTCTCCAGCATTTGTTGTTTGTAGATTTTTTGATGATGCCCATTCTAACGCGTGTGAGGTGATACCTCATTGTAGTTTTGATTTGCATTTCTCTAATAATTAGTGATGTTGAGCAGCTTTTCGTGTGCCTCTTGGCCATCTCTATGTCTTCTTTGGAGACATGTCTATTTAGGTCTTCTGCCCATTTTTGGATTGGGTTGTTTGTTTTTTTAATAGTGAGCTACAGGAGCTGTTTATATATTTTGGAGATTAATCCTTTGTCTGTTGATTCATTTGCAAATATTTTCTCCCATTCTGAGGGTTGTCTTTTCATCTTATTTATAGTTTCCTTTGCTGTGCAAAAGGTTTTAAATTTCATTAGGTCCTATTTGTTTATTTCCATTACTCTAGGAGGTGGGTCAAAAAAGATCTTGCTGGGATTTATGTCAGAGTGTTCTTCCTATGTTTTCCTCTGAGAGTGTTATAGTGTCCAGTCTTACATTTAGGTCTCGAATCCATTTTGAGTTTATTTTTGTGTATGGTGTTAGGGAGTGTTCTGATTTCATTGTTTTACATGTAGCTGTCCAGTTTTCCCAGCACCACTTATTGAAGAGACTGTCTTTTTTCCATTGTATATCCTTGCCTCCTTTGTTATAGATTAGTTAACCGTAGGTGCGTGGGTTTATCTCTGAGCTTTCTATCCTGTTCCATTGATCTGTATTTCTGTTTTTGTGCCAGTACCATATTGTCTTGAGTACTGTAGCTTTGTAGTATAGTCTGAAGTCAGGGAGTCTGATTCCTCCAGCTCCGTTTTTTTTCCCCTCAAGTTTGCTTTGGCTATTTGGGGTCTTTTGTGTCTCTATGCAAATTTTAAGACTTTTTGTTCTAGTTCTGTACAAAATGTCATTGGTAATTTGATAGGGATTGTATTGAATCTGTAGATTGCTTTGGGTAGTATAATCATTTTCACAATATTGATTCTTCCAACCCAAGAACATGGTATATCTCTCCAACTGTTTGTGTCATCTTTGATTTCTTTCATCAGTGTTGTATAGTTTTCTGAGTACAGGTCTTTTACCTTCTGAGGTAGGTTTATTCCTGGTATTTTATTCTTTTTGTTGCAATGGTGAATGGGATTGTTTCCTTAGTTTCTCTTTCTGATCTTTCGTTGTTAGTGGATAGGAATGCAAGAGATTTCTAGGCATTAATTTTGTATCCTGCTACTTTACCAAATTCATTGATTAGCTCTGGTGGTTTTCTGGTGGTATCTTTAGGATTATCTATATATAGTATCCTGTCATCTGCAAACAGTGACAGTTTTACTTCTTCTTTTCCAATTTGGATTCCTTTTATTTCTTCTTCTTCTCTGATTGCTGTTGAATAACTAGGACTTCCAAAACTCTGTTGAATAATAGTGGTGAGAGTGGACATCCTTGTCTTGTTCCTGATCTTAGAGGAAATACTTTCAGTTTTTCACGATTGAGAATGATGTTTGCTGTAGGTTTGTCATATGTGGCCTTTATTGTGTTGAGGTAGTTTCCCTCTATGCCCACTTTCTGGAGAGTTTTTATCATAAATGGGTGTTGAATTTCATCAAAAATTTTTCCTGCATGTATTGAGATGATCATATGGTTTTTATTCTTCAATTTGTTAATATGGTGTATCACACTGATTGATTTGCATATATTGAAGAATCCTTGCATCCCTGGGATAAATCCTACTTGATCCTTTTAATGTGTTCTTGGATTCTCTGTTTGCTAGGATTTTGTTGAGGATTTTTGCATCTATATTCATCAGTGATACTGGTCTGTAATTTTCTTTTTTTTCTGCAGTGTCTTTGTCTGGTTTTGGTATCAGGGTGATGGTGGCCTCATAGAATCAGTTTGGGAGTGTTCCTTCCCTGCAGTTTTTTGGAAGAGTTTCAGAAGGATGGGTGTTAGCTCTTCTCTAATAGAGAAGATAGAATTCACCTGTGAAGCCATCTGGTCCGGCACTTTTGTTTGTTGGAAGATTTTTAATCACAGTTTCAATTTCATTACTTGTGATTGGTCTGTTCATATTTTCTATTTCTTACTGGTTCAGTCTTAGAAGGTTTTACCTTTCTAAGAATTTGTCCATTTCTTCTAGGTTGTCCATTTTATTGGCATAGAGTTGCTTGTAGTAGTCTCTTATAATGCCTTGTACTTCTGCGGTGTCTGTTGTAACTTCTGCTTTTTCATTTCTAAATTTATTGATTTGAGACCTCTCACTCTTTATTTATTTATTTTATTTTTATTTTTATTTTTTTGCAGTGAGCGGGCCTCTCACTGTTGTGGCCTCTCCCGTTGCGGAGCACAGGCTCTGGACGCGCAGGCTCAGCGGCCATGGCTCACCGGCCCAGCCGCTCCACAGCATATGGGATCTTCCCGGACCGGGGCACGAACCCGTGTCCCCTGCATCTGCAGGCGGTCTCTCAACCACTGTGCCACCAGGGAAGCCCCCTCTCCCTCTTTCTTGATGAGTCTGGCTAAAGGTTTATCAATTTTGTTTATCTTCTCAAAGAACCAGTTTTTTGTTTTGTTGATCTTTGCTATTGTTTTCTTTGTTTCTATTTCATTTATTTCTGCTCTGATCTTTATGATTTCTTTCCTTGTACTAACTTTGGGTTTTGTTTGTTCTTCTTTCTCTAGTTCCTTTAAGTGTAAGGTTAGATTGTTTACTTGAGATTTTTCTTGTTTCTTGAGGTAGGCTTGTATAGCTATAAACTTCCCTCTCAGAACTGCTTTTGCTGCATCCCATAGGTTTTGGATCGTTGTGTTTTTGTTGTCATTTTTCTCTAGGTATTTTTTGATTTCCTCTTTGATTTCTTCAGTGATCTTTTGGTTGTTTAGTAATGTATTGTTTAGCCTTCATGTATTTGTGGTTTTTACATTCATTTCTAATCTCATAGCATTGTGGTCGGAAAAGATACTTGATATGATTTCAATTTTCTTAAATTTACTGAAGCTTGATTTGTGACCCAAGATGTGATCTATCCTGGAGAAGGTGCTGTGTGCACTTTAAAAGAAAGTGTAATCTGCTGTTTTTGGATGGAATGTCCTATAAATTTCAATGAAATCTGTCTGGTCTGTTGTGTCATTTAAAGCTTATGTTTCCTTCTTAATTTTCTGTCTGGATGATCTGTCCATTGGTGTAAGTGAGATGTTAAGTCCCCCACTATTATTGTGTTACTGTTGATATCCTCTTTTATAGCCGTTGGCATTTGCCTTAGGTATTGAGGTGCTCCTATGTTGGGTGCATATCTGTTTATAATTGTTATATCTTCTTCTTGGATTGATCCCTTGATCATTATGTAGTGTCCTTCCTTGTCTCTTATAACATTCTTTATTTTAAAGTCTATTTTATCTGATATGAGTATTGCTACTCCAGCTTTCTTTTGATTTCCATTTGCATGGAATATCTTTTTCCATCCCCTCACTTTCAGTCTGTATGTGTCCCTAGGTCTGAAGCAGGTCTCTTGTTTACAGCATATATATGGGTCTTGTTTTTGTATCCATTCAGCGAGCCTGTGTCTTTTGGTTGGAGCATTTAATCCATTCACATTTAAGGTAATTATGGATATGTATGTTCCTCTTACCGTTTTCTTAATTGTTTTGGGTTTGTTTTTGTAGGTCCTTTTCTTCTCTTGTGTTTCCCACTTAGAGAAGTTCCTTTAGCATTTGTTGTAGAGCTGGTTTGGTGGTGCTGAATTCTTTTAGTTTTTGCTTGTCTGTAAAGATTTTAATTTCTCTGTTGAATCTGAATGAGATCCTTGCTGTGTAGAGTAATCTTGGTTGTAGGTTCTTCCCTTTCATCACTTTAAATATGTCATGCCACTCCCTTCTTCCTTGCAGGGTTTTTGCTGAGAAATCAGCTGTTAACCTTATGGGAGTTCCCTTGTATGTTATTCGTCATTTTTCCCTTGTTGCTTTTAGTAATTTTTCTTTGTCTTTAATTTTTGTCAATTTGATTACTATGTGTTTCGGCGTGTTTCTCCTTAGGTTTATCCTGCCTGGAACTCTCTGCACTTCCTGGACTTGGGTGGCTATTTCCTTTTCCATGTTAGGGAAGTTTTAGACTATAATCTCTTCAACTATTTTCTCTGGTCCTTTCTCTCTGTCTTCTCCTTCTGGGACCCCTATAATGCGAATGTTGGTGCATTTAATGTTGTCCCAGAGGTCTCTTAGGCTGTCTTCATTTCTTTTCATTCTGTTTTCTTTATTCTGTTCCGCAGCAGTGAATTTCACCATTCTGTCTTCCAGGCCACTTATCCGTTCTTCTGCCTCAGTTATTCTGCTATTGAGTCCTTGTAGTGTATTTTTCATTTCAGTTATTCTCTTGTCCATCTCCGTTTGTTTGTTCTTTAATTTTTCTAGGTCTTTGTTAAACATTTCTTGCATCTTCTCAATCTTTGCCTCCATTCTTTTTCTGAGGTCCTGGATCATCTTCACTATCATTATTCTGAATTCTTTTTCTGGAAGGTTGCTTATCTCCACTTCATTGAGTTGTTTTTCTGAGGTTTTATCTTGTTCCTTCATCTGGTACATAGTCCTCTGCTTTTTCATTTTGTCTGTCTTTCTGTGAATGTGGTTTGCATTCCACAGGTTGCAGAATTATAGTTCTTGCTTCTGCTGTCTGCCCTCTGGTGGATGAGGCTATCTAAGAGGTTTGTGCAAGCTTCCTGATGGGAGGGACTGGTGGTGGGTAGAGCTGGGTGTTGCTCTGGTGGGCAGAGCTCAGTAACACTTTAATCCACTTGTCTGCTGATGTGTGGGACTGAGTTTCCTCCCTGTCGGTTGTTTGACCTGAGGTGACCCAGCACTGCAGGCTATAGGCTCTTTGGAGGGGCTAATGGTGGACTCTGGGAGGGCTCATGCCAAGGAGTACTTCCCGGAACTTCTGCTGCCAGTGTCCTTGTCCCTGCAGTGAGCCACAGCCACCCACTGCCTCTGCAGGAGACCCTCCAACACTAGCAGGTAGGTCTGGTTCAGTTTCCTATGGGGTCACTGCTCCTTCCGCCGGGTCCTGATGTGCACACTACTTTGTGTGTGCCCTCCAAGAGTGGAGTCTCTAAAAACGTAGGTTTTTGAGACTTACTTGGATTTCCTTGTCGTGAAATGCATCAGTGTCCTAGGAATCAGAAATAGCATATAAGCAGGACATCTCCTGGCCCACATGATAGCACATTATGAAAAGGCACCCCTGGCTTCAGGAGATTCAGCCTGAACAAGGACAGAGGGTTTGGCAAGTGGATTTCAGTTTCCGCTTGCCACTCAGCCAGACACCTTTGTGGAAAGCACAGCTGGAAATTGTGGCTTTGCTTAAATGCCTGGTACACAGTCATTAAATCAAGGTAGCTATTATATTTATAATTATTATTAATACATATTATTGTTGTTGTGCATGGTGCCCACCTGGCACTGCATGCAGACAGATCCTTTGATTAATATTTCTCTACAGTTGAAAGTTTTCTGTTTTAAAGATTCAAGTCATAGGCACACAGGAGCACAGTCTGCCTTGAAGACGAAAAATGAAAGGCTGTAGTAAATGATGCTATTAGAATTATACTTTCCTCATTACAGAAGTAATATGATCCTGTTTTAGGGCTCCAGGCTCCCTCAGATGCTGAAATTTAAAAGACAGGGCCTAGAACAGAGCTCCAGAGTAAAAGGGAAGATTGTAGAAAGCCATATAAATGGATTTGATATCTTGTTAGTGGTCTCTATTCTCTTGCTAGGGCTAGGGAAGCCAACTTATTATCAATAAAAAAGAATAAACGCTTTATAGGAAGCTATTTTCACTGTCACCAAACGTTTTATATACCTGTCAATAATTGTAACAGTTAAATATGACATATTGATGAATACAGTGGGACAAAAGGATACTTTTTTTCTGATTCGGGTGAAAAGATTTTATACTCTTTCTTTTATGGATGGAAGTAATCCAACTCACAAACTTCAGCTATCTATAATCCTCTATGGGATGGCAAAAGAAAAAGAAAATTCTGAAAGGAGGCTTTTTAGCCAAGAGCCCAACCCTATGGACTCTATCCTTCTTACCAAACTGAATGGGCTCCCCAGGCTGCCTGGAGGGTCTCAGAACCATTCCACGCTTGGCTCTTGGTCAGACTCGCGGTGGCATCTGCTTGGTGACTTTGTGGTTGGGAGACCCTGTACTCCTGGGCATGTGTCTGTCGCTGTCTCATTTCTGGGTTGGCCAGATGTGGCAGTCAGGATGTCTCTGGGTGAGTAGGCAGAGAGAACTACTTGAGAGGCAGAGGGAATCACCTCTGGAGCTGAGTTCATATGAATGTGTGGTTCATCATAATGAATCCATCCCCACATCTCCATCTCCTTCCTCCACATGCATCATGAAGTTCTGTCCGTCTTCCCTGTATAGATATCTGTATCTCTCCATTTCTCTCCATGCCTGCCACCACCCTAGTCCAAGAGGCCTCCACCTCCCACCTGTTAGTGCTGCAGTAGCCAGACAGTACCCTCAGGCGGAGGACCTGGAAAACACTGTGTCCCTGGCTGGTCTGCAGGTGTCCTCTGGGGTGGGCCAGGGGATTTAGGTGAGGCCCGCATAGAGCCCCCTCCCCTTCACAAGGCCCTTCTTCTCTCAGCTGCTTTTCATCTACTGGATTCTAGCTCACCCTTTGCCTTCAGGCTAGACCCTCCTTTCCTTGGGAGATTTTTCCTGATCTCCCTGAAACTTTCATGGCAAATGGCTTTGTTGACATCCTCTCTTGCTCCCCTTTACTAGGATCCTGAGGGAAAATAGATGTTTGTTGATGCATAGGGCAAGTGGGAATGAGAGTTCTGGCTTAAAGAATGATTGCTTGAGAAATGGTGCTGAGTAGTATTCTTCAGACTGATGGTCTGTTTAATAAAAAATGTAAGAACTTAAAGAACATCTGTGAATTAATGTGTGTGGAGCTAGCAACTTAACCAAAAAGTGGCGTGAGAGCAATTCAGGCTGTGCTTGGACATTCCTTAGATGTGGGTCTAAAAGGCACTGGGACCTTGGTCCACATCAGAGTCTGGAGGCAGAGGGGAGAGAAGGCTTGAGGGCCAAAGTCCTTGGCCCTTCTTGAGGGTCTGGTGTAGAGGCAGGGTTATGCATTGTGTGGAAACAAGGGTCATTGGGAGAGATGGTATAAAGAGTAGTTTGTTGTCTGATATTGTGATGGTTAGTTTTATGTGTCAACTTGGCTAGGCCACAGTACCCAGATATTTGGTTAAACACTATTCTAGATGTTTCTGTGAAGGTATGTTTTGGATGGGTTTAACATTTAAATCAGGATACCATACAGTTGACTCTTGAACAACATCAGTTTAAATTGCATAGGTCCACTTACACACAGGAGTTTTTCAATAAATACATACTACCATATTGCACAACCCAACGTTGATTGAATTTATGGATGTGGAACTACAGATATGGAGGAACTGTGGGTACAAAAAGCTGACTGTATAGTCATACGTGGATTTTTTTAAAAAATTTATTTATTTAATTTATTTATTTTTGGCTGCGTTGGGTCTTCGTTGCTGCATGCGGGCTTTCTCTAGGTGAGGTGAGTGGGAGATACTCTTTGTGGCAGTGCGCGGGCTTCTCATTGTGGTGGCTTCTCTTGTTGTGGAGCACGGGCCCTAGGCACGTGGGCTTCAGTAGTTGTGGCATACAGGCTCTAGAGCACAGGCTCAGTAGTTGTGGCACACGGGCTTAGTTGCTCTGCACCATGTGGGATCTTCCCGGACCAGGGCTCGAACCTGTGTCCCCTGCATTGGCAGGTGGATTCTTAACCACTGCACCACCAGGGAAGCCCCCATACGTGGATTTTTGACTGCTTGCAGGTTGGTGCCCTAACCCTACATTGTTCAAGTGTCAGCTGTATATATATAGACTTTTATTGGTTTCTGTCGGTTCTGTTTCACTGGAGAACCCTGAGTAATGCAGGTAGCATGGCACAACCTTAGTTTTATGGATTATACTTGATTATACCTAGTTTATAGTGAGATGAATAACTGGTCACAGGAATAACTGGTGACAGAATCTCACTTTAAGGAATATATCCGAGGCTTCACAAAAGGGATGGGAGGACTCTAAGAAATCTTATCATTGGTGTCTTTCCATTCAAGCCAATCAAAACTAAAAACAGTTCCTTTCAATTAGTGTTGTAATTCTCCAACCTCTATTTGTAAGAATTAGTCCTCCCAAGATGACTGAGCCTTTATTATGCACAAGGCACTGTTCTAGATGCTTTCCATGTATTATCTCAATTAATCTTCATGACGTTCCGAAAGGCTGTATATTATTGTTACCTTCTTTGTGCAGATGGGGAAACTGAGGAACCAAGAGGTTAAGCATATTTCCCAAAGTGACCCAGTTGGGGAGTGTCAGAGCTCAGACTTGAACCTTGGCAGTCCAGCCCTGGAGTCCAGCTTGCTTTGAGGCTTGATGGCTTTTGCATTAGATAAGAGACTGAAAATGGGAAGATGAGTAGGAGGAATGAGGAAACAGGGACACCCCATGAAGAATTCAAGTATGTCTTCTTTGCCATGTAAAAACCGAGAGCTTTATATTTAAGGTTGGTGGTAACAAAAGTAGGCGGCATTTATTTGTCTAGTGCATGCCAGGAAACATGGTAAGCCATTTATGCACAGTATGTTCATCTTATTCTCAAGAGAATTTTGTGAGGTGCGCACTGTTATTACCCCCACTGGACAGAAGAGGAAAATGAGTGGCAGAGAGGGCCAGCGATTTGCCCAAGGTCACAGGCAGAGAGGGAACAGCAGCTCCAGGAGCAAACTTACGCTTCCTACTCCATCTCAGGGGAGAGTGCGTGAGATGTAAGAGGACTCATTTATTATTATTGGGAAGTTTTGGGGAATCTCACAACTTTGCCCAATCTTTCTAACCCCAGGGCCATCTTTTGAAGGAGCAGAGCTGGCCCCTGCCTCTAAAGTGTGTGAACCAGGAAAGGTTGCAAAGGAACTCTGATAAGGAATAGCTCCGTTGTGGGCCGGCCCTGCTGCTCAGCATCCCTGCTATTTGCAACGTTCTCTTGAGGAAAGGGCTTGTTTTCAGAATTCTCTAGTCGAAATACTTTCTGAGAGTAATAAGCATCAAGCCCTTGGCCCCTATGAACACACCAGAGCAGTTTGGAATATCAGACCAAGAAGCCCGCGGGGAGGGCACACACCACCGTATGTTTTAAGGATGTCAAGGCCTTGGTTTGAAAGATTAGAGCTCTCTGCTTATCCTTGTAGCCCCAGTGCTTAGTCTCAAGAAAAATCAAGCAAGCAAACCACTAACAAACATAAAAATTAGGTTAGAATATTACTGCATAAGCTGACTATTCATACGCGGTGACCTGTCCCTGGCTCTGCCCAGGGACTCTAGTCCCTGGCTGTGTGCACACATGGACCTCACTCTTGCCTGCCCACCATCTGCCGAGGCGGGGTCCCTGTGCCTGGGGCAATGTGTCCATATCAGTTCCCATTCCCTCCCCTTCCCCCCCTGCATTTGACATTTAGAATTGGCAGGGGGAGGGGCAGATCTTCAAGATGGGTTAGCAAGTGAGAGAAATAACACAGGGAATGAGTGGAGGGTGTGTGCCAGGGAAGTGTGCCTGGTCACTTCCCTGAGTGTGGTTTGAAGGATGAGGGGGTGAGGTGTTGGGAGATGTTAGGGTGAGGTGTGCCGGCTGCTCCAGGGCCCTCCCTGCCCTAAAGCCACATCTCCGTGCCGCGCACACACTCTCATATAAATGAATATATATATGGCTGCCATGATGCCATCTTGGATGAAGTTCCCTTGTGCTGTGCATGTGCAGTCACCCATAGGTGACTCCCCTTCCTGCTAAGAAGGGAGCCTGGAATTTGATAAGAGCAGGGGAATATGTGAGGACAAAGGTTAATTAATCCACTTATTTAAAAAAATATATGTAACATTGATGTGCATTTTAAAGAGTGATAGAATGGAGTTCATAAACCCACCACCCATTTCAAGAACTGGAAAATTACTAATCATTTGCACCTTCTTTTATGTGTCTCCCCATCCCCTCCTTGGCCTGCCCCCTCCCCTCTGTACAGGCAGCACAGCTGGTTCCAGCTGTGACCATTTTGATTGGTTGGTGCCAACAATTTCATTTTGAATATCAGCTACATCTGGAGGTAACCACACTCCTGAATTTTGTGTGTATCTTTCCCCTATCTTAAAAAAAGTGGTTTTAATACAAATAATGAATGCTTAGACAATAATTGTTTAGTTTTGCTTGTTTTTAAACTTTTTATCCAGTATGACAGCTTTGATATAGTCTTCTGGGGCTTATCTTTTCCCCTCAAGTTTATATTTTTATAGTTTGTCCATATTGTTGTGTGTAGCTGAACATTGTTTTTCTTTAAATTTTTTAAAATTTATTTTTGGCTGCGTTGGGTCTTCATTGCTGCACGCAGCCTTTCTCTAGTTTCGATGAGAGGAGGCTACCCTTTGTTGCAGTGCACAGTCTTCTCATTGCAGTGGCTTCTCTTGTTGCGGAGCACAGGCTCTAGGTGCGTGGGCTTCAGTAGTTGTGGCGCATGGGCTCAGTAGTTGTGTCCCCTGCATTGGCAGGTGGATTCTTAACCATTGTGCCACCAGGGAAGCCCTGAACTTTGGTTATTTTAACTGCTGTATAATATTCCATTGCATGATATATATATATATATATATATATATCTTTTTGAAGATGTTGGGGGTAGGAGTTTATTAATTAATTAATTTTTGCTGTGTTGGGTCTTCGTTTCTGTGCGAGGGCTTTCTCTAGTTGTGGCAGGCAGGGGCCACTCTTCATCACGGTGCGTGGGCCTCTCAGTATCGCGGCCTCTCTTGCTGCGGAGCACAGGCTCCAGACGCGCAGGCTCAGTAGTTGTGGCTCATGGGCCTAGTTGCTTCGTGGCAGGTGGGATCCTCCCAGACCAGGGCTCGAACCTGTGTCCCCTGCATTAGCAGGCAGATTCTCAACCACTGCGCCACCAGGGAAGCCCTGCATGATATTTTTTAAACCTTGAATTACTTATCCATTCTACTTCAATGGGACTTTTTCCCAATTTATTGCTATACCAACCTGTGCTGCTAAGGACATTCTTATATATGTCTCTTTGTGTATATGTGCAAGAATTTCTCTAGGGCATTTACTTAGAACTGAATTCCTGCGTTGTAACATATGCAGATGTTCAACTTAAAGCATTTATTGAAAAAGTACCACTAGCTGCCGTCACAGAAAGCAAATAAAATATCAGGGGCTTCACACAATCGAAGGAATCTTACTCATGTAAAGTCTATCTGCAGATGGGATGGGAGCTGGGTGTGGAGGTGTGCTCCATTCCACCCAGTCATTCAGGAATCCAGGATGATGAAATCTCCCCATCTTGAAAATGAGGTGTCCAAAATCATCCTGGGAGTGTGCAAATAGCTAACAGATGGCGAAGTGAGACACTGGAGGATCACAAAGGAAGTTTTATTGGCAAGTCAGGGAAGTGGCCTACAGTCATTTCTGCCTACATTCCGTTGGCCAGAACTCAGTCACATAGCCACACCTAAGTGCAATGAAGGCTGGGAAATGTAGCCTTTCTATGTATCAAGGAGGCATACGAAGTGGATTTGGTGAGTAGCTAGTGAAAAACAATGCCAAATTGTTTTCCAAAGTGACCATACTAATTTACACTCCTATTTAGTAGGATATAATGGTTTTGTTGATCTAAATGTTTTCCACCATGTACTATTAACCTCTAAAGTTTTGCCATTCTTGGTGTAAATTGTTACCTTATTCTGGGCTTCATTTTCATCTCCCTGATCACTATTGAGGTTGAACAGTTTTTCTTATATTTATGAGCCAAGTGTTTCCTCTAATCTGAAATACTTGTTTATGTCTTTTGCCCAGTTTTCTCTTGACTTAGTATAAAAAGTATTCTTTACATATTCTGGATACCATAACATTGTAGGTTTTGTATGTTGCAAATATCTTTCCTGGATTTTTGCTTGACTTTTCACTTTTTAAAGTTTCATTTGATGAAAAAATTCCTAATTACAGTGTAATATAATTTACTAACACTTCTTTTATGGTTAGTGTGTTTAGTGATCTAGTTAAGAAATGCTTTCCTACCTTTAATGTTAGAAAGATATTCTTCTGTATTTTCTTTGATAGTCTATCTTCACTTGGTCAACAAACTCTCATAATGCCCCCACCCCCAGCCTGTTATTTTGAAAATTTCAAACTTAAAGAAAAGTTGCAAGAATAGTGCAGCAAACACTCATTTATCCTTCAGGTGGGCCCATCGACTGTTAATATTTTGCCACATTCGTTTTCTCTCTCTCTCTGTATCTGTCCTTATATATACATATACACATTTTTATTACTATTTGCTAAACCATTTGAGAGTAAGTTGCAGACTTCACTCCCCAAATACTTCAGCATGTATCTCCTAAGAACAAAAACAGTCTCTTATAAAACCATAATACAATCATCAAATTTTTGAAATTTAACATTGATCCAATACTGCAATCTATCATACAGTTCTCTTTAGTCTCCTTCAATCTAGAACAGTTCCTCAGTCTGGGTACTTTTTTCCATGACATAGACATTTCTGAAGAGTAGAGCCTAGTTGTCTTATAGATTTCCCTCAATTTGGGTTTGTCTTATATTTCCTCATGATTCAACTCAGGTTATGACTGTTTTGGCAGGAATATCACATAAGTGGTGTTCTGTCTTTCTGAGTACATCATATTAGGAAGTACATGATTATCAGTTTGTCCCATTATTGGTGATGTTAAGTTTGATCACATGGTTAAGGTGGTCTTTAATTAATAAGCAATTCGTAGAGAGAGAACAAGCCAGTTTTAAACTAAAAACATTTCTATTGTTGGATAATATTGACCAAACCTTTAGAAACTTAATCCCATTGCTGCTGTTGGCAAGAAGCTATAAAAAGAAAAGTCTTCTCTCTCTTCAAAACTTGAAAAATAAAAGCAGTTTTTCCTGTTCAAAATTGGAGAAATAAAAGCCTTGTCCCTTTTGATAATTTGGAGAGGAAGAAATACAGAGAGGGCAATGAGTAATACAGAGGGGGCAATGAGTAAACACAGGTGAAAATGTGGTAACTGAATTTAAACATTCCTGACATCTGGTGCTCACCCAGAGTAACAAAACTTTGTGAATGTACTTAGCAAAGATAGAAAATGCTATACACACACACACACGTGTATATATATACACATGTTCACATTTGATGTGATACAGAGAGTGGTAGATGCTCTTAGCCGGGTCATTTCAATAACAACAATTGGAGACTGCAATTCCAGCTGAATGGCGTCTTTGAGACTGAAGAGCTTCCTCAGTCTCTCCACTTCCATACTGATTAGAAGTGCTTGAGATACATCATAACAGTGTCAGTGGAGTGTTTATGGGGAAATTGTCACTGTCTCTCGCTTGTGGAAGGTGACATAATGGAATTTCCTTCCTTTGTCCTGGTGACAGGATGATGGGCTCCAGTTCGGCATGCTTTGCCATTTATGTATCTGGGCTCAACTGGCAAGCCTGGCGAGATGAGGGAGAAGGTGTGTCCTGTCACTGGGAGGGTAGGGAGCCAGTGGGGTGGGCCCCAACTGCTGTATGAAAGAGCGTTTAGAAATGACGGTCGACTGAATGAAAATGGGGGGGGGGCGAGCACCAAAGATGGGGGCGGGGAGCAGCTGCAGTCTCATTGTGTCCTGTGAGGCTTCTGAGACTCGGGACCCAGAAGGCTTATGGGATTGGTACCCGGGGTGCCTGTATCAGTATAGGTATCTAGGTACAGATTCAAAATATCTTTGCCCCTTGTCACTCCCTCCCCTACTCCTCCAACCCCAAGTCCCGCACATGATTTATCTGTGTATTAATAACATGTCTTGTTCCAGAAAGGTTTTAGGAAGTCTTGGTGTGATATATTGATTATTAATAGAGTTGGGCGGCATATTTAAGTTGAGATAAATTAAACAATTTATGTGGCGGCTGTGTGTGTGTGTGTGTGTAGAGAGGAGATTTATTCACTTACTTCATCCCTGTTTTTCAAGTAAACTAGACCTTGTCCATCAGTACCCTGCAGGAAAAGGGATGGCACAGCAAAAACAAACAGAAATAGAGTTAACTGCAGTGTGTAGGTCCTAGTTAAGGAATTTCAAAGGTTGACTTTGCAATTACCGTCCTCTGCCTTGATCATTGCAGAAGGCTTAACTGGTCTTTCTCCCAGCACTTATCCTCTCTAGTCCACTTGCCAATTTGCCACCAGAGTGAGATTTCAAGCACACAGGTTTGGACAGATAATTCCTTAAATGAACATTTCATGACATCCCATTGCCTATTAGCTAAAAACTAAACTCCTTACGGTGGTTTGCGGTGGTGATGATGATGATAGCAGCATAATACTAGCATTATTACTACCCAGCATTTATTGAGTGTGTACTGTGTGCCAGGCACTCTTTTCAGTGCATGCATTATGAATCAGTCCCTCACAACAACACTATGAAGTAGTTACTGGTAGGTATTCTTATTTACCTATGAGGATGCTGAGGCTCAGGATGTTAAGCCACTTTTCCAAGGTGGCCCAGCTCGTAGGTAGTTGAGTGGTGCCCAGATCAGTCTGATTCAGAGCCTGTGCCAATCCTGTTAAGTCATGCTGTGTCACCTGGAGGTCAGGTGTCTCCTGGCATTTGCACAGAGGTATACTGATAATAACTAATATTTATCAGGCATTGAATATGTATGAGGCACTGTTTTAAGTGCTTTAACTGAGTTACACAATTAAACCTTACAGCAAACTTTTGTATGAGGTAAATACTATTTTTGCCATCTTTCCATTTTATACGTGGGGAAATTGAGGCACACAACTCTCCCAGAGCTGATAAATGGCAGACCAGGCTTCAAACCCAGGCAGTCTGGATCCAGAAACCACACCTGTCACCTAATCATCTACCACGTTGCTTCTGGTACCTAGCTTCAGGTTTCCAGGACCAGGTGTCTACACACATGTGGGCGTATTACAAGGGATATCCATGTTAACAAAAATAAAGTGATATTTGAAAATCTCCAAACTGGCAGGGCCTTCCAGCTGTCATCTGACTCTGTCTCCTGAGTTGAGCCAAGTTTTCCTCTGACTCCTTGAAAACAAAGAGCAGGCTCATGGGTGTTAAGCATCCCCTGGGGATGGGGATTCTGCACCTCCTCTGGCCTTCCACCCACCGTGTTTCATCACCTCAGGATGCTACCAGCCAGATGCTTTTAAGTCTCTCGGCTGGAAAAATGACTATGAATAAAATAAATGAAGCTCTCAATGATGGAAGCTCCTGATGGTGCCTGCAATGGGGAATTTCCCAGCATCTGTCTACTGCCACACTGAGATCATCTTTTTATTGCCCAAAGATGCTATTCCTGTCTTGTCGCCGGCCACTAACTGGCCACTCAGGTACCGGGAGTCCAGAGCTGCCTCATTACTCTACACTGTCTGTGTTACACCCCAGACTGCAATACATTATCATTCAAATGAGCCAGCCACAATGGAAGACAAAATATGCACGCTGATTTCTCTCCAATGCCCTTTCTCCAGCGCTCCCTAATTACAGCCAGCAGTTGATTGGGACAGTTGAACATGGAGGCTGATGGGGCAGTCGTGGTGTTCTCATCTAAGCAAAACACAAACAATGCATAAACTTACCAGCTCTGTTTAGGTAAGCAGGATTTTATTCACAGCTCAGTGGTATAACAATACTCTGAAGGTATCAGTCAGTGGTTTATTATAGCATCTCTCTTCTTGGTTCCATAATTTTGGTTGTTTCTCCGTTTAAAAAAAAACTGATTGGTTTGTGACCTTGGCTCATCCCTGCTCTTCATTTTTCTTGTCTTTCATCAGAGTGGTTTCATGATGACCTTTTCCTATCTCATGCTCAGTATTTTTCCAAGGATGAGTGAAATCCCATGCTGTATTCTCTGTTCACTCGTTCATGCATTCAGTCATGTATTCATTCATTCAGACAACAAATATTTACTGAACAGCTAACAAGTGCTAGGATACTGTGCTAGGTTCTGGAATTATAAAACAGTCATTATTCTTACCCTTACCGTAGCTTAAGGGCAAGCGGCAGAGTTAAATATTCAACAAATAAATGCTCAACTAAATATACTTTTGCAAATTGTGAGGAGTGCACTACAGAAAAAGATGAATCATCACAAGAAAAAAAGTTGTAACCATGTGAGGTGATGGATGTTAACTGCATTTACTGTGGTAATCATTTTGTAATATATACTTGTGTCAAGTCATTATGTTTTACACCTTAAACTAATGCAAGGTTATATGTCAACTGTATCTCAATAAAGCTGGAAAAAAAGAAGAAAAAAGTAAAAAAAGGAGGATGCTTATATTCTTGCATGGAATCTAAATATGTTTAGAAAAACACTGATCTTCAACACTAATAAATGATACATAGGTTACTTAGTGTTCTTCTCCAAATAATATTTTTCTTAGGGTATGTTCTTCATAGCTTGAAAAAAATGAATCAACTTTCAAAGTGGTCTGTGTATTTCTGAAGGAGAATTTGATTATTAAGGAAGTTCTTTGACCTCCATGATATGTTTCCTCTACCCCATTTCACTGATATTGAGTTACTACTGTGTGATGTTCTGTGTCTCTCCAGTACGGGTTAGAACTTGGGATGGTCAAATGTACAACAGGAGGAAAAGATCCTTCCTGTACTTATTTGGCATTAAAAAAATTTCCCTATGTCTCAAACACTGTCTAATTTATCTTTCTATCCATAGCACCTGCCACACAGAGTTTACCATTGATTAGCTCAGATAATTTTTAATATATTGTGGTGAGTACTATTATTTATTCATCAGACAAATAATTAACCATCTGCATCATGTTGGTGCTGAGCCCTGAAGACCTAGGAGTGAAACAGACTCAGTTTCTCCTCTCCCAGGGCTTAAGTTGCCCTGAAATGTATGGAGAAGGAATCATGCAATGACAGTGTGGCAAGAAACATGCTATGATGGGCGAGGCAAGGGGATATCATGGGAGCACCTGGACTTGGTATGGCGGGGGCAGGGGTCAAGGAAAAGTTGTGAAGGAGGCAACACCTTAGCTAAATAAGGAGTGTGTGTAGGGGAGCAGGGAGGAAGCGTGCATCAGATATGGAGGTAAGAGGGAAGATGTGATGCATTTTAAGACTTAAAAATTTATGGTGGAAGAATTGGAAGTTGCAACAGATGGGGCTGGAGAAGGAAGCAGGGGTCAGGAATGAATTTCTGGGCCCTGCTGAGGAGTTGGCAATGGTGAACACTGAAGGGATTTAAGGGTGGAGGGAGTGGAGTGGTCAGTCTTCATGTAAGGATGCATCATGGAGGCTGGGTTGGGAAGATGTTGCAGGAATCCACAGGGAGATGGTGCGGCACGGATGGAAGTACATGGATTTAGAGGCATTTGTGAGATGGAATCCACCAGACTAAGGTCCTTCTGTTGGATGTGAGGGTTGAGGGAGAAGGAAGAGGCTACTGAGAGGGCAGGAGAGGACAGAGGTAAAGATATTAGCCTTGGACCACACCTTGCTTTTATCACTTCTTATAGTAGCACATACAGAGCTGCTGTTTTGCTGTTTTCCTTTTAGAATCTTCATGGTGTTCCATAACACGGTTGTGTTGTAATTCATACAACTAGTCTCTTCTTGATGGAAAATTACATTGGTTCCAGTCTTTTACTATTATAAATTATGCTGACAGGACCCCGTGGCCTCTTGAGAATTTCTAATAGTGGAATTTCTGGGTCAGAGGGTTTAGGAGACTTGCCAGTGTCTCCCAGCCAGTGGGTTGCAGAGCTAATATTCCACTCCACTGGAAGGATTTGTGTCTGTGGTCTATCACCTCTCCCATGCTGTGCCCTCCCAAGCTGAGTGACCTGGACCTCTGGACCACAGGTTCTTCTTGTGGAGGGAGGACTGACTCACTACAGTGGTTGGGAAATCACCTGAGAGCTTCTGAAACATACAGATTTCTGGGCCTTCTGAATAAGAATCCCTGGAGCCTGGGCTTGAAAACCTGAATTTTTAATTTTGTCCCTAACACTTAGGTATCCTGCCCTTGAGTCCTGCACTGGAACTACCAGCGTCTTCTTTGAGATCCTCTCCAGTTCTAAAATGAGAGGATTCAGAATAGTCTACAAACTAAAATGAGGATTCAGAATAGTCTACAAACCATGCTGCCCTCTGTGTTAGCTCCTCAGAAGGTTGGGGAGCAGGGGAGAGTGGGGGGCTGCACCGAGGGGTGAACTCCCCATTTTGTGGGTCTTTCTTCCCCCTTCTCCCATGGTGTCCTGTGACACCACGCTGGATGACAAAAATTCAAATGTCCGAATTTCACCCACTCTTAGGGGACAGGAGGTAGGAGGTTACACTGGGGGCTGTGATCCTCTTGGGGGCAAGGTGGGCTATAGCTTTCTAGACTTTGAGGAGCTGGCTCAGCCCCCCATGGATGTGAACATGGCTGTGACACAAGGGTCCCCTCAGGGCAGCCAGACAACAGAATGGGGTCGACTCTGGGACTCTGCCTGTGCCCAGAGCCTGTTCTTAGGGGACTGCTGCAGGCTGGGATGCCCTTCACTAGCTCTGTGCCCACATCATCTGCTGACACAGCACTCATGCAGCCTGGATTCCATGCGCAGGGCAAACAACCCCTTTCCTCTTTCTCAGGTTACGAGGTGTGACCAGCACTTGCATCTGTTCTTTGTGGCCACTGAGCAGCATGTTGCTCCAACACTGTTGCTCCTGATTCATGATTAAAAAAACTGTTCGGTGTAAAAGCCGCCTTATCCCCAGAGAGCCCTGTGAAGTGGCACTGTTAATTTGGGAGCATTAGCCACCTGTTCCGGATACCCCCACCTAGACCTTTGTCACAGCTGAGGAAAGAAAAAACAGGGACCGTGAGTGAAAAGACCTGGATCCTTGCCCTGCCTCAGTTGCTGATTGTGTGGTACCACGGACGCCTCTCAACTTTCTAGACTTCATCAAGGACCCATATTCTGTTTTCCTCATCCTAGAACTGAGATATGTACTTTCTGCTGTACTTTTCTACTCAGGGCATCCTGTGCATCTCTGAAGGATAATTAAGTCAACACTGATGTTCGCTGGCCTGCCTGTCCTGTTGGAAGAGAGCTAGTCACAAACAGCATTAAAACTCAGAAGGCATTTACACCAAGAGTCAGAAACACTGATTTCCATCTGAAACATGTGCAACTCAACCTTCTTGCCACCCCAGTACGCCACGCAGAGGGTCTGAGAGATAATGCCTTTCAGTGTGTGTTTCCATTGCTCTGGAATGAGGAGTTTCGCAGGGGACAAGTGCCCCCAAAGCCCCAGCTGTTCAGGGGATATACCGTTTTGAGAGGACCTTCATGGAGCACTGTTCCCCACTTAAGAGTCAGCATCTGTGCTTGGCACCTGTGGGACCTGACTGACCAGGAGGCTGAGGGGAGGCCCCTAGAGGGAAGGGGAAGTGCCCAACTGGCCTGGACATTTGTGTTCCAGAAGCCCTGGAGTGGGTTCTTATAATGGGCTGCCTGGCTCTGTGCCCTCTCAGCTCTTTGACTGGCAGCTGAAGCTGGGAATTCCACACCTGTAGGCTCAGCTGGCTCCAGGCTGTGCTGGGACTGATCCTAGGTTTACAGGGAGGGGTTACAAAGAGCCCTCGTCGGTTCAGTGTTGAGTGTGACTGTGGGTCCAGTGTGGCCTTAGCGTCCCGGTTTACCCTGGCTTGGGTTCTTATATCAATTAAGGTGCTAGTCTAAGAGGCAATTAACAGAAAACCCCACTGAGGCTGGCTCAAATAGAGGACATGTATCATCTTATATGACTTGAAGATCCAGGTTGGTTAGATGCCAGGCTTGGCTGTTTCTTAGATTAATGGTGTCATCAAGGACCCATATTCTTTGTGCTTCTCCCTTCTGCCATTTTTGATATTAACTTCATCATCTTGCTGGTAGCAAGGTGGTTACAGCTGTTCCAGACATCACATTGTGAATGTGATAATATCTGAAGGAAGAAGAAGGACTTTCCCTTTCTAGGGCTTTCTCTTAAGAGGGAGGAAATTTCACCCTGTGTCTCATAGGCTCAAGTTCAGTTGCTTGTTCAGTGGGATTACTAGATTGGCTTATATTAATCATATAGTTGAATGGATTTGGAAGAGGCAACCCAATGTCCACCATGGTTTCCAGTGTAATCTATTTTCTTTCTTGGTAGTATAATCTATCTGCTTTCTTGCTGGTTCAATCTCTTTCTATTTAGCTATTTATCAGTTACCTCTCTTTTCACCCTCCAGTTCCATTGTAAGCCCCCTCTGAATTTATTGCAAGTAGGCACTCCAAATCTAGACTCGAGGCCAGGGACAATAGGAATCACATCTCGCCCATTGTCTCTCTTGGCCTGATCCATCTACCTGCTGGACTCTGGTTCCCATGTCCCCATTCCATTGGAGTAGACATACTATTGTCCCATGTCCCTGGGTGAGATACGCAGCAGTGAGGCAGGTCAGAGGAGGGGCAGAACCAGGCTCAGGCTGAATCTCAGGGTTGGGTGAGGGCTCACAGGTCATGATCCCTTTCTGCCTTCCTTTATATTCTGACCACATGGATTGCTTATAACCAGAACTGGAAGGTACCATCATTTCCAGTCCCACTACTATGAACTAATTGGTCAACTGCCTGCTCCTACTACCTCCTTGCTCTGGGAGTTACCTGGTGCAGGTTCTAGAGAGAAAAGTATAGATTCTGTGCTCATGAAGCTTTGCTCTGTTGGGAATGGCTTGCAATCATGGGAGACATGGCAAATTGTCCTTTCTGTCAAGGGAAGAAGGCAGGAATTGGAAAGATAAGACCCCACCATGTGTGTTGGAAAGTCACTACGCTCCACCTGTAATATCATGGCTATGGGTTGAGACAAATGAGTCCTGTTACCTTTCTCCCTTCCCCTCCTCTCCCCTCCCCTCCCCTCCCCTCCCCTGCCCTCCCCTGCCCTCCGCTTCCTCCCTCCCTCCCTCCCTCCCTCCCTCCCTCCCTCCCTCCTTCCCTCCTTCCCTCCTTCCCTCCCTCCCTCCCTCCCTCCCTTCCTTCCATTCTGGACTTCTCCTGGTAGTTGGTGCTATACAGTATGGACAATACACAGCTGGAGAGCCACTCTGCAGGCACCTGCCACCATGGAATGCAGGTGGTGTTTCCCAAACCACTAACCAGGGGGTTCCTCATAAGAGCCAGGATGAGGGGGAAGGGCTGAGGCAGAATGGGCTGTTAATTCCCCCAGCAGGCCAGTACCCAGTGCTGCCTAGCTTCTGTGAGTCCTAGTTTATTTTCAAAACACTTACACAGACAAGAGATCAGTTGGTTCACAGAACATCCTCTGTGAGATAGGGAAGGTACTATATCATCCCTGTTTCCTAGCTGAGGAAACTGAGCTTCAGTAAAACCAAGCCATTAACTTGTCGTGCAGAATATTCTTGGCTAAGCTGACTGCTGAACGTTACACTGGTCATTAGTGATGGATTTGAACTCATGAGTGCCCAGCAGTTCCCGCCTGCTGTGCTATATAGTCCTGAGGAGTGGCATAAAATTGAAGTGTCCCAGTGGACTGTGACCCAAGTTTGACCTGGGCCTCTAATCAGACGGCATTCTCTCCTAACAATGCCCGCTGACATCAAGGCAGATGGAACTGAGTTGTGCCCACAAGCAGAATTGTGCACAGCGTGCAGGAGAGACCCTCAACGCCTATTTTGGGAGTCGTCAGTAAGCCACCCTGGGGTGGAAGGAACTGTATTCTCCTGTGTGTGCAGGTACGTGAGTGGGTGTACCCCCACTCACATGGGCATGGGCTGTGGGTATGCACCCAGCTGGGCCTGTGTTGGTCTTCCAGATTCCCAGGCAACACTTGGTACATTCTGCACAGCTTTGGGGGCCAGCTTCTGTTGCTCTTTTAAGAAATGAAATTGCCTTCCAGATGCGTCTTTCACTTGTTTTTCCTCCACTTGACAGAGCTGCCTAAACTTCTCATGCAGGGGCCCTCAGAGAAGTGTATCATTTCACGCTCCCTTGTTTAGCTTCTCCAAAGCTAAAACCAAAGCTGGCACAGCTACTGATTAGCCAGAAATCAAAAGCAAAGGCTGGGCTTTTGATGGGACAACTGCTACATTAGAGGGGGATGGTTGTTTTACAATTGCAGGGTAAGGTCCATAATATTACCCACCACTGAATGGCCATTAGATTGCAAATTACCGGTCACTTTGCTGGACGGCTCAGCCATCCTGTAATCATGATGATAATATCCCCCATAATGGTCAGGCCCAGGCACCTACCCGGAGTCTGGCTGCTGAGGCGCCGAATTGCTGGGCTGCATACAGTCATGATTATCGCGGCAGAAAGGAAGGAGGGCTGCCCTAAAGTCCTGGCTGTGTGGCAGTCTGTCCTCTTTCCCCATTAGGAAGCATAAGGGACTGTTGGACTTACTCCGGTGTTCCCTGGGGTTCTACCTATTGAGGATCTGACTTTGTGTGGCTATCCCACTCCATGACACTTCCAGTACATGGTCTCTTGGCTCAGATGTGCCAGCTGGGATGTGAACCCTGAGCTGACAAGTGGAAAAATAACATAATTGGTTTTCCCCAGTCTTTTCCTATGGTGAACTGTGTGTGTGCGTGCGTGTGCGCTCATGTGTGCATGTCTGGTGATGGAACTGTGGCTGTGAAACACACAAAGTTTTAAAAGCATTGATACTCATATTTTTAAGTTGGGTTGTGGCTTCATATCTTGCATACATGTCATAGGTATTCTTTTATGGTACAAATACGGAAAAAGAAAAAGAAGACAAAGCTGATGGGGTGAAGGGCCCTTGGGCCAACATTTGGCCTGTATCAGGGTCCTGTAGGACACAGAGGACATGCTTAAGTGGGGTAGTTATGGCTTTAGGTAAAGGGATCCAGGATGGAGTGGGAGTGGGGACCAGAGAACTGAATGCCATGAACTCACTTGAGTTTTGCCCTCAATTCTCCTGGTGCTGCCTCCTATAGCCAAACCCAACCAGAAGCCAGAGGTACTTTCTACAAAGGGCAGAGCAGGCTAGGGAAGGAAGTGGGATCTTGAGAAGTGAAGTGGACATACCCAGTGCCTCATCTGACGCCTATCTGTTAATGGGCTGTGTAGGCCCTGGCTGGCTAATGGGGCCTCCTGGGCCCTGCGTGGGCTGGAATTCCAAGGTCTTGGTCCATTCTTACTTACCCTGTGTTGCCTGGGAGTTAACCATGGTGGAACTGCAGACTTGCCCTTCTTTCTCTGGTTGTTTTCCTGGTCCAAGGGGCCAGGGATTCCTCAGCTTCCATCCAACTGCAGTCATTGCCCCGCATTTTGGCTCCTACAGCAGGCTTCTGGGCCTCTGGAAATGGTACAAGATGACTCACTGGCATGGCCCAGCTGATCAGCTGTGTAGGGAGTGCCCTGAGCACAGACCTGGGACTTGGCAGGAATCCCTCTAAGTAGGAGCTGCGGAGTGGGTGGTGGGCTAAGGAGGCTGCTGCAGGCTCAGGATCAGACAGAAGGCTCAGAGCTTCTCCGTGAGCTGCATGGAGGCTCTGGACGGGGCCCCTCTCTGTGCTTCACTTTTGTCTCCAATCTGGAAGAAATGGCATCCTGCCAAAGTTTGTAAGGCACTGCAGCCCCCTCACCAAGCCTCCTTCCCAGCTCAAGAGAATGCTAGCTGCGGAGGGAATAAAGTTGGCATTATTTTCAGTTCCCCCAGAAAAATACCATTCTCTGCCCTCTGAGAGCCCATTTGCCAAATTGCTTTTAGCAAGGCTGAACTAGTGACAGGAAAAGACTCAGATGGCATTCTGTGAAAGTAAAGAGAGCAATGAAAATAGCAAATGCTTACAGTGTGCCTACTCTGTACTAGGTGTGTTCTATGCATTGCAGATGTTATTATATTTAAGCCTCATGACAACCCCATGAAGCAGGTGCTAAAGTTATCCCCACTTTTCAGATAAGGAAGCTGAGGGAGAGACAGATGAAACAACTTGCCCAGCGTTATACAGATGGTAGTAGTAGAGCTGGGATTTGAACCTAGGCGGTCTGGCTCCGGAGTTGTGCCGCCTCCTTTTCCTTCTTGGCTAACTTCTCCTTAGTAGGTGCCAAGAGACAGGATGTTCCCAAGTATGAATGGAGTGTAGAGTTGGAAATAGCTTAGAGGTTCATTTAGTCCAGCCGCTGTGTTCTTCCAGAGGGGGAAACTGAGGGTCCACAAGGTTCCGTGATTAGCTCTCTGGAGCCTTGACCTAATGTGAGTGGTTTACTTGGCAGTTCTGGAAACACTGGGCAGCTCAAAAGTGGCTGGCTGTGCCTACTGATAGTCTGGCAATTTTCCTAGCGTTGTTTAGCAAGTAAATTTCTTTGAAGCAAAATTCCTTTTATCCAGGAAGCAATGTGACCTCAAATCTCATTTAATAAAACATCTCTGACGTTAGCCGCATGAGGCAAAGGCCCTGAAGGTGTCTGTGCTGCCCTTGTGCTCTCTGAGTCTGAGGCTGTTTCTGGCACTGGCTGAGGAGCTGTTTCTGCTGTGAATAAGGCAAGCATCCGGTTGTGCGGGCGCTCAGAGACCAGGTGAGCTGGGCAGGCTGGGGGCACAGACCAGAGGAGAGAGGCTCTTTCATCAATTTCCAGGGATTTCAGGGGGCACCTGAAGCATCTTTTCCTGCAGAGGTCCTCAGCCCACCCAGCCAAGCTGCTGTCACAAAGAACGGAGTGTCTTGGGCCATGTGATCATGGGGGAGGCTGCCCAGGCCTCCGAGGGGGCTGCCAGCTTCTGAGCTGTTGATTCCATGACTCTGGGACCCAGAGCTGTAGAGAAAGGGCAGCATTCTTCCTGTGGAGGCCTGATCCAAATGGCCCCATGGCTTTCTTTTCTCCGGGATCAGCAGGGCTACTGTTGGGAGGGACAATCGAGGTTGTTGTCCTGGCCTGGCCCAGAGGCACCACTGCCAGATGCAGAGCTGGCTCCCTGGGCTCATCCTTGCCGCACCTGCCCTCCTTATCATTGGGTGCTCGTGGGTCAGAGCCATACAGGAGCTCTGTTCCTTCCCACCTCCTGGCAGCTGAGGCCCGGGACAACCTCCCTCTGTCCAACCCAGACAGCCCAGGGGCCAGTGAAGAGGATGCCCCTTCTCCCACATGGCCTACATATTTTACTTCTCCTGGATACATTAGAATTAAGATGGAGACATTCAATGACTATGAAGAAAGTCCCATGTTAAATTGGAAGACACTCATTTGCTCTCATTTTCCAGATAATGCACTTACAAAGGGGTTAACGTGTCAATGTTTTCCTCTTCCTTTCGTGTGGCTTAAGTGATAAAAGGGACAGAGCTTGCTCTCTTGGGGGAAGAGCTTGCTATCTCTTCTCTCTCGTTGCTGTTTTTCAGTCCTCAATCATGTCTGTTCTGAGAAGGCCACGTGTGACCTGGACAGCTTCTACTCTTGGTATGAGGGCAAATGCTTCCTCATGCTGCAAACGGGAGATCTCAGGCCCGGGTTTGGTTATTGGGGGAGAAATATATAAAGAAAGGGTACCACGATCACTTTGGTTCAAGGCACTTGAACCTATTGGGTGTTTGGTCAAAGAATCCAGGAATTACTAAATCCTGTCTCAGACCAATAACCCCACCATCCAATGCTTTCCCATATCATCTGTATCCATCAGGGTCCAGCAGGAAACAGATGGCGTACTCAAACTAATTTGAGGAGATTTTAATAAAGGGATGACTTATAAAAATGTGGGCAAGGTTGAGGGAAACCACTGAGGGATGGTGCATTACCCTGGAGCTAGCAACAGCAGGAAACTGTTACCACTTTTAGGCCTGAAGGCCGAGGGGAGCGAGCAGTTACTGCATGCCAGAGAGAGCTGTAGCTCTTTGAGACAGCCTCCTGACAGAGCTTTGGCCTGTGGAAGAGGGAAGCAGTCAACCAACCATGATCTAGCCAAGGGGGATTCAGAGTAATCAATCTCATCAATCTCACACTCTTCCCACACCCCCACTGGCCAGTTCCCCCCAATGGCCAAACCCAAGCAAAAGCCAGAGAGACAGCATGTTGATGAAGTTATCAGTGCCTTCTGTAAGAGTCAACACCCTGAGGCCCAGAGCAGGGTGGAAAAGGGTGGAGAGTGGATTTGGAGAGGTAAATGGAAAGTATCTAGCACAACATCTTAATGTCACCTGCCTTCTACCTTCTCTCTGACTCCTAACAAATATGTATATATACATATACCCTCACCTGGGGAATGGCGCTAGACAGTAGACAGAGGGCAGGATTGCAGCTCAACATCTTGCAACGCACAGTGCAGCCCTCTGATAACAAAGAATTATCTGGTGCAAAATGTCAATAGTGCCAAGGTTTAGAAACCCTGCTCTACGTGGAGAAAGGAAGATTTGGGCTCTGAGAAAGGGAATCAGAGAGCAGGTAGAAAAGAGAAGGGTTTTTGTGCGTGTTTGTTTTGGTTTGCTTGTTTTGTTTGAATAGGAAGAACCTATCACAGAGGAAGTTTCCACTTTTGTCTTTGGGGAGGATGTTCCCATGTTGGGGTGCAACTGGGCTCACTCTCTGCATCCTGGGAATCAGCTGGACTGCAGGGTCAAACATCTACAAGTAGGATTGAGAGCTCTTTGGGGGAACATCTCACACCATGGGGATGACCCTCTGAGTTTCTCTGCTCTTTGCGGCTGCTGGAAGTGGTACAGCAGACTCTAAAGAGCTATTTCAAGATGGTTCAGCCAGACCCAAAGGTCTGGCAGAGTTTTTGCCTTTTCCAGGCTTTGGGGTTCTCTGCTTTTCAGCTCAAAGCTCTTAGAATGTTAATAAGTGGGGACTTACAAAGTCCTGAAATAGTTCTCAGGACACAGAGGAAATGTCCTAGCTCAGAAAGTAAGCGAGTGTAGTCAGCTGTCCTTTGTTAACTTGCTGATTAAACCTGGTCTTTGCTTTTTTATTCTCTTCCTTCCTATATCCCATTTTCAGGTTATTTCCCTGCCTGTCTGTGCCTTGGTTAGAGAGAAGCAGCAGGCAGAGAAGAAAACTCCATATCAGCTTTCTTTGGCAAGTTTTTAAGAAACTCGATGAAAACTTGAGGAAGTAATGAATAAAATTACCTTTAAAAGATCAGGGGCTTCCCTGGTGGCGCAGTGGTTGAGAGTCCGCCTGCCAATGCAGGGGACGTGGGTTCGTGCCCCAGTCCGGGAAGATCCCACATGCTGTGGAGCGGCTGGGCCGGTGAGCCATGGCCGCTGAGCCTGCGCGTCCGGAGCCTGTGCTCCGCTACGGGAGAGGCCACAACAGCGAGAGGCCCGCGTAACGCAAAAAAAAAAAAAAACAAAAACAAAAAGCAGGATTAACAATTACCCATCCCTCCCTCCATCACCATGTCTTGACCAGGCTGTATTACAGCTTGAACGACTTTAATATTTATCAAATTTTATTTATTTTTTAAACAAGCAATCCATTTACATTGTTTAAAAACAAACTGACAGAGGATTTAGATACAGAGGCCACAGTCCCCTCTCCCTGTCCTCCCACCCCATCCCAAAAAGCAATATCCGTCCAGAGATAGTCTATTGCTCTATAAACAAATAACGCATATACACTTTCCTTTGATCTTTTCATCCCATTCAAATAGTAGTATATTTGCTTTCTACTCAGTAATGTATGTTAGAAATCCTTCCATATCATTTAAGAACTTTTAAAAAATTGGTTCCTTGTTATCATATGGATATACTTAATATTATTTGGTCAAAAATAACTTGTTTTTAAAAAGGCTTCTCAATCTATCTCAAACCAGAAAGAATGCTCAACTAAAAACAAAAACAAAACAAAACTGAAAGTTTAGGCATTTGCTTCTATCATTTTGTAAAGCTTTTATTCTCTCATCTTACTGAGATTTTTGTATTTTTTTCCCTGCATTTGCCCGTTAACTTCAAACCTCTATAAAATAGTTATTCAGAACCATGGAGTGTCCCAAAGGTTTGGATATTGCTTGCAACCTAAACTGCGTCTGTCTTATTAAAGTACTGAATGTTTACTATTTTTTTCTTATGGAAAGCCAGCTTGAGCCAGTCAAATAATATCAACATCAGAAAAGCCTGTTTTGGCTTGGGACAAGACATTGTACCTCTCTGGTCCCCAGTTTTTCCATTAAAAAAAATCTAGGTAGTATCCTGGGGCCTTAGCACCTTCGAAGCTTTGTACGGGCAGGGCTAACTCAGATTTAGAAGAGCCTACTCATCTGGACTGTATTTCTGTGGACAGCCAAGACCCGTGTAAAAGGTGAACATATTTAAAGTAAAGAAAGAACCTGCTGTATTTGGAAGCCAAAGACAGGGCAGGCAGAAGAGCCGTCAGGGTGTACAGCGTTCTGGGGCTCCAGGGCTTTGAAATCCTTTCCACTGTTGTCACTTGAATGTCGAACACGTTATTCTCAGAGGACACTAAAGAGAAGTACAGGTACCGTGGGCTCCAGGGGGATTCATTATTCAAGGCACAAAATTTCCTACTGTGGCCTGCAACACATTATAATTCAAATGAGTCCACCACAATAGAAGAAAAATATGCAAGCAGATTTCTCTCTGTTCGTGTTTTTTTCCTCTCCTCTCTGAAGCCCTGTAATTACAGCAGGCAGGTGGAGCATCTGGGGTGTGGGGCGAGTCAACTGTATTTTTACCTTCCCGGGAACACGACTTGCCTACCGCGTCAATATATTTTATTTTTAATTAAGCGCCTATTGCAAAATCTGAGTCCCTGTGCAAAAGTCTGATTCACAACTTTTTCCCCCCCCTGCGGTTCCCCCAGATGCTGCTGCTATTACTGTCTCAAATTTCCCCTCTTAAAATTTGCTCTTTTAGTAAATTACTTATGGCCTTTCCTGATCTCTGCAGCTCTGAGGCGGTCCAGCTGCAGGGCCTTCACCTCTTTTTCCCCCCGTGCCCCGCACACCTGAGTCAAGTCAGTTTCTTCGCCTGCCCAGCAGCGCCATGTACCACGAGCGTGCCGCGGTTCAGGCCCGGGAGCCCCTTCCGCTTTCCCGCTTTCCCCGCAGCGGTCAAGCGAGGCTCGGGGTGGCGCTGTGCCCGTAAGAGACCTCCAGTCCTGCGCTGCGGGGCAGCGGACCTCAGCCCTGCAACTCACCCGCCGCTCACCCCTCCCCCCCGCAATGTGTGAGCTTTGCGGGCTCCGGGGTAGGAGCCCCACCCGGAGGAGGCCACGGGATCCGAGACCCCTATGTTGGCCGAGGGCGGGGGGTGTGCATGAAAACCCCCTTGCTGTCGACGCGCCGGGCCGGGGAGGGGGAGTGGGAGGACGGTGCAGGCGCCCGGGCGGGAGCCGAAGGGTCCTCGCTCTCTCGCCTGACGCTGGCCACTGAGGAGGCAGAGCCTGGGCAGCCCAGGGCCTCGGCAGAGCGCGCCTTTTCTGATCGGGGAAGTCCGGGACTCCAGGAAGGACGGGAACTCACGTCCAGGGACAACATCGCCCGGGGACCCTGGACCGATGTCTGGGTAGGGTGGGGGCTCTTGGAGTTCCCGCAGGGAGAGTGAAGCGGGCCCGTGACCTGGTGCCTCCAGGCGCAGTGGGGGCCGGGCCGCTGCAGGATCCCTGCGAGCCGACTGCCCGGGCGGGGTGCGCCTCTCGATTCCGGCTCAGTGTTGTTCCTGTTCCCCCGCTCTGGGAATCAGTAACTGGATGCAGATGGGTTCCCAGCAGTGCGCGGGGCCGTGCCCAGGCCCGCGGCCTGGCGGGGGTGGCTCCTGACCACCGCGCTGCCACTCTGGCTGTTAGCTGGCATTTCTGCCTCCTAGGGGCAGTTTGAGGCGTGCTCGGGGTTGGCCCGGGGTGGTGGAGGGAGACTGCCAAGCGCAGATGGGGCTGTCAGCACTTGCAGGGAGAGTGCAGCCACCTTCTGTCACTAGCGAGTCTTAACCAAGGGCAGGAGAGTCAAAAGGGTGTTTTTAGGCTAGCAGAGAAATCTCTCTCCGGAAAACAAACCCACGTGTCCAAAACAGGGGCCAAGCCTGGAGTGAGTGCCACATCTTTGCTGCCCCATGGACCTTCCTCGGAGAGTCAGCCTCTGTCCATGCCTCCAGTTTCCTGGGCAAGAACCTGTACTGGGGCCCCAGATCTGTCTAAGGAAGGGTGGGAAGAGTTGGGGGCTGACTACTGGTTTGATCTCAGGGAAGGACAGGCCTCTGTGGGACCAGCAGGGGGCTGAGGGCCAGATGTTGCCAGCAGGTCCCACCTCCCTCTGAAGAAGATGTGGGTCAATTTATGACCTAGTCCAACCCTCCTATTCTTAGTGACCCAGAGACTAGGCTTGGAGTTCTGGGATTCCTCTTTTACAACTTCTATTGTAATTTGCTTTCTCATTACAAAAGCGGTGCATGTTTTTTTGTAGAATTAATGAAAAATGCAAACACGTAAAATGAAGAAAATAAAAATCAAACCAACACACTCTCATTACCTAGAGACAGACTTTTCTTGTATATCCCCAAACAGTTATTCTGTGGAACAGTTGGCTTTTTCTTTTCTAAACAATGTATTGTGAATAACTTTCCATGTAAGCATCCTTCCAATGAATATAGTTCAATAAGTAGACTTTCTTCTTAATGACTAAATAGTACTTTCATAGCAGGGATGTAGTATGATGTCTTCAGCTCTTCCTTTCCTGGGCTTTAAGGATGTTGTCATGTCTTTCCTTCTGTCCACACCATTCCAGGGTCATTCCCCTGCTGGGTCACTAGGCATGTCCTTAATTATTACCCTAAGACCTGTTTCTCTAAACAGTTGGGTTAACTGCTCTGAAAAAGTTTAAGTACATTTTGTTGAATTGACCTTTAGAAAGGTTATGTCAATTCATACTCCCACCTGCAGAAAATGCAAAAGTTTGTTGCCAGAATTCATCACCATCAATCATGAATATTAGTCTTCTTTTCATTCTTTTATCTTTGACTTTTTTTAAATTGGAGTGTTCATCTTTTACTTACTGGCTTGTAAGAATGTTTTATGTATTCTGTCTATTAATTCTTCCTCATGTATTTTGCATTGTCAATTGTTTTTTACATTTAAATTTACATTTAACATTTTTGTGTAGTTGAAATTCTTAATATTTTAATTTATGGTTTCTGCCTTTGGTGACCATTCTGTAAAGTCCTTCCTACCTCAAAATTTTCTAACTCCTTGCCTGTATATATATTCCTCTAGTACTTCTATTATTTCATTTAAATTTTTGATTCATACGGAATTTATTTTGGTATATGGTACAAAACAGGAATCTAAGTTTTCTCCCTGCCCACTCCACCTACCCTTGTTGTTGGTTCCAAATCTTTTTGACTCTGGCACATACTGTAGCCAATTCCTAAACAAGCAGAGCCAGAAGGGAAGATCTGGTGGCAGAGATCCTGCCTCAAGGAAGCACAGAAACTCGAGGTGAAGGATTGAGAAACTTCCTAAAACAGATCTATTTTGCAGCAGTATCTGATTGGAATCACATAGATATAGATGAATTCCAGTTTCTGCCTCTTTTACCCTGTGGAAATTGGAGCAAGCTGCTTGACTTATTTAAACCTCAATTTTATGTCTGTACAACCGGTATACCAATAGCACCTACCTCTGAAGATGGATGTGAGGATAACATGATAATATGTTTGGCACATAGCAAGCACTCAGTATTATTAATAATAGGTGGGAAAATGAATGCAACTGCATGTGATATGGAGATATTAAAAAGAAATACAAACTATCAATAATTATAGAAATAAAGGTAATGAGTCCATGTGCTATAGTTACAGTTTGAGTTCAAGAGAATTTATCCAGACCAATTAGGAGGTTTTCCCGTGGGAAAAAAAAGAGCCTGGGGCGGGGGTCGGGGCTTATATTCCTATAGCCTGGATCTACTGGAGTCTGGACTTCAACTAAACTCAGACATTTCAAAAGAGTCTGGTAGCATTTCTGTTCTCAGATCTGTTCCAAAGCTTTCTGATGAACCTGTCTGGGTTGAAGAGAATCAGCTGAACAAGCCGGCATTTGGAGAGCTTACAGGATACAGAGCGCGGGAGCTTGGGGCTCTAAATGGGCAGCCATCTCCTTCCTGGCTCACCCCCAGCTGAGGATTGCTGCAAAGAGAAATAGTCACTGGACATGAGCCAGGGCACCAGTCAGCTTAACCAAAGGAATCAATGGACACTGTGTTTGCCTCTGCAAATGAGGAAAATGACATGGTGAGAAGGCATATGCCTTGTCCAGAATCACAAATCCCAGGGGCAGAGAAAGCAAAGAGAAATGTTGCCTCAGAAGGAGCCATTTCCCATTGTGAGGATGCCTGGAGCCCGGCCTTGAATAACAAAGGAATGGGACGCTGCTCTTCAGCTACTGGGCAGTGGAGGCCCAGCATATTTTTATGAGGCATGGACAATGAGTAGCCATTCAAAAGGCCAAAGCTGCCTCTTAGAAAAAGGCAAATATCTTAGGAATCCCTTGTTACTAGGCAAATGCCTGACTGCTTTTTATGGCAGTGAGACTCAGCTTGATGCTCTGTATGTAGGGCTTCAAGCTTGGATTCTGAATTTTGCTTCAGTGGAACATTGGTTCTCAATTCTGGCTGCATATTGGAATTAGCTGTGGAGCTCTAAAAAATATGGATGCCCGGGTCCCACACCCAGAAGGCTGGATTACATTGGCCTGTAGTAGGGCTGAGATGTCAGTCACTGTTAAAAAGCTCCTTAGTGATTCTAGTATGTAGCTTAGGACCGAGAAGAAGCCCCTTTTTGCATTGCTGTATCATCTCTTTTCCCAGCTGGTGAGAACTAAGTTATAAGACAAAACTAACCTAGCAAGATGTTTTTCAAACTTTAAGGAATTACCTGGGGATCTTGTTAAAATGCAGATTCTGATTCAGGAGGTCTAAGATGGGGCCTTAGATTCTGCATTTCTAACCATGTCTCAGATGATGCTGATGTTTCTGGTCTCAAGGCCACCTTTGAGTGCCAAGAGTCTAGAAGTGGTCCTCATATTTCAGTGAGCATAAAAAAGACCTCATCAGCCTATTGAAAAAGTAGATTCCAGGGCCGATGCAAAGAGTGTCAGGGATGGAGTCCAGGAATCTGCATCTTCTCAGGTAAACTGATAGTTGAAAGGCCACTCTTGGAGAACGTGATCAGCCTGCCTATGGTTTTCTCAGGCATGCGCCTTTTCAGCACATTCTGGAATAAACGCTTGGCTGGAAGAGCATGCAGTCAATGGCTTGGAGTTGAAATGGAGCGGAGAGCCCTTGATGCCTGGCTCCCAGGCCTGCACTCCAGCTCGCTGTCTCTGAGATCCCTTAGTGTTCAGGCCAAATCCCATTACCACAGGAGACCTACAAGTCTTTGCATTTTCTTCGTATAAAGGAGCTATCTGTTTAGGTTTGGGTTTTTTTTTTAAATTAGTTAATTTATTTATTTTTGGCTGTGTTGGGTCTTTGTTGATGCTCACTGGCTTTCTCTAGTTGTGGTGAGCCGGGGCTTCCCTTGTTGCGGAGCACGGGCTCTAGGCATGCGGGCTTCAGTAGTTGTGGCTCGCAGGCTCTAGAGTGCAGGCTCAGTAGTTGTGGCGCACGGACTTAGTTGCTCCGCGGCATGTGGGATCTTCCTGGACCAGGGCTCGAACCTGTGTCCCCTGCATTGGCAGGCGGATTCTTAACCACTGTACCACCAGGGAAGTCCCTAGGTTTGGGTTTGTATTGTAAAGTTATTTGACCTGTCCCCCCCCTTGGAACTGTGACTGATACATCAAGAATTCAGAGCATAGATCCTGGGAAAATGAAAAGCAATAGGCCTTTTAAAAATATATTTATTTATTTATTTTTGGCTGTGTTGGGTCTTCGTTGCTGCACACGGGCTTTCTGTAGTTGCGGCGAGTGGGGGCTCCTCTTCATTGCAGTGCATGGGCTTCTCATTGTGGTGGCTTCTCTTGTTGCGGAGCATGGACTCTAGGCGCACAAGCTTCAGTAGTTGTGGCACGCAGGCTCAGTAGTTGTGGCAGACGGGCTTAGTTGTTCCGCAGCATGTGGGATCTTCCTGGACCAGGGCTCGAACCTGTGTCCCCTACGACATTGGCAGGTGGATTCTTAGCCACTGTGCCACCAGGGAAGTCCAAAAAGCAATAGGCCTTAAAGATGCCTTCCACACAAGGAAAAATCTCAAGCAGGAAAGTAAAAGGTGGTATAAAAAAACAGTGCTATATGTGCTCTTAAAGATATCAAATAAGAAGTTGTCCCCAAATTAATGTGCTTTTTTTCGTCACTGAGACAGCCTGTGAGGTAGGGTAAACCCAAGACCTGAAATGAGAGTCTGAAGGAAAATTGACAAATCCCACCTATTCTCTCTTTTGGTTACTGTTAGGGCCACCACTTTTCAAGTGCGAATTATTCAGCTTGTAGATGATTCTGGGTCTTTGTTTTTCTCCTGGTTCTTCTCTCTTGTTTGGGCCATTTCACTGCTTATTAGCCACTCCACCAAGGATGGAAAATGGAAATGAGCAGTGTAACATCTTCGAGTAAGTCTGTTTAGAGGTTTGATGGAGAGAAAGAGAATTAATTATTATTGCAGATCTTATGGAATTCACCTCAATGTGCTGTTCAGGTCCACCTTTATATGGTAAATTCAAGCCTTATAACAAGAACAGAATGCCTTTCCCATAGTCCAACAACCACCAGCAGTAATTTGGTAGAAAAATTAGAGTTTGAAAAATGCTTAATTCTTTCATTCATTCTAATATACTTATGACTTTATATGCTTCCTCTTCTTAAGTTGTCTGGTAAAACTGTTGGGATGTGGGAGACATACATTTATTGCCACACATGTGTAACTTTCATGTTTAAGGAAGGTTCTTTTGCCATCTATTTCTTCTAGCTAGTTACAGTATATTATATTACAAAACAAACTTCCTATTCCCTTTACTTGGTGTAATAAATATCTTGGTGAAATTTCTTTCAGAGTTTGATTACTCAGTCAAAACCTAAGTATCCTGCTGGGAGAAGAACAGTCGTTTTAGTGACACTGTTCTATGCTTTGGTTGAATTGAATAGTTACTAATCCAGCCAGAGAAGAAAGACACAGGTAATTGGAATTGAGCAAACACACTGAGCCCCTCAAAAAAAAAAAAAAGACTTAACAAGAAGCGTACAATTTCTCACTAAACATCTCTCCATCTATTTTCTCTTTTCCTTACAAGAGTCATTGTAGGTGTGGGAAATAACTCTAGAGGCCTGGTCTGCACTAGGGGAAAATGCTATTCCTCAATTAAGTGACCTGGAAATGAGTTTAAACAGACACAGTCTGCCCATGGTCAATGTCAGGTCAATAACTCTAATAACCAATTTGAATTTTCTATTAAGAAAATGTAACACCCCTAATCAGCCATCCCACCCCACACTGTGTAACACCACCAGATAATTTTGGATTGTCTGAGGATAGAAAACAGGGAGGTTGGTCGGCCGACTTTCATGTAACTTGTATAGATTAATAGCAACCATTTTCTCTCATTCATCTACACAACCCAAACTACTCGGCCTCATCCAGAACCACTGCAGGAGAGCAGTTGTTAGAAGGGGTGAAGCAATAGGATTGACTGTCTTGGTTGTGGTGTGGTCAGGATCCCCGAGACTGGATGCTCCATTGAAGTTCCACGACTCCTGCTTGGTGCTGTATCCCTGGTGCATAACACAACACTTGGTTCTGAGTAGGCACATAGGTTGGCAGTCTGGGTTTAAACCAGGTCAGGTAACTAATGGCTTTTTAATTTATGGATTTTTAGAGCTGGAAGAGACCTTTTTTTTTTTTTTTTTGAGGTACGCGGGCCCCTCACTGCTGCGGCCTCTCCCGTTGCGGAGCACAGGCTCCGGACGCGCAGGGTCAGCGGCCAGGGCTCACGGGCCCAGCCGCTCTGCGGCATGTGGGATCTTCCCGGACCGGGGCACGAAGCCGCGTCCCCCGCATCGGCAGGCGGACTCTCAACCACTGCGCCACCAGGGAAGCCCTGGAAGAGACCTTTGAGAGAATAAAGATCACTATAAATTTCCCATCCAGCAGCAATTTTACCATCTTCCTTCCATACAGAATCATGATTTTGTTCAGTTGTTCTCTTTCTCTTGTACCCTCAGAAGAGGCGGAAACAATCCCTCTCAAGGGGACTCCTTTTTAGTGGCTGGTTCAGAAATGGGCACTCAGTGATGACCAGTGCTATGTGAGGAACATCTTCTGGGGGGTTTTCTCTCTCCTTTTCCTCTGCATGCTTTGTGTCTGACTGCGATACCTAGAATTATGGCAGTCATCTTACTACCAGCATAAGGATTAAGCTGATATTCAGGTTGGCAAAATAGAGAGAAAGACAGAAAGAACCCAGATCCTGATTGACACTGAATCAGTCAACCTCTGCGATGGTTAATGTTTTGTATCAACTTGAATGGGCTAAGGGATGCTCAGCTGGTAAAACATTATTTCTGGATGTGCCTATGAGGGTGTTTCCAGAAGAGATTAGTATTTGAATTAGTAGACTAAGTAAAGCTCACCCTCACCAATGGGGGCGGCTATCATCCAATCCATTAAGGGCCCGAATAGAACAAAAATATGGAAGAAGGGTGAATTTGCTATCTTGACTGAGCTGGGACAGCCCATCTCCTCCTGCCCTCAGGCATTGGTGTTCCTGGTTCTTGGGCCTTCAGACTCGGACTGGGTTTTATATCATTGGCTCCCCTGATTCTCAGGCCTCTTGTTTGAACTGAAATTATACCATTGGCTTTTCTAAGCTTCCAGCTTGCACAAAACAGATCATGGGACTTCTCAGCCTCTATAATCATGCAAGCTAATATAATATAATATAATATAATATAATATAATATAATATAATATAATATAATATAATATAATATAATAATATACATATATATACACACACATATATGTATCTCCTATTGGTTGTTTCTCTGGAGAACCTTGACTAATACAAGCTCTAAACTGCCTTGCCACTCAGCTCTCTGTTTTGCAGGGTAATATATTTCCTTAATGTTTAAACCAGTTCACATCAGAATTTCTTTTGCTATGGCCAGACCATCTTAAGTGATTAAGAGAATTTTAAGACCGCATTCTCATTTCACAGAAGATGTAACAGAGTTTGCTCAATGTCATGTTGTAGATGACAATAGAATTCAGGACTAGAAGTTGGGTCTCCTGCCCCAAGGTCATTTGTGTTATATGGTGCCTCTTTCACAATTACTTGATTATAAATTAAAAGTGGCTTTAAAGTGTATTTATGAACACACACTGTCTCTATATTTAACCAAATTGCCCCACCTAGGTCAAAGTCTGGAATTCTCATGCAAATTTTCCTCATTTGGACGTACTGAATCAGACTGACCACTCTCACATACAAAGAGTGTGGTCGTTGACTCTGAAGAACTGAAAACACTGTTCCTTATTGCTGGGGAGCACTAGACTGGAAGATTTGATCTGTGGGGTAACTGTGGGCAAGAAAAACAAATATACCTTTTTGGGTCAAGACCTGACATCTGGGAGACAACATTACTGGATGTTGTCTAAGGCCTTTGTCAAGACTTTGGTTGGCAGATTTAATGGAATCCAGAGGCAGAGGATAGCGCAAGAATAGGAGGGGGAATAAGGGGTGGGAAGATTGGCTTATTTTTCTGTTCCTAGTGGCATTTCTTATATCAGGCCATTCCCCCATTTTCAAGACCTTCTGTTTGCCTCTCGTGCTACCCCAATCTACCCATGCTGTAGGGTGAAGCTGTACCTCCCCCACTTAGTCTTCTGTGATCACTGCTGACGTGCGCCAATAACTGTTGCTCAGAACTCACTCATTTCCTGAACTCCTACTCATCCATTAAACATATCATGTTATCATGGAATATTTCTTCTTGTATTCTACTCACTTTGCCCCCATGTTTTATCTTTAGGGAGCAGATCAGCAAAAAAGAAAGGACATAGACTTTAAGGGCACATTGACTTGGTTTGAATCCTGCTCTGGGGCTCCTGCTTTGCAGAATTCCAGGGGCCAGTCCCTCAACTTGCCAGCCTGCCTGGCTCTACCCCTCTGGAGTAACCTTCTCTGGCCAACTCAAGTCCACTGTGAAATGCAGTTGGGGCAGGTGTGAATAAGCATACTGTATTAGTTTTCTATTGCTGCTGCAACAAATTACCACAAATTTAGGGGCTTAAAACAATACACGTTTATTACTTTACAGTTCTGGAGGTCAGAAGTCTCAGATGGGTTAGCAAAGGTGCTGTCTTTAGGAGGCTCCAGGGGAGAATCCATTTCCTTGTCTTTTCTAGCTTCTAGAGGCTGCCTGCATTCCTTGGCTTATGGCCTCACATTGGTCCAACTTCTTTTTCCTTTGTCACATCTGTCTCTCTTGCTCTGACTCTGACCTTCCTACCTATCTCTTAAAAGTACCCTTTAAGAAGACTATGTTGGGCCCACCCAGATAGGCAGGATCATCTCCCCATCTCAAGATCCTTAGCTTAATCACTTCTGTAAAACCCTTTTTGCCATTTGAGGTAACATAGTCACAGGGATTTGGGCATGGGCATCTTTGGAGTAGGGGGAGGCATTTTTCTGCCTGCCACACATATACTCTTTGGGTGTCAGTTTCCACATCTGTGAAATGGAGATACTATCGTTTTCCTCACAGGGTTATTGAGATGATTGAATGAGGTAGTTTATGTGTGTACATTCCCAGCTCGTGCCTGGCACAGTGGAGGTGGTCAGTTCTGGTCAGTGTTCTCTTCTAAGTGGGTAGTTGTAAGCTGGAGGCCAAGCACTGTGACTTCCACCTCTTTCTAACCCCTTAGCTCCTAGCTAGTGCTCGGTACCAAGTAGGAAATCAATAAATGTAATAAATAATTACCTTCATCAATGACAATGCCTTGCATATAATAAGGGCTCTAAAATGATTTGTTGATTGTTATTTTGTTAGCAATCGGTGGGTGGGGAACATCTGATCAATTAAATACTATTATTTGTCAGATCCAAAATATAAATTGGATTCTTCTGCTATGCTTTTATCTAATTACCTTAAACGCTAGTGGGAGAGAGGAATTAGCTCACAGTACAATTTAAGGGAAAAACATCTTGCTGTCATGGACTTTCTCCTTGGTCTGGAAACTACTTGGTTTCCTAGGGTGCAGCTGACTGTTCCCTCTGCAACTGAAAAATCTCTCAAAGGGCCTGTCCAGTTAGGTCACACAAAGCCAGTTTTATTATTTAGAGAGCACACAATGCCCCTCACATGGGGCACAGAGAGGAAGGAATTTTTTTTAAGCCAATTCCAGTCCCCTGGAGCTGCAAACTGCCCTCAGGGCAAAGAAGCCTGCACAATAATTGGGAGGAGTCTGGCAGGAGAGAGGCGGACATAAGTTAAAGCTGCATTTCTCTCTCTATTCGGGTGTGCCACGCCACTTTTTAAGCATTCCCCTCTGGGACAAACCTGTATGTCAAGATAAACAATCAAATAATATGCAAGGGTCAAATCAGGAACACTGCAGCCTCAGCTCAAGAAAATAATCCTGGGAACATTAGCCTGTGTGCCTCAGTGAAGTGGAGGGTGCAGGCCCCGGTGATTCTTCAAGAAAACTGGGTCAGGGAGGAGACGCTGTCTGTTTAGAATAACTGTATGTTCAGGCCCCCTCAACTTGGTAGGTTCATGCTTTCTCAAGATAATAAGGTGGAAAGCGACCTTTCATCATCCCTCTATCAAACCATAGTGCAGCTGCCCCAGGAATCCCTAATGCAGTCATGGATAACGTGTCTAGAGAATGGGTGAGAAAGAAACCAGAGACCAGACCCCAACACTGTGAGAGGGAGGGTTGTGAGAAGAGGGCAGACCATTAGTTGGGACCCCTTTGCCCTTAAAGCCAGGTAGGTACTGTGGGGAGAGGATTCTGCATGCTGCCATCTCTGAGGCCTCGCCCTGGGCTTCCAGGCCATCAGGGCTTGGTCAGTGAAAACTGAGGGGCAGGAGCAGTGAGGTAAACATACCTGGTCACAACGTTCTGAACTGCTGGCACATGGGGGTTGAACTTGTATAAAGAACTTTCTGGGGACATGGGGGAAGCGTTATTTGTACAGTATGTGACCAGAGTGTAGAATTCATGGACAGACAATGAATGGTCTTAATGTCTCAACTTCTCTCTGGACGGAGCAGGCTGGCAGGCCCTAGGGAGTTGGGCTGGCTGAAGTGGCGTATTTCAGAGGCCAGAGCAAATCCCAGCAGTAATACCCAGGAACATAGCCATTGGTGCCCAGGGCAAGGAGCCCAGAACCAGAGTCGAGTTACCAAGGTTGTACTAGGCAAGAGAAGGGTGAGTCAGGTGACTAATCAAGAGCATCTGGGACCACAGGGGGCTAATGAGTACAGTGTGAGGATGGAGGTGAGAAGGTGTGGCCCAGAGGAAACCCCTACACATCTGTGTGCAGGGGTCCCTTGGAGCATCTGTATCTAGGGCGTCTGTGTCTTATGGCTTAAGGACAAAGCTCAGGGGTAGAGACTCAGAAATGTTTTGAGCAGATTGTTCACTCTGAAAAACTGAGATACACTCATTCTTTATGATGGACATTAGGAAGTGCAGTCAGGCTAAGCAAGGGGCCATACTCTGTCCCTTTTGCCACAAAACAGAGGGTGGTCTTCGAGTCTGGCCTTGTCTAATAATTCCCACCCGCCTCCGCTGCCCCATAGAGGGCTTTTAGGTATCACTCCCAGGCGGAGGGCTTTCTATACTTTTCTTGGGTAGGGTAAAAGTGAATTCCATTCCGAGAAGCCCATATAGAATAACTGTCCCTAGATAAGCCCAGGTGTCAGGGCAAAGCAAATCAGGTATGTGACTTCCTTTGACTCTACCTCCAGGAAAGGTCCATTTTTAAGACCAGATCCTGAGGAAGCAAAACAAGCATACATATCGAGTAAAATATCACTTGCCATCAGAAATTCTTTGACTTTAGTTTGCAGTCCACTTGTTAAAGTGCTATCAGCCAGGGAGCCTCAACCAGCTTGATAAATACACACAACTGGAGCTGCTGTGGAGATATAGACGGAGCACACAAAACCCCCTCGTTTCATGGCTTTCAGAAAGCTCGCTGATCTCTCTCTCTGTCCTCTTCTGAACTCTCTATGGAGAAATCCATCGAGGGAGAAAGCAATGACTGCTCTCACTGGGCCAGAAATTCCAGGCTGAAATAACCCAGGGGTAGCAGGCGGGCTTGACAGTCTGTCAGTTTCTGGATAGTGTTATTCGTCAATCACTCATTCTGGCTAAATTGCAGAAGCTCCTTTCGTTCAAATCAGATTTTATTTGCTCATGGTGAAGTTTAAGCCCAGTTTCTGGAGCGTCTACAGGGAACTAGGCGCCACCCTGTGCATTGGTCATGAGGAAAGCATTAAGTCAGCCCACGGCTTTAGTTTCTTTTTCTTCCCAGCTGAGACTAAACCTCTGAGTCTTCTCATAATTCTTGGTATTAATTTTATGCGCTGATCTCATTTTGGCTGTAGCCATGTTTACCTTCTTTCTGCTCCTTGAATGTGCTAGATTCATTCCCTCCAAAGGGCACCTGCAAGGCTCTTGCCCCAGATCTCCCTGCCGCTGCTATCCGTCACCTCCTCCCAGTCTTCCTCTCTCTCCTGCCTCGTTTGGCTTTTAAAAAAACAAAAACAAAACAAAACCTCTCATAGCACTTATCACTGCCATTATTTTCCAATTTATGTGTTTGTTCATTTATTTATTATATTTCCCTCCTCTGTAATGGAAGCCCCCAGTCTGTGTATAGTGCCAGGTGAGTAGCAGGTGGTCCACAAAAGTTGAGGAGTGCGTGGCCCTCAGGGAAAATCCCAAGGAGGATGGAGAGCTTCCCCACAGCCCCCTCTCTCCCTCTGGCCCTCAGCAAGTCTCCCAGTGATTCCACTTGCTTCCTACCACACCCACGAGACTGGAGAATAAGCCCAGTAGGGCAGTGTTCTGATTGTTTTACATATACAGGTAAGAAAACACCCAAAACTTGGTCCTTGCTGTATGGAGATAAAAACAAAGTAGTTTTTTCTTCAAGAAGAATGTGTGTAATAACAGTAATCTGAAAATAATTATATCTATAAGGTCTTTGGCAAAGCCACCCAGGAAAAGAAGAACAATAGATGTGAACGCTTCAGTGAGTTATAACACCACCTTTCAACATCAAACTGCCCTGGAATCAGATTCAGATAAACTGGTTTCATCAACTCTAGACTCAGCTGTATGTGTCCTTTTTTATTCCTAGTGCCATTTGCACATTCTCCAGATAATGGCAAGGTATTGGCTCTCTTTCAAAACACTCAACTGTGCAGAGGAGGAATGAAGAGGATTCCACATCAGCTTCTTAAGGTCTAAATACAAAAACAGCTCATTTCCTGGGCCTGCCCAGTGGGCTTCCTTTTCTTTCTGGTCTTCTACAGAGAACTGCTAGCTGGGCCCGTGCGCATCAAAGTTGGCCCTTGGACCATCTGCATCAGAATTATTTAAAAGCTTAGTTAAAACATAGATTTCTGGAGCCCACTAGAGACTTAGTGACTCTAATCTCCTGGGTAGAGCCAAGGAATCTGCATTTTTAACATCTCCATCCTCCGAGGATTTTTAGGCACGTCAGGATTTAAGGGCCACTGAGTTTGCTGAGCCACGTGGCTCCCACTTTATCCTGCTGCCTGTATTATCACTCAGCTTCCTGCATGGAGTGTCTCTTCCCAATGCAATTCTAAGGGCAAGGGATACATTTGACATTTCTTTTTTGTCCCTTTTAGTGCCAAGTTCACTGCAGGTGTTCAAAAAAAAAAAAAAAAAAAAACACTTATTGAATGAAGGACCTGAAATAATTTTCCTTTGCTTAAAACTCGTTCAAATAAACTTTTTCCCCAGAAGACTGGATCATGAATTTGCCAGTATGATGTTTAAGACAAATTTATTTGTGAGTGTTTGTGTATTGCTCTCCTGAACAAATGTTTTGAGTCAAAGCACCCGCCCCCCGCTTCTTGTCCAGAGAAGGACAAGTGACATATTGCTGGGAAAATTGTCTAACCCCGAAGATAGAGGCTCTTTCTTGGGACCCTTGTCTGGAAAGATTCGTGGAGATTTCAAGCTGAGAGAGGTCCTGGAAGATGGGTGGACATGAGCATGGTGCAGTTGAGGGGGCACTAAAAGGCCCACGTGGCACTTTGGCCTGTTTTAATGTACACAGAGTCAGTTCTTTTGAGGTCCAAAGCCCAGCTGGACCAGTTTCTCAGTTTCAAGCCCTGGAGAGCAGAGCATACAAGGGCAGGGGTCCTGGGTTTTGAAGGAGTTAGAGATCCTGGGGGTGTGACAGTGCTGGGAGGGCAGGCCACACACAGGGTGAGGTGGAAGCTGGTGCTGGGCTCCTGGTGGGGAGGGAGTGAGTGGGAGGGAAAAGGTCCCAGGGGGCAGGGCAACTGGGACAAGCATCACCTCTTCCCTCGTCTTACTCAGAGTTCCTCCTGAGGCAGAACTCATGATAAGGCTGCATCACCAATGTGAAGATCTGGAGTAGCAGGAGTGAGGGAAATGGAGGCTGGAGCCCTCGCAGCTGGATCTAATCTTACTTAGTTTGGCCTCCCTCTGGAATTAGGAATCAGATCTCCAACCTCCTGCATCCAGTTTGAGCCATCCTGGGAGAGGATGCTCACTCCCTCACAATCAATGCAGGGGTTAGAAAGTACTCTCATGGACTGAGCCACAGTCTTCCTCCTTGAGGTTTTCTGCTCCTTGCTGGCAATCCTTTTCTCCTCCCTTTTCTAAAGTCTACTTCCTGGCAGACATTTAGATTTGAGCAGAGCGCTCTTGTGTCCTCCCCAGTTTTCTGTCCTGCAGGTCGAACTCCCTCAGTAGCTTCTTTTCCCGCCATCTGACTTGAAGGAAGGAGAGAAAAGGAAGGCCTCCTCTTCCTCTGCTCCCTGCCTTTCTGAGGTCAAGCGGCCTCTGTCTCTTGCTGAGGCCCTCTCTGTTTCTGTCAATGGCACCTTCACCTTCTCAGTCACTCAGGCTTGAATGTTTGGCCCAGCCCTGCCTCCTCCTTCTCTCTTACTCTCAAGCGGTTGAGAACTGGAGGGTGAGCATGCATTTTTACACATTTTGGGGACAGTTTTTGTCTTGGAGAAGTCCTGAAGCAGAAAGTGGAGGTGTACATGGTCTAAGCTTGAGGTAGGTCATGCTGCAGGCTGGACCGTCTCAAGAAAGGTCTGTACTCACAGTGACCTGCCAGCCACCAGTGAGTCGAGGTGGTGTGTGGCTACTATACAAAATCCTCACCTGCTTAAACCTTTGCAAAGACGTGTTTCCTGTTGCTTTTTGGATGCGTTTAAACTTCCTGTTTTGGCACTCAAGGCTCTTTGTGATCTGGTTCAGTGCATTTCTCCAGCTCATCTCTTGCCCCTCCCTGATGGACACTTCGTGCTCCAGTCATTCTGAACAATACTCTAGCCATTCTGAGTGCTCCATGTTTTTCCTAACAGAACCCGACACATGAAGATGTTTGGTTTGATCCTGTTGATAATGGGAAATCCATCTGCACTTCTAACAGCTATGGAGGTGAGGGTAACTTGAGTTAGTTATAGTTTAGAAAGGTCAAACTGTCTGAGGTTGGAGGATGAATAAGAAGGAAGTGAAGCACTGGAAGAAGTTCACTGTGGCTGGGATTTGTCCTGAGGGCAATGAGGAAGCCATGGGGGTGCTTTGAGCAGAGTGGAGAAGTCATCATGTTCACATGTCAGATGACTCTGGCTGTAGGGTAAAGCATGTATTTGGGGTGATTGATTTGGTGTGGGTGTGTGAGAAGAGTCAAGGATGATGCCTCAGTGTATAACCTGAGGAAATGGTACGTGGTAGTGCCATTTGATGATACAGAGGTCAAGGAATGAAAGATAGGTGGGGCAGGAAAGAGCGAATTAGTTCTGGATATTCTGAGTTTGAGACATCCAAACGGACTTGTCTGGAAGTCTATCCAAGAGGGAGAACTGGGCTGCAGTTATAGATTTAAGAGTCATTAAAGAATATAACTGGTCAAATCCGGAGAAAGTGTTTATTGAGAGCAAGGAGGGCCTCGGGCTGGACCCCAAAGTACACCAGCTCTTAAAGAGGAGACTCCATAGAGAAGGCTGAGGAGTAGAGGTCTGAGAGGCAGGGGAAGATGACCAGGGTGGGGTGTCATGGAACCCAAGGGAAGAAGCTCTTTCAAGGGGCTGATTGGCAGTGTCAGATACTGCTGAAAGTTCAAATGAGATGAGGACAGAGAAGAATTTGTTGGTGTCGGTGACAAGCAAGTAGTTGGTGATTATATAGGTAAGAGCAGCTTCTGTGGGTGCTGAGGTCAGAAGCTGGCTGCAGTGGGTTGAAGAATGAGTAGAAGTTGAAGAGGTGGAGATAGAGAGTGAAGAGACATTTCGTTTTGAAAGAAGTTTGGTTGTGAAGGAGAGGAGAGGCCAGTAGCTTGAGTGATGGTTAAGAACTAATACTGGGAGACCCTGAAGGGTGTCTGAAGGTTAATAGGAAGGATCAAGTAGAGAGGGTGATGTTGACCGTACAGGAGAGGGAGAGAATGATCCATGGCGTAGAGAGATGTCTGAGGAGGTGGTGGAAAGTAGGGATGGGATGCAGAGTAGGCTTACCCAGGAGTAGGGGCAACCCTGCCATGGTAACTGGAGTAGAGGAAGAGACTAGACCAGGAAGGGTGCAGGGAGAAAATGATGGGAATTAGAAGGGGGTCTAGTCTACTCAGTGATTTATTTTACTTTGAGAAGAAGGAAGCGGGATCAGCTGATGGCGGGGGGAGGCAGGTATAGCAGCCCAGATGTGAGGAGAGTAAAGAAGGTTTAAATAGCTGTGTTGGGGAACCAGAGAGTTCCTGAGTGAAACCACGGGCTTCTCGGCAGTGTAGAGGGCCAAGACGACTTTCCGTGACCTTTCAATATTATTTCTATGCAGAAGTCATCTCTGTCACATTATCCGTACCTCCCTCGGTGCACTTATCACGTTCTGACTCTTTGTACAGTTATTTGCGGGCTTCTTAGCTCTCCTACTAGACTGTTGTCAGCTCCACAAAAGCGGGCTTTGTCTTTCTATTACTCACAGCCCTGTGACATTGCATGGCACATACAGGGAGATCAAAAAACATTTGTAGAATAAGTAAGCGAGAGCAGCTTGACCCTGCAGAAGACAGCAGGGCACTTACTCTGTGATCTGGTGGATGTATATTTAGAAAGCAGGGATTTATCGAGTGTGCTCTGAGGGTGAGACACTAGCTGGAGATATAGATTTAGGAGTCATTAGAGTTTATAAATGGCCAAGTTCAGAGAAATTTGACTCTGATGCCCTCCTCTCATGTATGTGCTGCAAAGTTCATCACACCCTGTTATTGAATTCCGGGGATCTTGGAGCAGCATTCTCAACCCTATCAGAAGCATCCTCTTTCATTAAAAAATATTTTATAACTCCTATTTTACTTTCTTGAGGTGAAATTCATTGATAACATGCCCACCTTTTACATATAATTAAGAGATTAATGCAATGTCCTCATGTAATGAAGAAGAGAAATAAAAGTCTTTTAGAATAAAAGAATACCTTTCCCATGCTCAGATCTACCTAACCTAGAAGAGAGCTTCTCAAACTTTTATGTGCATCTGAATCACCTGAAGGTCTTATTAAATACAGCCCGAGAGTCAGTAGCTCTGGGGCGGGGCCTGAGAGCCTTCCTTCTAAAAAGGATGCAGCGGCTGATGGTCTGTGTACCACGTTTTGGGTAGAGACTAAGATTCATAAGGAAGTGCTTGGATGCTTTACTCATAACCAATGCATTTGGAGTTAAGAGAAGTAAACCAACATTTAACTGGATATTAAAGACACTTTGTTTTAGAGTGGCATTTTGAAATACGACATATATACGTATCCCCTGCTTTTGGAAAGTTTGCTTTACGCCGCTTCACTTTTACAAAAGATCTACATTCTTACCTGTTTTCGCCAACTGAAAGAAATCCAAAGAGGATTTTCATTTTTATGAGAGCAAAAATATTAGTGTTTGTTATAGAGGTAGTGCAGACCCCCAGCAGGCAGAGGAGTACTACCAAGCTCCTTCCCCAGAAACGACATTAGGTGTCTCAGCATTAAGCCACCATAGCTTTGAGCTGTGTCTGTGAGCATCTGTGCTTTATCTCCATTTATTTTGTGCATCTGTTAGCAAGATGTGTCCTTAGGTAATTGCTTCTTTGCTTTGTGCCATTTTGGCTTGGGAAAAGTTTCATAGGAATGCTCTACTTTTGGATAGCAAGGGGGAAACATGTATATATAATCATCAAGAATGTGACAGTTTCAAAGGCCAGTTTATTACAGGGTGTGTCCTATTGGTGATTCAAGTACATGATATATTTTTTGGAAATGGTAACTAACCCTGGGAAGTTTGGGGAAAAACAAAATAAATCTTCCTCCAATTTCCAACTGTATTTTTATTATTGGATAATTCAGTGTATATTAATACTGTGCAAAAAATATTTTGTGTTTGTATGTAAAACATAATTGAGCTCTAATCTCAGAAACCTATACATAGGTTTTTCACCCGCATCCATATCTGGTGGGACCTCAAAGTCATGTGGGAGACAGGACAGTTCTTTGTTGTGACCATTGTCTCATACACTGCAGAATGTCTACCTACATCTCTGGCCCGAACAATAGATGGTGTTTTCCTGATCATTGACACAACCCAAAAATGTTCCCTCAAGCTTCCCTGACACCCCCGCTGAGAACCACAGACCTAGGGATCCTGAGATAGAAGAGCAACTGTGGGTGGAGGCTCCCAGAAGCACACTGCATCAGAGCCCACTGCTGGAGCCGTAGGCTCATTTCCCCAGGAAGGAGCCACAGCCAGATTGCATCCACTAAGTTGAATTTGCAGATCCTTGAATGCTGAGTGGAAACAAATGCTTTGTGTTCTGTATCACAAAGAAGACAGAAGCTGCAGGCTTTAAGACATTTTCACGATGCAGCTTGAGACATAATGATACATCTTTCTAGGCACAAATTAGCACCAATGATGTCTCTACTCTGTCAACTGAGACCAAATTCGCGGCCTTGTTCTTGCTGATCCTGGGGAAGAGCGAGAAGTAGATGCAGTAAGCTCAGCTCCTCCTGGCTGCTAGCTACTTCTTCAGCTTCATCCAGCACCAGGCCTCTTCAGGCTTACTTCTCTGTTTGTTCATTTGTTTGTGATTTTGCTTTTGTGGTTTCTAGAAGCTCTTTCAGTTCTCAGCACCTCTTATGTACTCTTCTCTGTGCCTAGAATGTTCTGCTTTCTTCTCCAGTTTAAGCGACCCTTCTTCAGGGAAGACTTCCTGGACCCCTCAAGACCAGGTCCCAGGTGGTCCTTCCTTTCATGTTCTCACATCACCTTGAACTTCTCCTTTATAGTTCCAACCGTAATATTAGCCACACAGTGATTTATACTTAAAGTCTGCTTTTCCTTCTGGAAGTTAACTAGTCCCATTTCCTAGCACAATGCTTAGCACCAAGCAGACACTCAGTACTTGTTTGTTGAATGCATGGGGGTCAAAGTGAAGGGATTTTATTTACTGGTAGGATGATGCTAAACTAGGAAATACAATGAGGCACAATCGAGTTCTTCTGAAAGAAAGAAGGAATTCTGGAATGTGGCGAAGTTTACTGGCAGCCATATAACTGGCTGCTTGACTTTCTGCAATTCCACTGGGTGCAGTTTGGTTATCTGACACTTACAGCATCCATCTGTCAGCTGCCTCTGAGAGTGGGAAAAGGAGATGTGCAGACAGAGGGACAGCAACTCCAGAGAACTCGATGCAGGATTCCAGCAAGCACAGCTCAGCACATCTGCTGGCAAACTGAAAGGAACACTTAGACTTTTGCCCCTTTGGGAAGTAAATTCATAAGAAGGCAGAGCCCTGGCTTGCTTTCTAATGTCTGTTGTTTCTGGACTTCGGAGAAGTTTATTAAGTCCCTTCACCTTCAGTTGCCTCACCTGTAAACAGGGACATGACCTCCCTCAGCTACTGGCTAGAAGGATTAAGACATGGTGGTCAAGCAACGCCTTTGTTCATTGTAAAGTACTATGCAAGTATTTTAGTTGCTGTCACTCTCGTTATGTCCTAAGCTGATATCCCCACACTGTTTGTGATGCAGCTGGAAACACAGGACACAGCCTGTGCAGCTGCACCTTTGGTCAGTGACTACACTCTGCAGCCCTTCACAAGTGTTACTGAGGATCCACCGCATGCTGAGAACCCCTCTGGGCCCTGAGAATGCAGGGCGAACAAAGTAAGACAGGTGTCAGGAAGTGCTGTGAGGCCAGCTGCAGCTGGGGGAGGATGGAGGTGGGGGGAGCTATTGGAGCTGTGGCTGTCAGGGAGGTGGTGACAACTGAGTAGAGATCGGATGAAGTGAGCAAAAGAGCCATGCAGGTGATGTATCAGGTATGTACCAGGTTATTTAATCCTCTCAAATAATCCCAAAAGGCAGATATTTTTACATAAGAGGAAACAGAAGCATGGCGAAGTGAAGCAGTGTGCCCAAGTTAATACACTTGGAGGTGCAGGCACGGGGCCGCCTCCTCCCCGTGCTTCCTCCCATCCCATTCTCACACTGCCCCTCTCTTTTCACCCTCCACTGTGTTATCTGGTCCTTCTCTTTCTCTTCCCATGATGGTTACAAGATTCTTTCTTCAACTTTCTTTGTATTTCCCTTAAAAATGGACAAAGAAGAGCAGGGGTGAAGAAAACTGTTAACTTGAGGTAAACATACGCTCACCAAAGAGGTCGATTTTAAAGTCTAAAACAGTGGTCCCCAACCTTTTTGGCACCAGGGACTGGTTTCATGGAAGACAAGGAGCGATGGGGGTGCAGCAGATGAAGCTTCACTCACTTGCCCGCCACTTACCTCCTGCTGTGCGGCCTGGTTCCTAACAGGCAGCGGAACGGTACTGGTCCATGGGCTGGGGGTTGGGGACCCCTGCTCTAAAACATGTCTCACATGCTCCTACTTCTCTCCATCTCCCTGCCATCTTCCTGATCTGATTTGATTTGAAGCACCAGAACATGGCAAAGGCGACGAGATGTCACTTCTGCAGTTAAGTTACAATAGGTTGTGACCTTAGTCTTGCCTTCTTGGCTTGCACACTTCGATGAAGCCGGTTTCCATACTGGAGAGACCCACATGGCAAAGAACTGGGGGTGGCTTCTGGTCAGTATCCATGGGGGAGGTTAGGCCTTCAGTCCACAGCCCTCAAGAAACTGAGGGCTTGGAACGGACTCAGAAGCAGATCCTTCCCCAGATGGGCCTTTAGGGGAGACTGTGGACTCTGGGCTGACACTTTAACTGCAGGCTTGTGAGAGGTTATGAAGCAGGGGACCCAGCTAAGCCGAACATGATTTCTGACCCACTGAAACTGTGAGCTAATAAATGTGTGTTGCTTTAGGCTGCTAGGTTTTACGATAATTTATTACATGACTAGTACATTGTCCGAGCGTTCATCCATAAGTATTTGTTGAATGAATGAATGAATGATTGCCTTTGTGTGCCCTGAACGTCCTGAGCAGGTTTGGGAAAGGAAGTGTCCAAAAGTACCAAGATGAAGCCTGTCATCGCTGTAGTTCTCAGCTCTCACAAGGCTTCCCCACAGGCAGCACAGCCAGCTCTAAACAGAAGGCCTGGCGTCCTGAAAAGCCAGTTTAAGTAAATTGCCTTACCTTTGACCTTACCTGTCTCAGGAGGCCTCTCAGCCTCCTAGGATCCAGTGGTCTTCTAACAAGATGAATTTCAAAACACAACATGCATCATTTCCAACAAAGCATGAGTTGTCCAACTGCACAAACAACGCAGCCTCTTTTCCTGGTTATCAGTGAGGCCACCCTCATGTGATAATGCCCCCAAAATGAATAATTCATGGTTTATGAGTACACTTCACGAATATACAGGATGCCATACACAATAACATAAATGTTTCCTAATAGAATTAATACACTTTCCAAGCAGTTCAGCTTGAGGCAATTATCGCACTTCCTGGGAGATACAAATTACTTTGCCCTCAGCCTCATGCCAAATAACCCCCGTAAGACACACACTAATTACCCAGAAATACACCGCCTGCCATAGCTCATTGACTAATTGACAATCAGTTTAAAACTTCAGCAAAATATCTTAAAACTTAGGTGTCGCATTTAGCAAGGAAACCAATTTTGTTTATCGCCTCATTTTGGTCTGCCTCATTGGCAAAGTTGTAGCATGGTTTGTAAGTAATGACTGAGCAGGCTTATTACAATGATCAATGGTAAAAGAACAGCATTCCATCATACCATATAGCACTTCCATCTCTCATTTCTGTGATTCTATTAAGAGCAATTACCAATATTATATCCGTTAATGTGATACAAAAATAGAATGCAACCGTGTATGTAATAGTTACTGCTAATGTGGTCTGTTAAGCTCTGTGTACAGCTGTCACCGGCTCTTTTCTCTTGCACTTCTAAGATGTGGCCTTTCCATGCTCTATGCCCTTTACATTCTGATCCAAGCACGTGCACCCAAAACAGCATGAACGTAAGTTCCTGCTGTACCTACACATGATCCTTCTGCCTCAAAAATAAGTTCTGGGCAAAAGCCAAATCTTTGGGAATCATTCCTCTCTATTTCCTTCCTATTTACAAATCACTGTTGGAGACCTAACCTCTTTATGAAGCTCTGTGAGCCTAACTCTGCCTGAATCTTGTTTCTGATCACCTTGATTATTCCAGGAGCTGGCATACTACTGCCAACGTTTGTTCTGGATTTTCTAGGATAGCTCATTCTTACAGGGAAAGTGCATGCACATTTCAAACAACTGATTTATAGTTAAATATCTGGGCGCTGGCCCATTTACCCATTGGAGATTGCTGCTATGGGTGGTGCAGAGCAAATCTGCAGTTGTACAGACTCACAGGAGGAGCACTCACTGTGGGATTGCTGGACTGGCATTTGGTCTGGTTGCAACCCCAGAATATCCCCCTAGGAGGGGCTTGAACAATTCGGGAATTATGTTTCTCACAGAACAAGACTTCCAAAGGCAAGCAGTCAGGGACTGGTGCTGCGGCTCCGTTGTTTTTCTCCTCTTCCATCCTTTGCCGATGGCTGGTTGCCTCACACTCTGAAAATGACTTCTTGAGAAGGCAAGGGGAGGGGTCTGACCCAGCTGAGTCCAGCAGTTCTCTCAAGAGAGCACAAACTCTGCCCCCAACGCTTGTCAGGCTTCAGCTTAGGTCTCATTAGCTAAACTGTGTCACGCTGGCCACTTTGGCTACAAGGGAGGCCTGGAAACACTATTTAACTGGACACAGCGCTGTCCCTAATACATCGGGGTTTTGTTAGTAAGGAGTGAGTGGATTCTGGAGTGGGAAATGAGCAAGTCTGTCACACCTGGGGAAGTTCTGAGAGGAGGGAGGATATCTAAGCTGGCATGTGCGGGATGGTAAGATTAAGGTGGAGACAGGAGAGGAAAGGGGACCTTTGGTAGAATTATAGTGAGAATAACTTCGGGAGAGGAAGTAATAGTGGCATGTCTAGGAGACTGTGAGTATGCTGCTCCAGGACAATTTTGTTCTGAGAAACTGGAAAACAAGTCAGCCCAGTGATGCGTGTCCAGTTCCTGGAGGAACCTCCCACCCTCCTCACCCCAGAACATCCCCGTCATGCTCACTCCCAGTGCCTCCTTGGTCAGATTCAAGTGGACTTCCTGACCAAAGAGAACAAAATCTTAAGGGGATCCTGCCGGTTCCCCTAAGCCAGTCATTCTCAATACTGGCTATGCATCGGAATAACTTAGGGGTAGTTTTAAAAATCCCAGTGCCAAGGCCATTGTCCAGACCAGATAAGTCAGACTCTGGGGGGTGGGGTCAGGGGTGTGCTGGTAAAAGTTTAATAACTGGCTTTCTAGAAGAAAATACTCATGTATGTATATGTACAGAAATTTATTATAAATTTTACTGATGTAAATGACGTATAGCCTACAACTTAGACATGCTACTAAAACATACAATACTCTTTATTACAGAATGAGCTTCAGTCCCTTGATTCTCAGATAATGCTTTCCTGGCTTTTGTTCTCCTTGTTTCTTTTTCTTGTTTTTTCTTTTTGTTTTTCTGAACTCTTGTGTCTGTAGTTAACCTATGGCTTTGATTCAATTGTGATGTTAAAAAATCAGACTGCCAATGAACGCTTGGTTACCATCCACATTCAGCCACTGGCTCACGAGTATGGTTCCAACATGAATGTGTGTTGATATTTTGTTTACATTAACAAATAAGATGAACGTGAAACAATGAAGCTGTATGTTGGAGCTTCACTTGTGTGATGTGAAAGACCTCTTGGCCGATGGGTCGTAGCTTTCAAATCCTGGAAGAATATTTCCTCAATTTTCTGTGCCATTCACAGTGTAATGATTATAGGCAGGATACACTTTTAAGTTTAATTTGCATTATTAACATCTTATCCATCACTTTCTTAGGTCCAGACCAGGGGTTGGCAAAGGTTTCCAGGCAAGAGCCAGATAGTAAATATTTTACACTTTGCAGACCACAAACAGTCTCTTCCTTCTCCTCTGCTTTTTTAAATGAATTAATTAGGTTTTTTTTCTTTCTTTTTTAAGGACTGTCACTTTTTTTTTTTTTTTTTTTTTTTTGCGATACACGGGCCTCTCACTGTCGTGGCCTCTCCCATTGCGGAGCACAGGCTCCGGACGCGCGGGCTCAGCGGCCATGGCTCACGGGCCCAGCCGCTTCGTGGCATGTGTGATCTTCCCGGACCGGGGCACGAAGCCATGTCCCCTGCATCAGCAGGCAGACTCCCAACCACTGCACCACCAGGGAAGCCGAAATTAATTAGTTTTTAACAAGCAATCCTTTAGGGACCCTCACACACTATTGGTGGGAATGTAAGTTGATACGACCACTATGGAAAACAGTATGGAGGTTCCTTAAAAAACTAAAAATAGAACTACCATATGACCCAGCAATCCCACTACTGGGCATATACCCTGAGAAAACCATAATTCAAAAAGAGTCATGTACCACAATGTTCATTGCTGCTCTATTTACAATAGCCAGGACATGGAAGCAACCTAAGTGTCCATCAACAGATGAATGGGTAAATAAGATGTGGCACATATATACAATGGAATATTACTCAGCCATGAAAAGAAATGAAATTGAGTTATTTGTAGTGAGGTGGATGGACCTAGAGTCTGTCAAACAGAGTGAAGTAAGTCAGAAAGAGAAAAACAAATACCATATGCTAACACATATATATGGAATCTAAAAAAAAAAATAAAGGTTCTGAAGAACCTAGGGGCAGGACAGGAATAAAGACGCAGATGTAGAGAATGGACTTGAGGACACGGGGAGGGGGAAGGGTAAGCTGGGACGAAGTGAGAGAGTGGCATGGACATATATACACTACCAAATGTAAAATAGCTAGTGGGAAGCGGCTGCGTAGCACAGGGAGATCAGCTTGGTGCTTTGTGATGACCTAGAGGGGTTGGATAGGGAGGGTGGGAGGGAGGCTCAAGAGGGAGGGGATATGGGGATGTATGTATGCATATGGCTGATTTACTTTGTTGTACAACAGAAACTAACACAGTATTGTGAAGCAATTATACTCCAATAAAAATCTATTAAAAAAAACAGGCTGTCATTTCTTCTGCAAATACTTCTGTATGTATTTCTAATGGTTATGAAATACCATTATCATGCTTAATAAAATTAATAATTATTTATTAGTTACCCAATACTAATTCTATATTGAATTTTTCTCAATTTTCTTAAAAAAGTTATTTTTAAGAAATTTTATTTTTTTGTTGAAGTATAGTTGATTTACAGTGTTGTGTTAGTTTCTGCTGTGAAAAGGTTACTTTTAACAGTTGTTTTCTTTTCCAAATTAGAATCAAAATAAGGAACCTCTATTTCATTTGGTGGACTATGTCTTGTAAAATTTTTTTCAAACATTTAACAGTTATCCATCTTATTTTTTACCTGCTATTTATGGGCTAAAGAAATAAAGTAATTTTTCTATAAAATGTTTTATATTATGGACCCAGCCAGTTGCACTCTTGAGGTGTTGTTTAACATATTTCTTTATTCCATATATTTCCTGTAAATTGGCAGATGTATCTGGAGGTTCTATTCGATGCAGGTTTATTTGGGGACAAGAATGTCATAGATGGTGTTGTGTACTTCCAAATTGTATCACATCAGGTGACACTAACATCTGGTTTTTCCACTTCTAGTGATGTTGAAATTGACAGGTGAGTTTAGGTATTATAAGTCTGATCCATTAGTTGTAAAATTCCCTATCAGCTTCTCATCTAAATGTTTTAACTACCATTGCCCAAATAAATTATTTCATTAAAGATTGTAACAAAAACAATCCTTTAAAAATGTAAAAACACGTGGATCATACAAAAACAGACTGTAGGCCAGATTTGGCCTGTGTGTTACAGTTTGCCAACCCCTGATCTAGACAATCAACATAGTAAATCAAGCCCTGATGTGAAGTGTTTGCTAACTTCTGTGGTGTAAATATTCCATAAGCCATCACAGAGCTGGGAAGAGTTGCAAAATGGTACATCATTATGTAGTGTTTCCACCATTCAGATGCGATAGACAACTTCAAGAGCATAGATAGTAGTAAGATAATTAGAAAGCAACACATTTTGAGTATTTATTTTTATTACCTTTGCTTTTAATAAAGACATTTAATTGTAAACTTATGTAATCTCATTTTGAATAATGCTGCGTTTAACAACTGGCTTTGAGAATATAACCGTCTCTGTCTCTTGTGAGCTGGTAAGAAGTGGCTCAAGCACGCTGCTAGCTTGTCGGCCTGAGCCTGGAGTGCTTTGCTGAGGATTCTGGACTTCATGCTTTATGGTGGTTAGTAGGGTACCCCTAGAGGTTTTTGAGGAGAACATGAGTATGATCAAATGGAAGAAATGGGTATTTTAGGAAGGTTCACTTACCAGAGGTGGAGAGAATGGATTGGAGTTTCTATGGACTGCCTGGAAGATTTGTAGATAGCCTTTAAGGAGTCTGGGAATACTTTACAACTGCACACAAAATTTTGAGCATATATGTGTAAGTGAATTCTTTCTGGGGAGAGCACTCTTATCTTTCATTAGATTCTCTATGAGGTTACAAAATATGTTAAGAACTACTGGACTAGAAGTAGGAAGACCAGGTGGAAGCTAAGGAATTCAACCTATCCGTCAGGGTCCCAGGAGAAAACAGAATTCACCTGAGATGGTTCCAGTGGTGACTTTTTAAAGGGCTGTGTTCAGAAGCATGGTCAGCATTAGGTGAACAAACAGGAGACGTGGAGATACCAAGAGATTAGCCACAGTGGCAAACTCTTAGCCCCTAGGACTAAAGGGCAAAGAGAAGAAAACCAACAGGTTGGACCCTTGACAGCGGGAGCCCTGGAGGAGGGGCTTGGTGGAAGCAGGGGTGTGGGAGGGGTCCGTTCCTTCAGAGGTGGGGAATCAAGCAGGGAGTGCGGAAGGAAGGCACACTCTGGCCTCCTCCCACCCTTTGACTGACTGTTGTCAGCGCCTCCGCCTGGTCTCTAGCCACCAAGAGAGCCTAGGTGATGTGGTCTGCAGGGCCAGAGCGGGGCAGCAAATGTGGCTACATGGATGGACTGGGACATGACAGTGTACTTGGAGAGTAACAAGCACACAAAGAATATATTACTTAGAACTTCCAGAACTGTCCAAGAAGGGAATCGATATGAGGTCTTGTTTGGTAGCCCCAGGCACCATTACTCACTCTCTGATTTTGGAATTCTGCTTTTCGGCAGACCCTCCTGCACTAACTTGGGTCTGCCCAGTAATGACAGATAAAGAGAAGCAAAGTGCAGAGGATTCTGTTATTGTTGTTAATTTTGCCCTTCCATTGCCGTTTGCAAGCTCCTTGACACTGGCAGTCGCAAATGTCTCTGAGCCTCCCTCATGCATAAAGCCTGGAGGTTGCATTTGATGTTCTCTGTGGTACCTTCTGGGACGAAAGTTTCATGAAGCTTTCAGAGGGTCTTTAGCTTCCTCCTTATGAAAGGCACCTATCAAATAGGTGAGCAGGACTTCCATGCCTGCCATCATCGGCGGTGGTTTGAAGTCTGAAGAAGAGCAAAGATAACAGTCTCCTGGTCCCTCCAAGGAGCCCACTGCAGACTATTAGCATTTGATCAACTTTGGTTCTGCTGTTGGTTGGTAGGATTTGCAGTGAAATGCTTTCATACATGTTTGAGTTGAAGTGTTGCCCAAGCTGAGGGAGCACTAATTTTGAAGATATGTTTGCATTCTAGTCTGTATTCTAGAGAGACCTAATATCAAGAAACACCAAGAAACCCTGCTTCCTTCCAAGAAACTCTGGTGGAGTGTTGCTGAAGGGAGCTCACTTTTGTATGCATTTCAGAGATTTAATTTTATCAGCCGATGCAAATGTAAAACAAAAGGACAAGAAAATGATCCCTTTGTCAACATCAGGATGTCTGACTTAAAATCCCATTCAAATAACTCCCTAAAAATGATCAGACACTGAATACATTATTTTTCTGACTTTGACAAAACCAGTCTGCACAAAGCAGCAGCCCCATGAGGTTACGGATAAACCAGCCATGTTAAAACTTCAGCATTTTCATGTCAGTCACAGATTTTCTTAAGGGCCAAGTCACTGTTTAAGGACTAATGTGTTTGGAGAGGGGAAAAAATCGCACTGTGTTATTAGGCAGAATCCCCTTTATATACAGGGATTGGATCAGTTTGACCCTGATTGTGTTGCCTGCTTTATTGTCCTACTTCAAACACAGGGCCCTGGGCATCATCTTAAGGAAGGGCTGATTGAACTGTCGGCCTGACACTTGTCAGCTGTGGATAATACGGGTTTCAGTCTGTCATGCTCACACATAAATGAACCATGACAGAAATAGACTGTTGAATAGAAAAAGCATTTTTACTGTGGATAGCCTTTGTTGAATAAATGCAACAAATAATAAAGTCTGAAAAAGAGGATGTGTACCTTAGGAAAGCAGTGACGTTCAGAACCAAATGGTTACTATCTTTTTGGGACCATCAGAAATTGCCCACTATCGAAGCATGTGATTGAGAGAAAAGTGAGGAGTGCCATGATTCTAATAAAAATGATGGTAGTTGAGTCCATGCAGTCTCCAATATAATATCACATAACAAAACCCAGTTGCAGCTCACCAGGATTAAAAAGGAGGCATTGTTTGTGTATCAAATGGAATCCACAATTGTTCTTAGAAAATAGTGACACACATCTTAATTAAAACAGCAGAAAAAAAATCTGAAACTCCTTATTTCTCTAAAACATTTCTCTCTTTTTATTAAAAAAAAAAAGAACTCCCAGTAGAAATTGTGGAAACGCTACATTTCAATCAACACAGTCAAAAGAATGATTTGAATTTACAGGCCTGTAATTGGAACAAATTGGAAACAAAAGAAGAGCTCGTTTAAGCCATGTGATGTGGCCACAGTGCTGCTGTGTACAGCGTGCTAGGAAAAAAAATCATGTTTCTTTAAAGCAAAGCTAACTCCACTGCAGGCTCCAAGCAATTTGCATAAATGTCTCTACCATGATTTTTTTTTAAATTTATGGGCCCTAAGTTTCTAATTAAATACTAATTAATACTATCACCAGAATTGTCTCCCATCCCCAGCTCCTCATAGCTTTGTCACTTTGATTAATGCACAGTCATTTATTAACTTATTTAACAAGCTGGGGTGCCTCATGACAAACTAGATTAAATTATCCTCATAACAGTCTCATTACTGAAAAAAAAAAAGGGAGTTTTAAACTTAATAAAAATTACCCTCAATAATGTTAAAGCTTTTTCACCGTACCCTTAAAAGATAGAAATAGGTTTCTTGTTTGATTTATAATATATGGAGTTGTATAAAGCATCCATTAATAAAATTTATAAGTTCATTTAAGCTTGCACATTACAGTAGTGCCGTAGCCGTGGGTGCTTGTTATTTAACTTTTGCTGTAGTTATGAAGATAATTAATGTCCTGACCAGACAGGGACTGAAATACCCACTAGAATGAGATAATTAGAGACATAAATAATGTTTAGGTTCTCATGTGCTGCTTTTTAAATTAATTGTTTTGTTTTCCACCCAGCCTTGAGAAAGAGGAAAATAAGAGTTGACCAAGGAACTGTGCAATAAAGGTGACATGTTTGTTTCAGTGGATCCACAAATGCTATGAAGCCTCACTGTTTCTGGGCTGGAGGAGGGAGTAGGTGTGCCTGGGATTTGGCTCTTTCCGGGGAAGAGTTGGGCCCTTGTTGCTCTCTGGCTCCCTCTAGTGGTCAGGTCTTGGTGGCAAGCACACCATACGGCAAAGCTGCCTCATTAGCTGACTCAGGAAGCCCAAGGGGTGAGTCAGAACTGAAAACTGTCTCTTCATTACCTTGTGGGGTAAGCTTCTCATCTTAGTCAGCCTCCGAGGAGAAGGAGAGCCCCAGAGAGAGCTGAAGGGGCCTACGGCAGCAAATCTTTTCATGCTGACGAGGCAGAATGCAGGAAGCTGTGGCTCAAGCCCTGCTGGTCTCAAAAGAAATAAATACATTAAAACATAGGTAGAACATGGACTCTTGGTGGGGTGGCGTGTTACAATAGGTATTCAGCATGTTCTGAGGGCATATTTTCTTCTCAGTTTTCAGTTTCTTGCTAAAATAGCACCCTCATTACCGTCCCTAGGTAATCTGGTGCCAGAATAGTAAGACCAGCATCTCCCAATGGAAAAATGTTAGCTGGTTAAGCTTCCTTTTGGTCTGTGGTGTCCCAAGTCTTTGGGCAGGGCTGTTGGAAAGGGGCAGTAGCTCCTTGGTCACACAAAGGGAGCTAGCACCCTGAATAGGTAGCACTTTGCCATTTACAAAGCCCTTTGCATATGTCATCCTCAGCTGCTCCAGAATCCTGTGAGCCCAGAAGGAGAGACTGTTCCTGTGGTTGCTGAGGAATCACCTGGTGCTTTGGAGTCTCAGACTGCCTAGCTGGCTCCTTCCTCTCTGCGAGGAACACCTGGCTCCTTTTCTTTTGGTTTCTGACATCCTTCCTGCGTTTCTGTATTTCTGCGTCTCACCTCCACATCTTCTCTCTCACACCCTCTCTCCCCCTCTCACCTCACCTTTTTATCCTTGATTCAGAGCACAGATAACAATAACGCTACTTGTTCACGTACGAAAATAGCTCACTTGTCAGAGCTGCATGGGGACTGGTGCCACGGAAATTCTGTGAGCGAAAGAATGGTTCAGAGAATTTTCTCTGGGTTTCAAGCGCTTCGTGGTCATAGTCATCTCAAGTTCACACCCCATCCCCTGGAGGTGAGTAGATGGCACATGTCTTTATTATTTGTAACTCTTGTTTAGCGTTGATTAACATTTCCATCTTTGCAAGCCTATTACCAGAGGCCTATTATTAGATGGTGGTTTGGGCCAAAAATTGATCAACATTAGGCCAGATTTCAGCTCCCTGATCTACTCGGTTTCCTCCTGGTGACGTTATTTTAGTTCAGTGTACTGAGTCCCCAGCTTGCCCAGTATTCATTTGGGACAAGTAGACCAGGTTAATTTAAGTGGGGCCTCTAGGAACCCTGTGAGGAGATGCCGTCGATGAAAATAAAGCGCAGTAAGGGAGGCGCTCATGGTCAGCACAGGAAGGTGAGAGCACAAGGGGTCTCATTCCCGCCCAGGTCCTTCCATCTGAGTCCCAGCTGGCTTCACTGTGAATGCCTGAGGAGTGGAGGGGCAGAAGGGAATGGTGGTGAGGTGGAGAGTGGCTGTGGATTAACAAGGTGTAGTTGGGATGAACAGAGGAGAAGTGACTGTTTTTCAGCAGTTCCCGAACTTTAAGAGGCAAAACAATGTTTAAATGCAGATTTCCTGACTCCAGTTTCAAAGTTTCTGATTTAATCTGTCTGAGGCCCAAGAATCTGCATTTTCAGTAGGCCTGTAATGACTCTGATGCAGGGGTCATGTCCATGGACCACTGGTTATGAAACGCTGGACTGGGAAGGGGAGAAAGAGAAGATAAAAGAACTGACAGGAGGTGAGGGTATATTTTCTGAGTCATCTTTACCTTCCTGAGAAAGTGCTGTAGCTGTCATGTGTCCTTCTACAGACACTGCTTACCTGGGGATGCGTCTCCAGGTGGTGAGAAGGGGGTGGGGGCGGGGAAGAGAGTGCAAAAGATTCCTTCCCGGCCAAAGAGGCAAGTTTGCCCACCAGCACATCTCCTTGGCTCTCAACATCACCTCTCCTAAGTGCTTATTCTGACAGCAGTGCTTCAGTCCCCATTGGTATTGCTCCTTTAAGATTTGTCCCTTTCTTGCCCACATCTTCTGTGTGATAGCCTAGGAATCCTTCTGTGAGGGGTCCTCTGAAGGAAATGGAGGTGCCCCGAGCCCAGGCTGCTCCAAGCATGTGGGTAAAGAGATTGTCTGGAGGGGCCCTAGTTCCTGCCTCCATAGCAACCCCCTGGAACAGTCAAGGTGTGAGGTAGGCTTTAGTCAAACTGCTTCAGTCACACGTGGCCTAATTAGAGCTCGCTCAGCTGTGGTGTGTCTGGCTTCTGAAGGCCTGGTCTATTGTTGGGTCATGGTGGGCAGACCTGTGCTTTGGGGGCAAGTGACCCTCATACAGCTTCAGAACCAAGCCTGTGCCCAGCTGGAACCCATGACCTGTTGGGCTTTTCTCTGTGTGCTCTTCATGCCTTTACAACCATGTTGCCAGAGTGATGGAAATGCCACCTGTGTGCACAGTGCAGTGCAGCAAACACTGGGGATCGCAGGCAGGTGCCAGGCACTGTCCTCAGTGCTGGTGATACCGAGGGAAAGGAAGTTTTCTTGCCAATACGCTTGACTTTACCTCTTGAGACTTTCAGTGACATTGCCTTGAGCAGAAGGGTAAGTCCACAGAGGCTCCCTGGGACCCAGCCGGTGCCCCAGCGTCATGCAGCCACCTGGCAGAGAACGGGACGCCCGTGGCTAGATGGGTTCAGGGCTGGTTTCTCAGGGTGGCTGCGACAGAGGGAAGAGAGAGTGGAGGGCATGGGGATTAGGGCTGTGGTTCTCAGACTGGGGTGTGCTTTCCTCCAGGGGTTGTGTGAGATGATCCACTAGGAATGGGCAGAGAATACTGAAGCTTTTACTATACTGGCTGTTTATGCCCTTATATTTTTGTGGTATGTTTTAAAATGGAAGAAAATGTTGATTTAATAGTAAAATGTATGTAATTTATGAATGAATGAATGAGTGAATGTCAGAGATATGTGCCTGATTATTTTCCTTGTTTCACTGTTGGTTGTGCATTTTGAAATAAATTTGTGACCACTGGTTTAGAGTATTGTCAAAAGAGTGGTTGAAGCACTGGACCCTAGAGTCTAGGCTGGAAGGGGAAGGAAGCCAAACCACAAGGGAGCTGAGAGAATGGGGAAAAATGGACAGAATGGGGGATGGAAGATGGAGGATACTTTAGGTGGGACAATGCTAGGTGATTCCAAAGTCAAATTTGTAACCAGGGGAGGGAGGGAATGACAGGGGGCAGCACACTGCATGTGTTGTCCACGTGGATTTTAAAGTGCCCGAGTTGATGGTAAGCTCTAGGATAGAAAAGAAGGTGTTGAGCCACCAAGAGGCCAGTGGGAGGTTTGGGGATAGTAGTGGGTAAACAGGTGACGTGAGGAGAGAAGGAGGGGTTTACCTGAAGACAGAAGAGTAATGGTGTCTCTGAGGGGTAAGGAGGACACAGATCCTTCGTCTCCAGTCCCTGGGAGTCTGGGAGGAGTGGAGTGGGATGGGCAGTGCATGGGTGAGAGAGCCAGGCTCCAAAGGAAACAGGAAGAGAAAGGAATGTTCCTCACCCCCAGGCTGAAGTCAAGGGGGAGTTTCTCACCGAGGAGCAGGGGTTCCAGAGGGCACTGGAAACACTCTGGAATGAGGGGTGCAATAGGAGTAGGTGTTGGAGGAGAAAGTGAGACAAGGCTGGAGGTGAGCCTGTGGGGAAAGAGGGAGCATCGCCCACGCTCAAGGCTCACCCTTCCCCATCGCGGGTGTGCTGATTTCAAATGCTCTAGTTGGTGGGTCGTGGAATAAATTTTGTAAGCATAGCTGGCTTTTTTTTTTTTTAAAGAACATACAAATGTCTTTTTATTCAAAAACACAAAACATGTTATCTGTGGCCGTGCACAGTGACAGCCGTAAGCCATCATGCACTTCGTCAACTGAAACCCCCAACTGAAACCCATAACCTTTTCTTTGGTCGTTTTTTTCAAGTGATTTCTCTGGGTTATTGGTGAGAAGCACCGCTCCGAGCTTCCTGTCACAGTTCACTAAGGGTGATAATGCGCTATTTCAGGAATGAGAACATGCCGCCTCCACATCACCTCCACCCACTCTGCCCACGCCAAGGTCCTCCTCCTCTTCAGGATCTCTGTTCCAGCTCCTGCTCTGTTTCACACAGCAGTAGCAGCCAGGAAGCAGCCCTTACTTAGTACCCTAGTAGTGCCGGTGATGCTTTTTTCTACCCTAGCCATCTCTCCAAGCAGAGCATCACAGCGAGCTTCTGAACGGCTTTGTCTGATGTTCTCAGCTGTCAAGGATCCTTCTAACTGTCACGCTTGGCAAGGTCATTGCAGGCATTTTGAATATTTTCAAAAATAATTTGTATATCGGTTTTTAAAACTTTTATTGGATTTGGTGAGTCCAAAGCTGGAATACACTGAACCCAAGCCTAACCACCTCCTAGAAAGATGCCTTCTTCAAAAGCAATTGAGGCAGCATTGAGTACACCTAAAACTCTTTCTTTTCACTTGTCCCATCAGCCTTCAGCTTGGCCATTACATCTGAACGTTTTACAACACGTCATTCAATTCTTCCTCTTCATACTCATTAATAGTAACCTTTCTTGATTGTGTTTTTCAATTTGCGACTGATCACCTTTTCCTTTCAAGAGCATAGGGTCATCTTTGACCTCAATGACTTCTGCTTTTCTGAGGCTGAACATCTTCAAGATTTAGGGTCAACCCCTCCTCTCTAACACCTGCAAAGACATTTGAAAATGAGTCAGTTCCAGGGTTTAGTTTGTCTTTATTCCACCAAATTTATTCATAATACATTATGCAGGTGTTTTGATGAGAATCCAGAAATATTTTGAGACACCATATTTCTCTGAAATGTGAGAATTTAAGACCATTGTTGTTCCAGGACAAGTCTTGTGAATAGAGCTTTTATTGCATTCATTTGCATTATTTTGTTCACTTCTCAGAACTCTGTCAATTAACAACAGCTTGATCTTGCAGTTGAGATAGCAGAACCCAGAGAAAATTCACCCCAAGTCACACACTTGGAAGATAATGGAGCCAGGACTAGACCCAGTGTTCTCTCTGCTAGATCATTCTACCTTTCAGAATTAAGGGCAGATCAGGCAATAAGCTTGCTACTGATCAGGCATGGGACAGGTTCAAGCTGGAAGGGACCCCTCTCTGTATCTAATTCAACCCCACCTTCCTAGACATTCAGTAGATGTATCTAATTAGGAAAAAATGCAAATTATTTTGACTGTGTACCTATAAATGTTATCCCTGGAAAGAAAAGGAACATTTGGTAAATGTGAAAAAAATATGGGGAAAATTTGCATGTTATCCTTGTGTAGGGGCCATGTTAATCTTCCCTGTATTGTTCCAATTTTAGTGTACATGCTGCCAGGCAATCTCCAGACTCTTTTAAAATGAATATATAATAGAAAATACCAACGTATATCTCCTATAGTAAAGATAGGTATTGTTTTGTGAGACTTTTGTGTTAGTTGTATATACGTGTAGATATTGTGGGTTGTGATATAAAATTTATTCCATACTGTGGATTGTGCTAACAAATGTTGAAAAGCCATGGGTATGGTGGAAAGACCATGAGAAAGTGGTTCAGTTACCTGATGCCAGCCATTGCTGTGCCGATAACCACCTGCATGAGCTTGGCCAAGGAACTTACCCCTCAGGGCTTCCATTTCCTTATCTTTAAAATGAGCAGGTCGAACTCGATGTTTTCGAGATCCCTTCCCCTAAGATTGTATCATTCTGGCAATTGTCTCATGGCATGAATGAGACACACATGCCTTCCAAATGAGAGAGGTGAGTGGAGAGAAGTGGCTGGAGCAGAAAGGCAACGTTAGCCAGGTGCAGTCACCTGACATTGCCCCATAGCAACTGCTGCCCTGGTCCTCATTCTTGCTGCTTGTCATCTGGCTGGTAGCACCCCAAGATGCTGCTGCCACGAGGGTGTGAATGATGACCATGGTTAAATCCAAATTGTAGCCTGTGGACAGCAGTGGAGGTGAGGACTGCCAAACACACACAGCTGGTACCACGCTTGGCACTGCTGGGTGCTCAGAAGCCGTCCTTGATGACAAGCATGATAAATATTCCGAGGGGGGAGCAAGGAAAAGGCAACCTAAATAGAGCAAGTTGAAACTTAGGAGCCATTTTCCCTCTACTGTCTACATGGCTCTGGAATAATAGAGACCTTCCTTAGAAAAGAATAAGGGAGGGGAGCAATTTCAGAAACTATGCAACATAAAATGCTTAGTACAACTCCTTTTCCGGTATAAATGAGTACTTAGTTCTGTGTAAAGCACAGGGACCTGTTAATCACTTTTCACTCACTTGATGCACAAGATGCAAAGTTAATTTCATGGTGGAGAAACACCCAAGAGGTTGCTTGCTTTCTGTTAATATAGAAGATACCCTTGACACTGGCACATAGGATATATATATGTACACACACACACACACACACACACACACATGAGAGCTGATAAATGCATTACATGCATAAATTCTTTGTTGGTCCTGGGAGAGCAGGCACTATGACAAGAAATGAGATGTATCAGCGTGATATGCACGCACATGTAGAAATTAAGGGAGTATTTTTTTCTTCAGGTAGCAACATGCCAGAAAACATTCTGCCTTTGAAAAACAAAAGTACAGAGACGCTCCAACAATTGAAGGTTATAGTTTTGCACAATTGCTCATTATACATTGCATTTGGAAGTAGGGCATGGAGTAGACAATCGTCTTTCCCAGCCTGGATCTCTTTAGCACTGTTCCATTTAGTGTCGCCTGCTAGGTAAGATTTAACAAGATGTGGCCGTTGGCCTGGTTGACTTGAGCCTTGTGTGTCAGGAAGCAGATCAAGAGTGGGCTTTGCGGTCAGTGAACACTGTGTACTTTTGAAGAAATAAATTAATAAGTGAAGTCATTTTAGTATTTGCAGAGGGCACTGAACTGACAGCTCTGGGGCCCAAGGCCCAACTGCTGCCCAGGTGCACCATGGGTATAAACATGGAAATGACCCCACCCAGCCCCGCAGATAGATGAGCCTCTTACAGTCACTCCAGTCACTCCAGCTAGACTGCGGAGAAAAGGCATCCTAGTGGTCGGTTCCAGCATGATCATGGTTGTGCCGGAGGCACTGCCGGACAGAGTGGGGCGGAGATGTGCTTGCTAGACTCTCCTTTTATATGGGTGACTGGGGAGATTTAAGAGATGAATATCTTTCTGGCCATGACCCACCACAACTGGATTTAAACCCATGAGTCTAGCGTGGGATGTTGAGGTAGCAACTTCTTCAGTTACTACGTTTACTTCCACAACAAAGACAAAACAAAAATACCTCCAAACAAAGTCCCAACAAAGGGGAAAAAATTTTCCAGCCCATACTCACCAAGTGGCTGTTATCTTTGGCTGTGGGCTGGGCTGGGGAGACGCTCTTTGGCCGGCTGTCACTGTGCACAGCCGTCTGACTGGAAGTTTTGTGATCCGGGAAAGGGATGGTTATATTTGGCCTCTGGAAGGGACGTTGCTGAGATAGAGAGGCAGCTTTGGATCATAGGGTTTGAGCCCATGCCAAAGGGAGGGAAAGCAACTCACCCATTTCCAGCTGAGGAAGCTGGTGGGACAGACCAGCTGAACCCTTTGGCAGGGCTGTTGGGGAGGTCTTCAGGGGAACGCACCACCCTCTTGCTGGGGGAGCTTATTTCAGCCCCATGAGACTGCTGTCTCTGGCTGAGCTGGCCAGGAGGGCTGGCATGGGCTCAGCTACAGTGCCTGCAAAGCAGGATTCACGCCATCTGTTTTCCTTTACTCAGCCCACGGCACTCAGTCTAGGCTACCTCCTGGTATTGTATTCATGGAAGTTTCTGCGTTGTTTTCTAGTTATTATTCACACGTCCCGTGTCTTCTACTAGATCCTGAGTGCTTTGGTTTTACCTTTATGATCCACATAGTTTCCATACACAAGGATGTTTTAAAAATCTAACACGCACTAGGTTGCCCTCTCCCTTTAAGCTCTGGGTTATGTATACATAAAATAAATTATTAAAACTTCAGTTGTGTTATAAAAAAGAATGACACTCGAGTCATGATAGAAAAACAAGATTATTGTTTATGAATATACCACTAAAATATGCATTTTGTAAGGCTCATTGATTTATTTCCAATTCAAGAAACCACATAGACATACAAAATGGTTCATTAGATATTCATTATACCTCTTTAGCTGCTTTTAATAGAAGTGCCCACGGTGCCAATGGCAAGGTTGACATTTTCAGGGGTTGAATCGATGCTTGAAACTCATCAATTTCTTATAGGCAGTTTTGGTTTAAGGTATTTTGATGATTTTATAGAAATGTTTTACCCCATTTAAAAGCTATAACTTAAACTGTGGTGCAGGGCAGGCACACATCAGATGATGAATGGCTATGTGTATGAGATTTCACGTTTGTCAAATCTGCATTAAATAACTGTATTTGAAATTGGTTAGAAGGTTGGGTGAATTCTCCGTGAAAACGACATTTGTTTTATGGATCCCTCTAAAACAATTCCCCCAGAGTTTTCGTTTGAATAAATCACATCCAAGTTCAGCCCTCCAGAAACAGCTAGCATTGTAGAGTTGCATTAGCTGCTTCTCTGTTTCCTCTTTTTAGGGAAAAAGGCTCCATTTCCTCATTTGTAAAGGAGGTGAGACTAGATAACCTGGAATGAGAATTTATCTCCTCCCATTCATTCATTCTCTCCACATCTAGTTATTGGCACTAAAGGAACACCATACAAAACCTAGACCTTGTTCTCATGGAGGTGACATCCTAGGAGAAAGACAATACACAAATAAGATAATTTCATGGATTGACAAGTGCCCTGAGGCAGTAAAGCAGAGTGCTGGGATGGTAAGTTGGGCAGGTGCCCCTAGCCTTTCTGAGAAGGGGTCATTTCAGCTGAGGAGAAGCCACCTGAGTGAACATCTGTAGGAGGAGCATTCCAGGAAGAGGGGCCAAGGCTGTGGCGTGGCAGTGCAATACCATGCTCCAGGAAGAGAAAGGCCTGAGTGTTTTGTTTGTTTGTTTGTTTGTTTCTTGCGGTATGCGGGCCTCTCACTGTTGTGGCCTCTCCCGTTGCAGAGCACAGGCTCCAGACGCGCAGGCTCAGCAGCCATGGCTCACGGGCCCAGCCGCTCCGCGGCATGTGGGATCTTCCCGGACCGGGGCACGAACCCATGTCCCCTGCATCGGCAGGCAGACTCTCAACCACTGCGCCACCAGGGAAGCCCTGCCTGAGTGTTTTCTTCGTGGATCTTCTTCCCCCGCCTTTAGAGCTGTCACTACTTTGCCGCACGAAAATGCATGAGGCCAGGGGGTTTGTGGGAAGTGTTCAGAAGGGAGGGAAATGAGGGTCGGGGACCCTGGGGTTGGGCATGGGCAGCCGTGTCAAAATAGACCAGGCTGTGCTACACTGATGAAAAATCCCACACCTCAGTGGCTTAACCAAGCATAACCTGCCTGTGTCATGTCTGATGAGGGTCTGATGGCTCCTATCTGAGCAGGAAAGCAGATTTCTTGCCATCACATGTCTCCAGCATCTTGAAGTCGTTTTCTTTTCAGTCTCATGAGTTGGGAGGGGAGAATGAGTGAAAGGCTGAATTGAATGTTTTAGGGGCCAGGTCTGCACTGGCCACCTGCCTAGAATCCAGATCCATGACTCTATTCTAACTGGAAAGGAGGCTGGAAACACAGCCTTCCTGTGTGCTGAGGGAGGAGTAGCTGAACTGGGGAACATCAAGCCAGTATTGGCCCTAGAGAGAAAGGAGGAAAAGAGGGGACTCTCCCCTTCTCCCTGTGTCCTTGAAGACCTGCATGGCATATGTGCCTTCTTGGCCAGGGGTGCTGGCCAGTGGGTGGGAATGGGGAGGGAATGTCCTCACAGTGTAACTTCTTACCGTCCCACTGGGCAATACACAGAGAAGAAAGGGGGAAAAATTCATTTCAACCCTGGAAGGGAGGTCGCCTATATGAACGCCCCCGGTCTAGACTAAGTCATTTTACTGCTTGTTAAGAGTGTGGAGGAGAAGCCAGGTTTGATGCTAGAGACCCCTTACTCCTATTGGCCCACCTTCACGGCTTCCTTCCATATGACTTTACCCCATGTTAATCCAACTCTACTGCTCATACCTCAGACCATTCGTTCTAGCCAGGACCAACTTCTTAAGACTTCCCATCCAACAGAGAACAGACTCCATCCCCTGTGTTCTCATCATTCTCCTGAAATGCCTGGACCCTCCTCCCTACTAAAGCCTACCGGTCCTTCTTATCTTTATGGAACCTTCCCTGCCTTCTCAGATCTCAATGGAGTGCAGTTACAAAGAGGCTGGATGTCTCTCCCATTCAACCTTCACATCTTCTCAGGTGGATCCCTATTAACCCATCCTTTAGAGACATCTCATGCAGACCCCATAGCTTCCTGGATCACTTCCAACAATTAGAACAGCCTCAATTTTTTTTTTTTTTACATCTTTATTGGAGTATAATTACTTTACAATGGTGTGTTAGTTTCTGCTTTATAACAAAGTGAATCAGTTATACATACACATATGTTTCCATATCTCTTCCCTCCTGCATCTCCTTCCCCCCCCACCCTCCCTATCCCACCCCTCTAGGTGGTCACAAAGCACCGAGCTGATCTCCCTGTGCTATGCGGCTGCTTCTCGCTAGCTATCTATTTTACGTTTGGTAGTGTATGTATGTCCATGCCACTCTCTCACTTTGTCACAGCTTACCCTTCCCCCTCCCAATATCCTCAAGTCCATTCTCTAGTAGGTCTGTGTCTTTATTCCCATCTTACCCCTACGTTCTTCATGACATTTTTTCTTAGATTCCATATATATTTGTTAGCATATGGTATTTGTCTTTCTCTTTCTGACTTCACTCTGTATGACAGACTCTAGGTTCATCCACCTCACTACAAATAACTCAATTTCGTTTCTTTTTATGGCTGAGTAATATTCCATTGTATATATGTGCCACATCTTCTTTATCCATTCATCTGATGATGGACACTTAGGTTGCTTCCATCTCTGGGCTATTGTAAATAGAGCTGCAGTGAACATTTTGGTACATGACTCTTTTTGAATTATGGTTTTCTCAGGGTATATGCCCAGTAGTGGGATTGCTGGGTCATATTGTAGTTCTATTTTTAGTTTTTTAAGGAACCTCCATACTGTTCTCCATAGTGGCTGTACCAATTCACATTCCCACCAGCAGTGCAAGAGTAGAACAGCCTCAATTTTGAAAATGAGTTTTATTTTCAAGTATTAAAAGTCCAGTCCAGTGTAATGTCATACTTCAGGCTCATCTCCAAATCCAAGTTAGCTACATAAGCTTAAGCTCAGGGACGTGCAGTTGGGAGGCAGGGGTTGATTTGCAATATTATCCTTCCTCTACCTCATTTCCCTTCTGGCTCTTCCATGGTCCAGGTATTGGTGAGATTGGAGGAAGAGGGACAAAACATATATCTCACGGCAAGATCCCCTCTAGGCTAATATTGAGAGGCCACATGATGTCCTCCTTTCTGGTAAGAACCATTATCATTTCTTTCACTGGCACAGTTTTGGGTACTTTGAAGAACCTCCTCTCACTTATCACATAAACCTCACAGCCTCATATCCTTACTCTTCTCTAGCCACTCTGCCCATCTTTCCATTTTTTAATATTGTCATGTTCCTTCCTGCCTCAGAGCCTTTGCAGTTTCATTCCCTTCACCTGGAGCCCTGTCTCCATAGCCCCTTTCCTATGTAACTCCTAGCCATCTTTTAAATCTCAGCTCAAGCATCTAATCTTTGGAGAAGCTTAATTTGAGCTCTCAGCCCAGGGCAGACCCTAATTGTGTATTCTCACAGCCCCTGTAACGAAGACATTAATTGTGTAAATAGTTATTTAACATCTGTTTTCCCCACTTGAATGTGGATTCCAAGAGGGCTCGATAAATTGATATTTGTTGAAAGACAGAATGAATGCATTTTCCCAGTAAGCTCATGAGCACTTTGACATGCTAAGCAGATAGTAGGTACTCAATAAATATTTGTGGAACTGACATGAAATCGAAGGCAGGAGCCATGCCTATTAATCTCTGGATTCGCTGTATGACTTAGCACATAGTAGGGCTTCAGTTAATGTCTCTTACCTAAGTCTTTTGAACAACCTCATCAGAGTTGACCCAAATAATGGAGAATTGGCTGGAATGCAATTATAACCTACGCCTTATGGACATTCCTCAGTGTCAGTATGAGTTGCTCTGTTATCTTTGCAAAGCCAGGCTTCTTACTGGCTGACTTCATATTCTGTGGTCCAGGAGGAACATGCTGTAGAAGGAGGACATGGATAATGTGACCGTAGATCCAAAGAATGACAAGGTCTAATAATTTGCCCCTTTGCTCCCTTTAGTAAACTTGTGTCTTATCAGTGCAACTTATCCAATTCTTGGTTCCCCAAACAGGGTCCACCATATGGGCCTTCAACCTGACTTGCATGAAGACTCGTTTTATTAGTCACAGTTAGTTGCAGGTGCAAAGATTGAGGGCACAACTAACTGTATCTGGAATCAACCCCTCACATATGAAATTAAACACTTGCACACTCAGAATTAGGTTCAAGTGGCTAATTGCACCCGGAAGTAGGTAATTGCAGGTGCAATTAGCTGCAAGTGCCATTTTTCACCCGAGACTGATGGCTCCCAAAGTAAGGAGATAAAGATTGGAAATTCAGCACTGAATGAATGTGTGGTTATTGCAACCACCTGTGGTTTTAATGGTCCTCCCCCTCCCAACTTAGAGTGTGGTGGGCCTCCCTTTGGCCTTTATGAACAGTTAGATTGCTTAACTCCTGTGTATTCATTTTGCAGTATTCTCTTCTTCAGTTGGGTCTTCTTTCCCTTGCCAAAACCCTCTTTCTTCAGGAGATCTGGAATCCCTGGCCTTTTAAAAGACATATGTTCCTCCACTGTTCATCTGTACATAAACCCCTCAGAATATAAGAAATGGTAGACAACTTGGAAAGTTGGTGGTAACTTCCAATTAGGTCTTGAACACTGTTCCTTAGGGATTATCATATGAACATGATGGATGGAAAGTTCTTCTCTTCAGCTTCTTGTAGGTAAGGAGAAGATAGATCCTCCATCAAACTACCCAGAAAACTGTCTTCACTAGCAGGTTCAACCTGACACGTATTTTCCTAATAGCTTTCTTCCTGTGTTGGAGTCCAACCAGAAAAACAGAAACCACCATAGGTTTTTAAAAAATGATTATAAAATTAAGGCATTATTGGAAAATATTCAATGAACTTTAATTTAAATTAAATACAGTAAAACTAACCAAAGAAACCAAAACTGTTAATACGCTCCAGAAGGTCTTTTGACTATATAAACATTATTTAGGTAAGAAGTTGATCACCATAGTTGTTTTAACAGAGAGAATTTAATAAAGGGAATTAAGCTGGTATTAGCAGGCTGAAAGGGCAAAAAGGAAACCTGAGGTATCTCAGAGATAACTGCAGGAAGCAGCTACCACCCCAAGGACTGGGAAAACAGAGACAAGAGGCTGGGCTTATTAGCACTAGAAGCTTGGAGGAGGGGTCCTGTACTGGAGCTGGAACACATGCCTCAGGTGGAAGAGTGCTGCCTCACTGGCTTCGTACCTCAGCAGCTTGGGGGAGGGATCACAGAGAGCTGGGACCCAGAACTCTGAGGAGAGGGCACTGTCCAGCTGCTTCTGGTGCCTCAGGAGAGAGACCCTGCAGAATGGGATTCAGAGCTTTGAGTAGGGCTGCCACCCAGCTGGTACTGCCCTGTGGACAACTTGTGAAACACTGCAGCCACTTTCACAAGGGAGAAAATTCCTTCAGAGTATGCCACGGAGCCTGGGGCTCATGCTGGTTGGATTAAACCAGGATGTAACGTCTTGATATAAGAGGGGAAAGGATTTCGGAAGAAGGCATGAAGGAGATGAATGTGAGCCTGTGCAGGGTGTGTACTTTCATGTGTGGCTTCCTATTCTTTATGTCCAGCATTTTTCTTTGCATGACTTTATTTATTTTATTATGAAAAAAATGTGTGTGCGTGTGTGACAGAGACAGAAAGACACAGAGAGAGGGAAAGAGGGAATACAACTGTCACAGTGAATGCAAGCCAGTGGTGGTCCTAAGATGGTGGTCTCAGCAGGTGTCCACAGCCAGCTCCGTGCAGTGCTCTTTCCTCACAGCCCACCTGACTGATCAATATCCTCTTTCCTTCTTGCTGTGAGTCCAGGGCTGCCTGAAGCCGACCTCCCAACCTCCGCAGAGTGCTGACTCCTCCACCTCCCTGCTTAGTCAGTCCAAGGCGGGATGGGAGCCCACTTGCTAAGCTGGAGGCGGCCTCAGCTGAACGCCAATCGAATGGGGTGGTTGACCCCTTTGAACTCCCTCTGGCTGTTGAATCTGCCCTTGTTTAGATGCTGAGGTGTGCGGGGACAAAGCCCGGCGAGAAGGCAGAGCGATTGCAGCCAGAGGGGAATGGAGGAGGGCAGTGGCCTGGACTGGACCTGGGCACCTGGCCCAGCAGACTCATGCTCCAGGGCTGGGCTTGGGCCGTGAGGTCCAGAGCGCTCGCTGCTGCTGCAGGAAGGTGGTATTCATTCTCCGGCTCCAGGGTCAGCTCCTGGTAGATGGATAGATTGCTTCAGCCCAGCAGTTCCATTTGGCAAGGGAAGCACATGTGCCTTTGCCCTTATCACCCTGCTTGGTGGCAACTTAAGCCTCTCGAGAGGGGACTTAAATATTAGAGGACATTGGGTCACCTACCACTGGTTTGGACTAAGAAAAAAAATTTCTTCCCAGGAAAATAATAAAACCACATGAAAGAAATGCTGAAATTAGGGAAAAGAAAACAGCTTTTAAAAAAATCTGACTAACCTACAATAGTCACTAATATCACATAAAAATATTTTTCCCCACCCCTCCCCTGTGCAGATAGTTTGTTTAGCCGTTCATTCATTCATTCATTCCATAAGTATTAGTTGAGTGTCTACTATTACAGGCACCTGGAGATAAGTCCCTCAACAGGACTGATAAAAATCCTAGCCCCTGGGGAAGCTTATATTCTTGGGGAAGAGGGTCAAGTATCTTGCACATACAATTTCTTAGGCAGTTTTCACTTGTCAGTCTATCTCATGAGCACTTCCCTTGTCACTGTGTCATCTTCATACTCACTATTCTGAAGACTACTTACTTTTCCAAGTGAATGGATCAGAGTTTATTTAACCGTTTCACTACTGCCGGGTATGAGCTCTCTTTCCCATCTTCCCAGGTTTAAATAATGCTGTGATAAATATATTCGTGTAGGTGGATTGAAAAATTTTTTTTTTGCCTGTATTTTGGTTACTTGCCTCCTTGGCTATATCTTTCACAGTATCAGGTAGGACTCCTTGTTACAAACAACATAGCCCAAATCTGGTTAACTTAAAGAGAAAAGGAATGTATTGGAAGGTTATCCATCCAGTAGTTTACAGAATTGGCAGAAAGCTGGAGAACCAAGCTCAGAAAAGCAGCAGGAATGTGGGACTGGGGCAGCAAAAGTAGAGGCCAGGTCCACCCCCGGGAACAGTGTTCATGAACCTTGTGGCATCCCTTTCTCCTGGACAAGGCCTCAGTGCCTCCCCCAGCTCTACCAACATCAGGAGGAATCTTCATGCTCCTTGAACCGTTGTCTCACACACTCCTTTGAGATTCCAGGTTCAGGGCTGGCTAAGATTTGGCCAGCTGTGTGGATCTCTGCCTGTCTCTCTGTTTCTAGGGAGTAAGGGGAGGGAATAGCTATCCTTCCTCTGCTGTCCTAGGGGGAGGTAGGTTTCTGCCCCACCCTTGCAGACAAGGAGAGTGGTGGATCCTGGATAGGAAAAAGGAAAAGTATTCACTACAAGCACATTCTTTAACTTATTATATGTGTTTATGATATGGAAGGGGATGGAGAGGTAGGGGCATAGTTAACAGCACCATTCAATTTTGTCTGCCAGTGGAGGAGACAAACACTGCTCAGCAGGGCTGGCATACGACCCAAGGTGTTAGGTACCACCACCAGCCCTGGTGTACTCAGCATTCAAGAAATGTAGGTGGAATTCACATGGATTAGCTCTATTTTATAGGTAAGGAAACTGGGGCTTGGAAGGGATCTGTGATTTATCCCGGATCACACAGCCAGGAAACCTAAGCCAGCCAGACGTTACTACAGGTCTTCTGCAACCCCTGTGGGTTAGAGGATGACTTGACTTGTTCTGCTTCCCAGCACTGGGCTGGTTGGTGGCTGGTATAAGGGGTGCCTGGAGCAATCCAGGCAAAGGCCCTTTCAACAAAGGGGACTTTGTAACAAGCCTTTCTTTGTTTGGCCACCAGACTGTTCCCTGGAGTAATTAAGGTCTGTAGTCCTTAGATATAAGGCTGGCTGACACCTCTTGACAGTAATACAGGAATCTGAGCTTAGGTGCAATGCTGTGTTTGAAATGCATGAGCCAGGGCAGCCCTCCTTCCAAACACCTGGGCACGAGCCGTGTGGCTGGACCCTGTCTCTCCTGCCTTGGTAGGACAATACCCACTGGTCCTAAGGAAGGAGGTATAGTGGCACTGTCCTGGGCAGTGCCAGGCAAGAAGGCTGGCATGCAGTCCCTACTGCTCTGGCTGCATCTTCAGGACCTGCAGGTGGACATCTGGCCCTCTGCTGCCTGAAAGAGAAAGGTCACAACCTTCTGAGGGTCCTTGAGTACAAGGCAACGCCCACCTGCATCTGTTCTGTTGGTGCACAGTGCCCTCCTGGGGTGGTGAGTAACTGCTATCCTCTTTGCTTGGGGAGATGGTCTCCCTTTGATTCCCATGGTTCTCAGGAGCCAGCATTAAAATCAGCTTGTGTTTTCATTTTTCCTCTGTGAGTCTGTACTTTTATGTTCAAGGTCCCTCATCTAGAGGAGGAAAGACAAGCTTGACTGTCCCTGGAACTGGGAAATTAAGCTTTCATCAGATTTGTACCACTGGGGACTGTGAGGGTCACTGGACAGAAACTGGGTCTCTGCCTTCAGAGCACTTTTGATGTCTTTTAGGGTGGGTACCACTTGGAGGGGAAGAGAGAGAAGGTGCTTTCATTGAGAACAGTGCCCTGGTCCTGCCTTTGCTCTTCCTGAGCCCCCAAACACATCGGTGTGAAGCTCACATGAATAGCAAATCAAGGAGTTTCAGGGTTTAGATAGAAGTGGAATTTTAGCATTGGTAGAGTTAACGTCTCTGGATTCTACTGTTTGTGTTAGCCCTCAAGGGCTCATGACATGAAGGGATTTTCAATTGTGTTGAAACACACACTTCCCTTGCACGCACGGGTGGGTGACACTTCACTACTGAGAACCCGGCACCAGGGTTTCAGCAGAGCTTGGGGCTCTCGACTTCTCTTCACCAAAGGCAATCTGGGAGGGGATCTTTATGCTTCAGTGACTTTTGAGAACTCAGGGCGTCATGAGGGTCTCTGCAAGGGGCTAAGACTCACCCTTCAACACTTGCCCTCATGCCCCCTGCCTCTCCTGGAACCCTCAAGCTTGGGATCAGTCTCTTCCAACCTCAGCCTCTGCTCACCTTGAGCTCAGTGTGGGCAGTGGGAGTGGTCCTCCTGGCTGGTGCACATAGTTCAGGGCTGCAGTGTCTGCTGAGAATTTAAAACCAATAATAAAGTCAACTGTAAGTCAGTCTGCTTTTTATTATCCCCATGCCGGCAATTCTAAACAATGTCAGTGATCAAATACTTTTTTCCCCCAAATCTTTTGTTGGTCCACATTCTAAACAATTGCTGTGGTGACTGTTGAATTTCAATTATATACATTCATGTATGCATACATATATATATATATATATATATATATATATGCTTCAAATTAGCATATTTTATTACTTATCCTTTAATAAATATTATAGCCCACATGAAAGTTAATTAGGAGAACTTCCAGCAAGAACAGTTCTGGATGGTTCGAGCTGGCTTCAGGCACAGTTTGTGTCTCCAGCCCCCATGGAGGTAGGTACTCCTGCATTTAAACAACAGATAAACGATGATACCACAATGAATGCAAAGCCAAGAAACAAAACCTGAGTTAACTCAATTTTCTTACATGACCACTTGACGTTTTAGTGTTTAAAATTTAGTAAATGCAAATTTTAGTTCATACATGAAATGTTTGACTGAATTTGAATTGTATCTTTAAAATTAAAATGCATTCTTTTAAAAAGATTGTTTTAAAAGTAAATAATGAGAATAATAACAATTACAGATTATGACATGATTATCATTGAAAATAATTTTGTCACCTAGAAGAGGGTGTTAAAAAAATGATCCACTTTGGGTGTCACGTATGCTAGGTCCACTACTGTCTGTGCTGATTCACATGACAGAAATCACTAGTTTGTTGAAACAGGAAGGATTACTAATCAGGCTTTAAGTGGCCTACAAACACTGTGAAGGACTGGACAGGCAACTTCTAGTCAAGAGCTCCCAGAAACAATTCCAGCTCAAAGAATTATTGTGAGATATGACTGAGGAAGGCTGTGGTCCCACCTGTCCACTGCAGAGCCCACTACCTCTGCATGATCTGGGCCAGCCAAGTAAAAACCTCATGCCCTGCCTACCTGGGCTCTCAATTGAGGTCTTGCTGCCAGTACATCCAGTTGGCAGAACCTACGCCCATCTAAATCCCTACCTGCAGAGGAGGATGGAAAACTTAGTTGTTTTCTAGTTAATGCAGTATAGGATGATACCCTGGAGAAGCTTGGAATGGAGGTTGAACAAGCCAGTGCACAGCATCCTCTCCAGTGACCCAGTTAGGTTTGTCCATGCCACCTTCCTCTGGTCTCTGGAGGGGTAAGGACCTCCCCTGTTTGACAGCCAGGTTCTGGTCTGTGCTGGCTTCTGGGTAAAATGGCTGGCTCTGTAGTAAGGCATTTCCAATGGAGCCATTCTTGTGGTGTGCCGCCTCTCCTCCACTTAGCAGGTATCTCCTCTGCTTGGGCTCTCTGTCATCGCTGTCCTGGTAGGTGCAGCGTGAGTCTTCTCTCCAGGTCTTCCTTATATTAGCTTACTAACATCTGTCAGGTAAGAGTGGCTCAAAACACCCACAGCTCTCTGTGATGCCACCCCTAAACGCCACCCCACTTAAGTACATGCGTTTGTATCATCATTATGCTTTTATAGTAACTTTCAGGGATTTTTCTCAATTTGCAGATTAAATGTGACTCTTGTCCTCAAGTTTTCATTATCATTCTCATGACATTAAAAATACTCTAATTTGCATTTATACTTGGGCCCCAAAACCTTTTGGGGACAGTGGGTAGCTGTGAGTGATGTTGGGACTGAGGAGTAGGCCCTGGAGGGTGGCAGTGCAGACAGTGGCTGGATGCAACTTTGGTGTGAAAGCGCCAGCCGAGGCCCAGCCTTGGAACCCAGTGTCCATCCTGCAGCCCGGGAGGCAGGGCCCGCCTGGCAGTCAGTCACAAGCATCACGTGAAGCTCTGCGCACAAGGCCAGAACAAAAGAGGCCGTGGTGATCTGCAAGGGAAGAGGCTGGATTTCTTTCTCTTGCAGCCTCTTGATAGCTGTGTGACATAGACCATGACCTCTCAGGGAAGGGATGTTCCTTATGATGATGGTGGCTCTTAACTTCTGGTGCACTGGGACTGGGAAAGGAGTTGGCACAGAGGGAAGCAGAATTGATGGCATCAGGGTATTTCCTTCTGGATCGTCTCAGGAGGAAGCGCCTGAGACAGTGCCGACGGCTGGCATGGCAGGCTGGCTCCCTGCTCTACCCTCCCTGCCCCTGCCACCACCAGGACTCTTGGAAATGTGCCCACAGTCCTGACCCTCAATACAGAGTGCAGCTGAGGAAAGGAGGGGCTGCAATATCTGCTTCCTTCCCGAGTCCAGTGACCCACACAGGTTCACAGCTTCACACCACTCTTCAGAAGCCATTCCTTTCTCTTCCCTTCAGCTTCCTAATGGCCTGAGCCCCATTTTACTTCAAATAATGGGGACACAGTTTGACCCATTAACATTTCCTCTACTGAATACAGGAGGTCCCGTTTCCTCATTTATTTTTTTTAGTATTTTACTTTATTTTTTAAAATAAAAAATGTACATGGTTAAGGTATACAACATGATGATTTCATATGTATACACATAGTGAAATGATTACTACAGTCATTATGGAGCATGGATATTTTCCCCAGAATCCCTGTTTTCTTCAAAGCATGGTTTCCCAGTGTCCTGTAAGAATAGGACATGCCACATGTTCAGTTATATATATATATATATATATGTTCATGTATATATGTATTTGTATATATAGACAGACATGTGTATATGTATACACATGCAATGCACACATAAATGTATTATTTCTTTCTTCCTGGTTTCCATTTATCAGAATGACAAGGCATCTTGCTGATGCCTCCAACCAACTACAAAGTCTCTAAAGGAGGACATGGTCAAGATCAGGCGCTTCTCCAAAGACACAGCTGATTCCAACCAGCACATTAAGATTCTGAAGTTAAGAGCACATTGTGAAACATGAATCGATGTGACATTGTCAAACAAAATGACCTGTGGGCTTGGGAGGTTGGCGCTTGTAGGAGGCCGAAGTGTGCATCTTAATCTTGATTTCCTTTGGGAATATCTCCTCCATTGTGTTCCTGACTCTGATTATGTTCTCGTGCAATCAAAATAGCTCTAGTCTCTTGGGCCAGACAATTCTTTTTCTTTCTTTCTTTTTTTAAACACAGGACAAATTGTTGTTTTATTTTATTTTTTGAACAGCAGCAACTGTTTGGTTTTTGAGCCTTAATGTCTACCTGTGTGTACAAAACCCCATCCCATTAAGAGGAAAAGGATTGAATTTAGAGTCCTGCTAGGTGTGTAAATTATTTAATGCACAGGGACCTCAAATGTTCAACTAGAAAGCCAAAGTTCAGCATTCAGAGTTCAACCTCAAAATGGCATGAACAATCCAATACGTAAGCACAGGTTTCTTCCTTTATATCCATAATCTCAGGATATTATAAAGCCTTTAGCCTTAAGAAAATTTCAGTTGGGATTTGTATTTAACATCAAGCTTATCTTTTGCTTGGTTTTAAATGTATAGTAGGGACTGGGTAAGCTGGGTAATAATAGAGGTTCTGAATTCTAATATAGGGTTTGTCTTCCTATCTCTTCTTCCCTGTCAATACATGATTTGGAAACTTCCCTACTGGCTATTGTCATATAGCTGTTTTTGGGGGGATCTTGAACAAAAGCACAGTGGTTAGAGTATCCATCCATCTCCATATCTGGACTTCACTCAGGCCCTCCCTAGGCTCTCTTTCAATTTCTTTGGCTATGTACTTCAGTGAACTGCAAACAAACAGATCATTTTGCTGATGGTGATAAGGTGGTAATAGACTTTACTTCATTGCCTAGTGCCCTTCAGATATGCTTCCTCCAAAACTCCTCAGCAGAACAAATGTAGTTACTGAATTTGGTTACTGGTACACAGTGAAATAATAGCTAAATAACATAGTTACATGGTTATAATATAGTTAAATCATGCAGCAAGTTGCACACAATAGAAAATGCAGTTAGGCAGAGAGAATGAAATTAAGCGTTAGAGGTAAAAGAGAGGATGTATCTTTAGATGTGATTTGAAATGAAAAGCAGACACCCTTGGAAGGACATAGAAAGATGTCACCAGATGATGCCTGAGGAAGTGACTTCTCTTGTCAGCTAAGGCAAGGCTGCATAAGGACAGTGGGAAGGACGTGCCCAGTTGGTTATATATCTTATATATTCCTTTCTTTCCCCTTCCTCAGCAGCCATCCTCATTTAGGCCTTATTACCTCTTTCCTGGTCTTTACAGTTGTTAAATAGCTGATCTTCCAGTTCTCCTCTGAGTTATCCCACGAAGCGTTGCCAAATCAGTTGTCCTTTAACACCATGCTGATTATATCATTCTTCTGTCCCACATCCTCCAGAGCTGCTTTTTAGTTGCTGAAGCAGAGTAGCCAGTTTCTTGGCTTGGCATTCAAGGCTTGTGATATATTCTTTGTTCTAGCCCTACTGTTCAAAGTGTGTCCCGGCACCTGGGCATCACCTGGAAACGTGTTAGAGATGCAGCATCTTAGGCCCCCCTCAGGCTTATTAAATAGAAATCTGCATTTTGTCAAGATCTGCAGGTGATTCCTATGCACAGAAAGCTTGAGAAGCACTGCTCTAGCCAAACCAGGATACTTACAAGTATACTCCCTACTTCCTTTCTTAACTTTTGCCTGTTGGATTTACCTCCACATTTACTCCATTTTTGCCTAACCACACATGGGATCCTTTTATGGTGATCATCTCAAATGTAACTTCCTCCATGGAACCTTTCCCAGTTATCCCATGGACCAGGCAGATTAACCTTCAGAATGCCTGTCAAGCCCTTTATACCTTGAACTACCCCTGCTGAAGGGACAGCTTTGTTTATACCCCATGAGCTGGTCCTTTTGGCCACTGAGAATTGGTTTATGGTTGGGTAATCAGCACTAGAATAGTCCATCTAGTGGCTGGCCAGTAACGAGTGTGGCCACGTGAAATGTGAGTAGGGCACAACTAAATTTTCTCTCTCTCCTTTTTAGAAATTCAAATAAGGCAGTTTGCAGTGATTGCTAAAACGAAGCACCAGGAGATAGAGTGAAGGTCATGGGTAGTCATGTGCAAACGACAGTGTGAGGAAACAGAAACTTTGAATAAGCCAAGTTAGTAGAGACAGGAGGATGGAGAGACCTGCAGATGTGGTAGATATGCCATAAGAGAAAAAGAGATGGAGAGAATAGTGGGTCCCCAGACCTGCCCAAGGTCCTGATGACTTTCTTATGCCAGGTCTTGTCTTACAATAATATCTAACTTCCATGACTTGAGAAAACTGGCATAAGTCTCTGTTCCTTACAACTGAAATAGTCACTTTGGACCCCTCAAATGGAGCTGCTGACTTCCTCCCTAGACGTCTCTTTGAGACTGTGTTCCTCATTCTTGTTGGCTGTTTCCCAGCCTTGCATTATAGCACCTGTGATGCTATAAACACTGGCTATTAGCAACTTGTGATAAGATTGTACCCGTCTCATTTTTTCAGCATCTAGCAAGGTAAATGCTAAAAGTAGTGGTAAGATTGACACAAATTGAATACCAGGGTAGCAAAAGCATTACAGTGAAGGAATCTGGGAAGGAAGGTGATAGGATTTATCATTAAAAAGGTCAACCGAACTGTTGGGCGGCCAGGATTTAGTTGAAGTCCTTGGTGCATTGTACCAACCAAGCCAAAGAGCCACCAGCCAGTGTATATTTTTAATATAAGCTGTTCAGTGTCATAGCAGCAAAATTAGTAATTCCCATCTTTCAGGAACCTGATCTTAGCTGACACTATTTTATCAGTAAAATAATTCCTTTTAGTGAGTTGAATGCACCAAACACATGTTTCCAGCTGGCCAGCAATCTTCCCTCTTAACCTCTAATCTGCTCCAGGCTGTTCCTGCAGATTACAGGACAGTGATTTTTGGCGAGTGATGGGTCTCTGTAGATTGAAGGAGGCAGCTTCAGTGCTTATATTTGGAGGGTTGCCTCCCACTAAGGGTCAGCGTGGGTCTGTTATGTGTGCAGAATGGTATATTCAGGGAGCTCTGTGCACAACGAGAAACGGTTCTGTATGTGTGTGTGTGTGTGTTTCTTTTAGTGTGGGAGATCAACCTGAATCTGAAAAGTGTCATTATGGTTGTTTGGAAGGCAGGCAGAGAGGGGGCCCTAATTTTACAAATAGATGGGGATTTCTTTCCCCTCACTCAACTCCCTCTTGGAGAACATCACGCTCCAAATCCGGAGGTTTCATCTGCTTTTAAGCTGGAAGCTGCTTCTTTAATGGCTTTGTGACTCACACGGCCCGGGTGATGGTTGCTTTTTCTGTGTATAGAACTATAATCCTTCTCAATTATCAAAGACATAAATTACTATTATTTCCTTACCAGATCGAACATCTCGCTTAAATATGTGAAAGAAAAATTGTTGGTTGTCTGGTGAATTTTCCTCTTGGAAAAACTGCCTATTCTAAATCTACAAGTTCAATGAAAGTTCAAAAGTTTATCAGTGCAAACTCTATATTCTAATAATTCATGAACCAGCTTCTATATCCACATTAGGAGGCTCTGGGTTGAGATGTTTTCGTCTTTTCTCCCGTGTAAAAGTAATCAAACAGCACATTTCCTGGGCATATTGCAAATACCTATTGATCATAATCAGAGCACACATGATATGAGAGAGCTTGGCTGACACGCAGGCCTCGTGTCAATCACAGGAACAAATTGATTTTGACCGCCCAGCCACGATTCTCCTACCCCAGCAGAATTCCATTCAGTGCTGCTGTTTGGAGAATTTTGAGCAGACAGCATTTCTGAAGGAGTGTCATAGTCCAAAGTTATTGTAGAGGTAAACTTGATTACTGAGAAAATGGTGATTTTAATGTACTTCATACTTACCTTTACCACAGGAAGGTCAATACCTTTCTCCAGTGTTGAAAGAGCTGTCATCAATCTAAAATTTATCCTGATTTATGTCTGCTAATTAGGGAAAAGGAAAACCCTGATTTGCATTTTTCTTTGATGGTATGAAGTGCCATTAATACTTTTCTCCAGCTGGGATTTGTTTCCTTACTCACTTTTTTAATTAATAATTTTCATTGACAAAATTAAAGAGCTTATACTTATGCCATCAGTCTTTCCTTATGACTTGGGTATAGATATGTATGCTGAAGAATGATATAAGAAGAGAGGGCTAACACCCTCAATACTATTAAAAGCATTAAAATCCTCTGTGAGAGCCAGATAAGAAAGGACCATTTTTGATACTATCCATTACTGTCCATTACTTTACTGCTTCATACATCGAGGCTGCCAAGTCAAGTTCAACAGGAAATGGGAAATGGTACTCCATCAGGGAAGCGTTTGGGATATGAATGAGGAATGGCTTGGGGACCAGGCTATTCTGTCTTCATTCCAGTTCCCAGCTCTAGGCTGGCATGTTTTCCATATGATCCTCTTCCTCGTCACTCAGCCATCCTACACCTTTTTTTTTTTTTTGCAGTACGCGGGCCTCTCACTGTTGTGGCCTCTCCCGTTGTGGAGCACAGGCTCCGGACGCGCAGGCTCAGCGGCCATGGCTCACGGGCCCAGCCGCTCCGCGGCATGTGGGATCCTCCCGGACCGGGGCACGAACCCGCATCCCCTGCATCGGCAGGCGGACTCCCAACCACTGCGCCACCAGGGAAGCCCCATCCTATACCTTTTCTCTTGAATCGCTCCCCACCTGTGCCCTCTCCCTGATGGTTGGGTGGGAGGGCAGACTAGATGACTGTGTGTTTATGTTACTTTTTGTTAAATATCTAAACCTGTTCTCCTGCTTTATTTGATTACACTAAGAGTAGATATTTGACTCAAAGGGAACCAGTCTACTGACTGGTCTCATCCAGCCAGAGACCTCCTCTCCAGAATTCAAGATAAGAGACATACAATGTGTAACTGGATAATGTTGGGTGCTTGGAATCAAAGGCATACAGGCCACGTAGAAATCAAACACCATGCAGGCCTGAGGCAGCCATTTTCAGTTATGTGTACTCTGATGAATCCGCAGAGAAAGTTCCTCTGTGACGACAAGCAAGAGATCAGAGCTAGCACAGAGATGAGAGATGGCAGGACAGAGCAGGTCACCCTGACCCCGGGGGTTACAGGGTCAGATCTGTCCATCTTCCTGTGACCCAGCTCCCTTACCTCTCGTCCTGGGATGCTCTTATGCTTGCCTGTTGTGCTTCGGGAGAGGTGATTGTTTTTCTTAAACTGGCTTGAATGAGTTTCTCTTCTTCACAACCAAATATGCCCTGACCAGAAAGTATCCTGTTAGAGAGATTCAGATGGGAATTTCAGTCTCCTTCACTTACCTAGTCCAGTATCTGGGAGCACTAGAACATCAGAGCCCTCTCTTTTGTCTGGCTGAACGCAGTTCCGCAAGAGAGGCTATGCCAGGAGCAGAAGTGTTATTCTTTACACGTTCAGTCTCTTCACCCCACCTTCAAAGCCCTCCACACTCCTCTCTGCCTCTTGCTCTAATGATTGTTCCTGTTCTCAGGCATTGCCGTTTATATATTCTGCTTTATTCACTGCTCTCTGGGGGGGATTAAAGTTGGCTACACATTCATTGTGATTTTTCCCATTGAGAGATGGAGTCTAATTCCCATTCTCTTGAATATGGGCTGGCCTTTGTGACTTGCTTGGCCATAGAATGTGGTGGAAGTGATGCCTGGGTTTTCCAAGGTTAGGTCATGAGAAGCCCTGCAACTTCTGGCTGTGCCCCTGGGAATCCTTGCAACCTTAGCTGCCATGTAAGAAGTCCTACTCCCCTGAGGCTGCCATGCTGTGAGGAGCCCCAGTCCAGGCGAGGGAGATGGAGGAGAGGGAGGGAGAGAGAGACAGGCAGGCCAGGGACTCCAAGAGCAAAACCTATGAGTGAAAAGCCATCTCGGAAATGGACCCTCCAGCCCCTGCTGGCACCATGTAGATCAGAGACAAAGCACCCAGCTGAGCCCTTCCTGAATGACTGAGGCGCAAAACGTGTGAGCAAAATGTTTGTTGTGAACTACTAAGTTTTGGGGTGGTTTGTTACAAACCAGTGGATAACCAGAATATTTCGAGTCATCTGAAGGCTACTCCAGCCTCCTTGCCTTCTCTTAAGTCATTCTCTACCCAAGGACACCCTCTTCCTTCTCCTTTGCCTCTGTTATCCTTCAGTTATCAGGACCAGCATCTCTCTTCTGAGAGCCCTTCTCTGATTATTCATCTCTTCTGTAGCTCATTTGGCCAAAGCCGCTCTTAGAATCCTTTGCTTGTTCAGTCCTGTGTCCTTCTTCAATATATTTTTACTGTCATGTCCTAACTCCCCAAGGACAGAGCCTATTCCTTGTTCCTTTTTTTGATCCTTCTGCCCCTTGACAGAGTCCTAGACAGAAGGAATTTAACATATGTTTTGGGACTAAATAACCCAAATCACCTTAAACGAAATTCATATTGGTACTAATCAAAGGTTTGTCTTCAATTACACATTCCTGATTAAGTGTTTAGGTTTAGAGGTACTCTTACTTTTAATTCTCAGATTGTGTATAGACTTTAGTCTTTTGGGGCGTTTGGAAGAAACTCCAAGGTGCGCAGACAGAAATCCCATGTGGCATAAATAATGGGCAGAAGCAAGTAACATACTCCAAGTTTGTTTGCTTGTCCACACGTGCCTGTATCCTTCATGGGAGGTCAGGTCTATGTTTATAGCCCTCTTCTGTCCAGGGTGAGTATCTTTTGACTACATCACCTTTCTAATACCTATTTTGTTTGGACTTCTTCCAACCCACCAAATGGACTTTCCCATGTTCACAGGACTTTTTTTTTTTTTTTTCTTTCATTTCCATATACCCTTTGGTTTCCCTTTCACATGCAGCGTGCTTCTTTGCTGTGTTCAGAAAACTCATTAGGGTCCAACCTCTTCAATTAGGCAGGGTAAACATACATTACTCTGAATTGTCCCCCACTACAGTAGCTACAGATAAAATTCAAGCAGAATGTTGGCTTAGTACCCAAGGATTTGGCCACTGAAGTTTACTTCTCTTCAGTCAAATTCAGGTCACACCTTCCTGTAATTTTCTATATAACTAAGTAAGCTCTTATCTTCAATTTTCAAAGGATCACTCTTTCCTTTTCTGCTTGTATCCATTTCCTGTTTAATTCATGGTATGTACTTACGTATTATTGTATGTGCACCATTCATTTGTGGAATCATCTGCTGTTAGATTTCCCTATTTTTCTTAATCTAACAATCACAAAATCAGCTACATGGTAGCAGGCGAACCAAATTGAGAGGCAGAGATCTTTTTTAATGCTGCAAAAGAAAAAGAAAGGGCACATTTAAAACATTCTGCTTCTTAAAGAAACCAGTTTTTTTAAAAAAGCTGAGAAGTTATTGCACTTCTCCCTAGAAATTGCAACTCTATAAATTCTAACTTTTCCCAGCTCTCAGGCTCACAGGATGCAGGGAGATATTAGCCACTTTCTATTCATGTTCATAGGTCGTGACTAAGATAAATAGATTTTCGAGAAACATTGGTGTGGGTGTACTCCAAGTGGGAGGAATTTTATGTTCCAGTCTCCCTGATGAATACCTAGAATATTAGAGACTCGGGGAAGTTTGTGCTTGACTCTTTTTAAAGGAGAATGTGATTAAGGTCACAGTGTGATAAATCTCTGACACACCAATGTGAAGGAACAGGGATCTGAACAGAGGGGAACGAAACAAGCTGAAGTGAAAAGTTCAAATGTATGAGTGGTATTCTTACAAGTAAGAGGCAATTGAGGGTTATTAGAGAGTAGCTTTTCTAGAGGAGGTGGCTAATATCCACATTTCTAACAAGAATGTGTTTCTCTTTCTTTGCTGCTTTCGTTTGTAATACCTAGCCTGCGCCCTGCTTATTTATACTTAATATCCAATCTGTTGAAAAGAATTTACTCTTCTCTATCAGAATGCTGAATTGTAGCATATATCTTCAGTTCCTTAGCAACAAACTGTCGTGTCACCCTTGTGAAATTCTGGTCATTTGAGAGGAAAGGGGATGCTGAATTGTGATGGAGAAAATCCTTATTTTAATCACAAATGTGTATAAGAACTGAAAAGACAATATGAAAAGGCAGGTCAAGGAAGCTGCGTTTGAACAAGTGTTTTTGATTAAAGTTTGTATTGGCCCAGAAGTCCCCTTTAAGTTCCTTTTTATTGAATAATTTTCCTTTGATCCTTGAGTAACTAAAGAAAACCCAGCACTTGACATTAACCTGGGACTTGGAGCCCTGCTAGGGGGCTCCGCCAGACAAGAGTCTCATCCAGCACAGTGTCAGCCCCTACATCTATTTTCCATCTCAGCTTTTCCTCCCCCTCTCCCGGGTGGGGGTGGAGGACACTCAGCTGAAGCAGTCATTCTATGTGTACAGTACTTATTTCTTTGCTTGTCTTCAACTTCAGAGAGGCTAGTCAGGAGACATTAATGACAACATAAGAAGGCATTGGTTATCTCAAGAAATTGGCCCTGGAAAAACGGTAGAGATCACCAGACACTGGGGATGTTGAGAATTCCATCTCATTTTCTTTCCTTGTTTTATTTGTTAGAAATGATGGGAAAATAACTTTTTATTTTTGGCTTTGTGGGTACAACCAAATCATTGAACAACATTAAAATTGGAAAAAATGGGAACAAAATTAAAAGGAAGAATTCAGAATTCTTAGAGAAAGAGAGTGAGAGAGAGCCAAGAAAGCAAAAATGATTTGAACAACTTTGAGCATGTTTTTAAAAACTGTATCATTGCAGTTCACTCCAGTTCCCAGTTTCTGTATTTAAATGTCCGATCAGTCATTCAGTTCCAGTGCAGACATGATGTTTGAAGGCCACTTTGTAATGGTTTTACCCTGGTTCAGATTATTTGCAATCCAGGGGGAAAATGTGCGTTCTGTGCTGAAGCAAATAGAAAACATATCTGAGCACAAATCAAAAGAATGATTACCACACTCTACGCTCTGTACTCATTACTGGATCCCCAAGGCTTTCGTTCTGTTTGCCTTGGCACTTTTTCTTTAGCTGCCTTTGGTTGGACTGGGTGGGAAAAACAACAACTACCACCCACAAAACCCTCAGCAGAGAATGGGGGCAGTGGAAATGGATAACCTGAAAAGATGCGACCTCCTGTGAGGGCTGGGTGCTCCAAACTTCATGGTGGGGGAAGCGGCTTGGGAAGACCTCCCAGGGCTCCCAAGGCGGTCCTTGCTGAGTGAATGTCAGGAATTGCCTGACCAGCTGCGGGAAGGGCAACCCTGCTCTCATTTCGATCTCTAGTAAGCTCCCACTCTATAGGTAATGAAAAATGGCATTTGCACAAAGTGGTGAGAGAAAAAGCATTGTTCTCTAACACATTATGCTCTGCACTGCTCAGGAGACAACATTTCATGTCCTATAAAAAGAATTATCTAGATAACTTACTGTGCATGCCAGAAAAGTTGCAATGTGTCTTTAAAAGAGCTGTCTCCACACTGCAAAACACTTTATCTCTCCTACTCCCCACTGACAGAATAGCCTGTGTTTAAAATCAAATCCACTCAGCCCCTTAATGATGACCTAGAATAAACATTTGACATACATTAGCTTTCAAGGTCTCCTATGTTTAGGCGTGAATTGTTCATTTCTACGACTTTTGTCTGAATGAAAGACAGAAGATGCAGGGAATGATTTACATTATCATGGAGGCAGAGGTTATTCCTGTGTTTATCTGATCCTCTTTTATTGTATAACAGATGGTGAGACAACCAGCCTGGCGCACGATGACCGTTAATTTTGAGCCACCCACCCACCTCATTTCCTCGGTGACTTCAATTTTAAAATATATTAAAAACACAGGCCCTTGAACTGCTAGGCTCCTTTGGTCCAGGCATGTCTGTAGGTAAAGGATGGGTTCCTCATTAGTGTCAGGCTTCTCCATCACGCTGCAAGGGTATTGCCCCTGGAACATTCCTCTCTCGTTGCACTAGGAGAATTGGTCCTCTATGAGGATGATGTGATACCCAGCTCAGGTTGACTCTCCATTCTCAGCAGAGCTCTGGAAACCTGGACCAAATCCACCTAGCAGCAGAAAAGACTGTAGGGAGTGTGCATGAGCCTGAAGAATACGAAAGCCTGCTTTTCCTTTCAGTAAGTTTATAAGAAAAATCAAGTCATCTCATGTACTATGAGTCTGGCCTGGAAGAAAACTTCTTGAGACTAACCATAGGCCTCCAGGACAACCTGTACCACATTTGAACGTGATGCCCCAAGACTGAATTCACTAAGTATCCCCTTTGGAACAAACTACTAATTCTTACATAGTAGGAATTGATCTCTGAAGGAAGAAATTCGTCTTAGTTGTCTGGGCTGTATGCAGTCCTCCATGTGCCAATCATCAAAGTTGCCTCGACCCCAGCTGCAGACGATCCCTATGGAACTCATGGAGGTGAGGTGGTGGTAAAAGCAGTGGTTGTGGAAGATAAGCTCATGGCAATGGAGCAGTGGTGGTGGTAGAAGATAAAATGGCCCAATATATCAGGTCCCAAGCCCTTTTCTGAACAGGCTCAAAGAATGTGGGGGAAAAGTTGCAGTTCTGGATCATGTAGAAGGAACATACTCCATCTGGTTGTACTGAATGACCACAACTATAAAAACAAGACAAAATGGATGAGGGCTCTGAAACCTAAAAAGAAGCAAGTAAATTAGGGATGAAGATCAGAAATTGGAGTACCACTGAACTGGTGGTGAGTTTATCATCTTTTCTTCCCTCCAATATCCCCCATCCTGAACTCAACACAGCCTGAAAACTTAGAAGTGGGCTCTAGGGAGCAGACCTGAAGAGCTCCAGGAAGCAGACTTGGAGAGTTCCAGGAGAAGCTCGTCCAAGGAGTGCGAAAAGAGACTCCTAACTCTCAGAAAGAGTGTAAACATTCATCATTTAGTTTTTCTTTTCTCTGTTCCCTTACACCCCAGTCCCCAAGCAATCCCTTAATGGCAGCAACGGGAGCAAAGAAAGCAATAAAAAGTAGAAATCAATGAAATTGAAGACAGAAAAACAATAGAGGAAATAAAAGAAGCCAAAATTTGGTTCTTTGCAAATATCATTAAAATTTACAGACTTCTAGCAAGGTGGAGAGAGAGAGAGATAAAGGGAAAGAGAGAAAGATTGGGAGGGGGGTTCAAACTACCAATACCAAGAATGTAAGAGAAGATGTTGGTATAGATCTCACAGATAATAAAAAAAAAAAAAATCAGGGAATACTACACACAACTCTATGCACATACATTCGACAACTTAGAAAAAAACTGTATCATTTTGCTTGAAAAGCCCAAGCTACCAAAACTCACCAAGGTGAAGTAGACAACCTGAATAGTTCTATAACTATTAAAGAAACTGGATTTATAGTTTAAATCTCCTGAAAAATCTCCAGGCTCTGATGATTTCACTAGTTAATTCTCTCAAACATTTAAAGAAGAAATTAGACCAATACTACACAATTTCTTCCAGAAACAGAAGGTGGAACACTTCCCAACTCGTCTTATGAACCCAGCATTAACCAGATACCAAATAGATCCTATTATTTCATTGATTTCTGCTCTCATTTTTATTACTTCCATTTTCTCTGTTGCTTTGGGTTCATTTTGGTATTGTCTCCCTAGTTTTCTAAGGTAGAAACTTAGATTATTGATTTGAATCCTCTCTTCTTTTCTAGCATTATTAAATATTTTAAGTAAGCCCTTAATGCTATAAATGTCCTTCTAAACATTGCTTTAAGGTGCACCTCACAAAGATAACACAAAAAAAGAAAGCTATAGGTCAATATCCCTCATAAACAGAGACACAAAAAACTCTTAAAGTATTGGCAAGTCAAATCCAGCAATATATAAAAAGAATATTTTACCATGATCATGTGTAATCCACCATATTAACAGTCTAAAGAAACAAAATCACATGTTCTTTGCATTTGCTGCAGAAAAAGCATGTGACAGAATTCAATGTCCATTCATGATAAAAACACTCAACAAACTAGAAATTAAAGGGGACTTCCTCAAACTAATAAGTGGCATCTATAAAAAAACTTGTAGCTAACATCATACTTAATGGTGAAAGATTATATGATTTACTCCTAAAGTTGGGAACAAGGCAATAGTGTCCACTCTCACCACTCCTATTCAATGTTATACTGGGATTTCTACCAAGTGCAGTAAGGCAAAAGAAAGAAATGAGTCATACACTTGGAAAAGAAGTAAAACTGTCCTTATTCACAGGTGACATTTTTCTATGAAGAAAATTCCAAGGAATTTACAAAAAAAAACTCCTAGAACCAATAGGTGAGTTTAACAAAGTTGCAAGATACAAGGCAAACACACAAAAATTAATTGTATTTTTATATACTAGTAATGCATAATTAGAAACCAAAAATCTAAAACAAAACCCACAATTTACAATAGCTCTGAAAAGTGAGATTTTAGCTATAAATATAATGAGACATGTACAGGATCTGTTTGCCTAAAACTACAAAATGGTGAGGAAAGAAATCAACAAAGACTTAAAGATGGAGAGGCGTCCTGTTTATAAGTTGAAAAACTCAATGTTGTAAAGAGACCAGTTAATCTTAAATAGATCAATAGATTTAACACAACTACAATCATAATTCTAGCAGGCTTTTTTCGTAGATATGGACAAGCTGATTCTAAAATATATATGGAAAGACAAAGGAATTAGAATATTTAAGACAATTTTGAAACAGAAGAATGAGGTTGGAAGAATCATACTACCCAATAATAAGACCTATAAAGCTAGAGTAATCTAGACAGTATGGTACATATTGGCAAAGGGACAGGCACATAGATCAATGAAACAGAATTGAGCCCAGAAATAGACCCCCAGAATATAGAGCCACCTGATTTTTTTTAACATCTTTATTGGAGGATAATTGCTTTACAATGGTGTGTTAGTTTCTGCTTTATAACAAAGTGAATCAGTTATACATATACATATGTTCCCATATCTCTTCCCTCTCGTGTCTCCTTCCCTCTCACCCTCCGTATCCCACCCCTCTAGGTGGTCACAAACCACCGAACTGATCTCCCTGTGCTATGCGGCTGCTTCTCACTAGCTATCTATTTATGTTTGGTAGTGTATATGGGCCAACTGATTTTTGGCAAAGGTGCGAAAACAGTTCAATGGAGAAGGGATACTTTTCAACAGATGGTATTAAAACAATTGAAAATCCATACGCAAAAAAAAAAATCCTGACCTAAACCTCATACCTCATACAAAACTTAACTCAAAATGGATCATAGATTTAAATGTAATATCTAAGATTATAAAACTTTTAGAAAGTAAATTGGAGAAAATCTGCATGATCTGTTGCTATACAGAGTTTTTTTTTTAACACCTTTATTAGGGTATAATTGCTTTACGATGGTGTGTTAGCTTCTGCTTTATAACAAAGTGAATCAGCTGTACGTATACCTGTATCCCCATATCTCCTCCCTCTTGCGTCTCCCTCCCACCCTCCCTATCCCACCCCTCTAGGTGGTCACAGAGCACCGAGCTGATATCCCTGTGCTATGCAGCTGCTTCCCACTAACTATTTTACATTTGGCAGTGTATATATGTCCATGCCACTCTCTCACTTTGTCCCAGCTTACCCTTCCCCCTCTCCGTGTCCTCAAGTCCATTCTCTATGTCTGTGTCTTTATTCCTGTCCTGCCCCTAGGTTCTTCAGAACCTTTTTTTTAGATTCCATGTATATACATTAGCATACGGTATTTGTTTTTCTCTTTCTGACTTATTTCACTCTGTATGACAGACTCTAGGTCCATCCACCTCACTACAAATAACTCAATTTTGTTTCTGTTTATGGCTGAGTAATATTCCATTGTATATATGTGCCACATCTTCTTTATCCATTCATCTGTCGATGGACATTTAGGTTGCTTCCATGTCTTGGCTATTGTAAATAGAGCTGTAATTAACATTGTGGTACATGACTCTTTTTGAATTATGGTTTTCTCAGGGTATATGCCCAGTAGTGGGACTGCTTGGTCGTATGGTAATTCTATTTTTAGTTTTTTAAGGAACCTCCATACTGTTCTCCATAGTGGCTGTATCAATTTACATTCCCACCAACAGTGCAAGAGGGTTCCCTTTTCTCCACACCCTCTCCAGCATTTACTGTTTGTAGACTTTTTGTTTGATGATGGCCATTCTGACTGTAGTTTTGACTTGCGTTTCTGTAATGATTAGTGATGTTAATTATCCTTTCATGTGTTTGTTGGCAATCTGTATATCTTCTTTGGAGAAATGTCTGTTTAGGTCTTCTGCCTATTTTTGGATTGGGTTGTTTGTTTTTTTGATATTGAGCTGCATGAGCTGCTTGTAAATTTTAGAGACTAATCCTCTGTCAGTTGCTTAATTTGCAAATATTTTCTCCCATTCTGAGGGTTGTCTTTTCGTCTCGCTTATGTTTCCCTTTGCTGTGCAAAAGCTTTGAAGTTTCATTAGGTCTCATTTGTTTATTTTTGTTTTTATTTCCATTTCTCTAGGAGGTGGGTCAAAAAGGATCTTGCTGTGATTTATGTCATATAGAATGTTCTGCCTATGTTTTTCTCTAAGAGTTTTATAGTGTCCGGTCTTACATTTAGGTCTTTAATCCATTTTGAGTTTATTTTTGTGTATGGTGTTAGGGAGTGTTCTGATTTCATTGTTTTACAGGTAGCTGTCCAGTTTTCCGAGCACCACTTATTGAAGAGGCTGTCTTTTCTCCATTGTATATTCTTGCCTCCTTTATCAAAGGTAAGGTGACCATATGTGTGTGGGTTTATCTCTGGGCTTTCTATCGTGTTCCATTGATCTATATTTCTGTTTTTGTGCCAGTGCCATACTGTCTTGATTACTGTAGCTTTGTAGTATTGTCTGGAGTCAGGGAGCCTGATTTCTCCAGCTCTGTTTTTCTTTCTCAAGATTACTTTGGCTATACGGGGTCTTTTGTGTTTCCATACAAATTGTGAATTTTTTTGTTCTGTGAAAAGTGCCATTGGTAGTTTGATAGAGATTGCATTGAATCTAGATTGCTTTGGGTAGTATAGTCATTTTCACAATGTTGATTCTTCCAATCCAAGAACATGGTATATCTCTCCATCTGTTTGTATCATCTTTAATTTTTTTCATCAGTGTCTTATAGTTTTCTGCATACAGGTCTTTCGTTTCCTTAGGCAGGTTTATTCCTAGGTATTTTATTCTTTTTGTTGCAGTGGTAAATAGGAGTGTTTCCTTAATTTCTCTTTCAGACTTTTCATCATTAGTGTATAGGAATGCAAGAGATTTCTGTGCATTAATTTTGTATCCTGCTACTTTACCAAATTCATTAATTAGCTCTAGTAGTTTTCTGGTAGCATCTTTAGGATTCTCTATGTATAGTATCATGTCATCTGCAAATAGTGACAGCTTTACTTCTGATTTGGATTCCTTTTATTTCTTTTTCTTCTCTGACTGCTGTGGCTAAAACTTCCAAAACTGTGTTGAATAATAGTGATGAGAGTGGACATCCTTGTCTTGTTCCTGATCTTAGAGGAAATGGTTTCAGTTTTTCACCACTGAGGACGATGTTGGCTGTGGGTTTGTCATATATGGCCTTTATTATGTTGAGGTAAGTTCCCTCTATGCCTACTTTCTGCAGGGTTTTTGTCATAAATGGGTGTTGAATTTTGTCAAAAGCTTTCTCTGCATCGATTGAGATGATCATATGGTTTTTCTCCTTCAATTTGTTAATATGGTGTATCACATTGATTGATTTGCATATTTTGAAGAATCCTTGTATTCCTGGGATAAACCCCACTTGATCATGGTGTATGATCCTTTTAATGTGCTGTTGGATTTTGTTTGCTAGTATTTTGTTGAGGATTTTTGCATCTATGTTCATCAATGATTGGTCTGTAGTTTTCTTTCTTTGTGACATCTGTATAAAGAGATTTTAAACACGACTGAAAGTAAGATTTACAAAAGAAAAAAAATGATAGATGGACTTTACCAAAATTAAAAACTTTTGCTCTGTGAAAGACACTATCAGGGAAGAAGACGACACTATTGGGAGAAGAAAAACCAATACACGCATTAGGAAAATGTGTTTACAAATTACATGTCTGTACAAGGACTTGTATCCAGAGTATATGAAGATCTTTCCAAAGTCAATAGGAAGAAAACAAGCAACCCATTAGAAAGTGGGCAAAAGAATACTTCACCAAAGAGGACATACGGTTGGCAGATAAGCACATAAATAGATGCTCAGCATCGTTAGTCACTACGGAAATGCAAAGTAAAACCACAATCGTATACCACTAAAAATCTATTAGAATGGGTGAAATAAAAGAAAAATGTTCACAACACAAAGTGCTGGCAAAGAGCCAGAGTAAATGAAAAACTCTAATACATTGCAGGTAGGAATGCAGAATGGAACAACCACTCTGGAGGACAGTTTGGTAGCTTCTTATAAAGTTAAATACACCCTTACTGTACAACCCAGCAGTCCCACACCTGGGTATTTACCCTAGAGAAATGAAAACTTACGTTCTCACAAAAACCTATACAGGAATGTCTGGAACAGCTCTTTTTATAATTGTCCATATCTGGGAATAATCCAAATGCCCTTCAATAGGTATAAACAAACTGTGATGCGTCCATACAATGGCATACTTATTCAGCAATAAAAAGCAACAATTTTAATGAATCTCAGAGGCATCTGAAAGGCATGCTGAGTGGAAGAATCAAGCCTCAAAAGGTTATATACTATATGATTTAGTTTATGTAACAGTTTCAAAAGAGCAAAGCTATAGTAATGGAGAACCGAGCTAAGGGATATCACCAGGGAGTTTTCTGGGCAATGGAATTGTTCTGTATCCGGATTGTGGTAGTGGTTATGTGTAGATATACAAGTTCTGAAATTCATAGACCTGCACATATCCACCCGCCCCATCTCCCCTACCTGAATTTTACTCTATAATGATTAAAAAACAATGTAGGAACAAAACTAAAGTCTTCCCCCACAGGTTCTCTCCACAGCCACTCTCCTAGGGGGGGCCAGGCCTCCCCTTTCTCTCCTTGCTGCCCTGGCCCCAGTCTCATGGCATTATTCTCTTCCCTCCAAGTCTCCCCCATGGCCGGGCTGTAGCTTTTCGCCAGGCCTGTCCCTGCCTGAGGCTGTGGCTTTGCACCGCACTCTTCTTGGTCAAGAGCAACCATGAAAATCCCCTGGGTTTTGATCGGATTCCCTCAACAACCAACAAACAACAAAAGCAAAATCCATCCTTGATTTCCACTTTTTTTCCACCTCTGTATCCAGTTCACCTGCGAGGACTGCCATTTCTTTCATCATAGATCTGGAACCTAATCACTGCTGCCATTGCAGTGCAGACCATCACCATCCTAGGCAGCTGCCTCCTGTCCCGTCTCCCTGCTTCCACTTCCTCCCTGCTATTGTCTATTCTCATTACAGCAATCAGTAATCCTACTAAAACAAATATGTCATTTCTCTACTTAAAAGCCTCCAAAGTCTTTCCAGTGATTTAGAATAAAAGGACTACTCTGGCCTCCAAGGGCCTTTTGAACTGGCTTTTGCCTGCTTCGCCGGCCTAGTCTCCTCCCATTCTTCCTCCCATAATGTAGACCAGCCATTCTGACCTCTTTGCTCTTTCTAGAATATGTCAAGCTTATTCCCACTTCAGTGTTGTTTTCTCTGCCTGGAACTAGCTTCTCCCAGGTATCTGCATGATTGCTGCTTCAGATAGTTTAAGATTCAGCCCTAAAGTCACTTCCTCAGAGAGAACTTCTCTGACCGCTTGTTTTAAACAGTCTCCCTGGTCTTCCTGTCTCTCTCTATCCCCTTAACCTGATTTATTTTCTCTCAACATGTAGCCACCTTGTAAAAAAAAAAAAAAAAAAAAGTCAGCATATTGCACGTGCTGACTTCCCACTGCAACACAGAATCCAAACTGCTGACTGTGACCCGCAAGATGCTGTGTGGTCTGGCTCCTGCCTCTGTCTCTGATATCACAATCCTCTGCTCCCCAGGAACAGTCTCGTCGTGCTGCCCCATGTCTGCTCACCCCTCTGCAGCTACCCTCACCTCCCTATGTTTCTGGAACACGCAAAACATGCTTCTACCTCAGGGTCTTTGCACGTGTTTTACCATCTCTGTGGAATGCTATTCCTCTAAGTAGCTTCCCAGCATGCTCCCTGCACAAAGGTCACGTAATCAGAATCAGAAACCTTCTTTGACTCTTGAATCTAAAATAGCAAGCCCTTCATCATTTGGTAGCCCCCTTACCTGATTTATTTTTCATAGCATTTGCAAGTGCCTGGGTTTTGTATATACATATTTACTTGTTATATGTTACCTGCCTCTTGTCACTAGGCTGGCAGCCTGGTAAGAGTAGGAACTTTGTTTTGTTCGCTGTTATCTCACTTGGCTCACGCCAGTGCCAGTTTGAGGACGACTGGGGACAGAGAAGCACTGGGAGGCTCAGGAGTGACGGGGGGACCCAGGCAACTCATCTGTTGTTCGTGATCTGTCTCCCATAGGTGTAAGCTCTATATGGGCAGCTGCCCGGCACATAGGGGGTGCCTGGGAGTAGTTGTAGAATGAATCAATGATAGAGGCCTTTGGATATTTTAAAAGGGTTTTACAGTTTCAAAGAGGAGTTTTCCAGGTTTTAAAACCCAAGTACAAAGTAATGGTATGAATTAGGGGTACGAGGGTACCAAATTTGGAGGCTTTTTCTGACATCTTTACATTTACCCTGGACGGGTAAACACATTTTGATGGCCTTCTGTTTTTCTTAGGTTAATGATAACACATTTTCATATGGCCTCCCCCTCCCCCTCCCCCTCCCCACCTCCCCTCCCCCCTCCCCCTCCCCCCTCCCCCTTGTTCTGGGCCTCAGTCACACACAGCTCTTCTCTCAATTCCTCCTATGCGTGTTCCCTCCCGAACTCCTTTGCCTGGACCATTCTCCCAGCTCCCTAGCCTTCCCCAGTTAACTCTTCCTCACTCTCCCATCTTAGCTCAAGCCTCCCTTCCCCAACCTTCACACCAGGTGTGGCCCCAGGAGGATCACAGTTGTGATTTGACATGTGTTTATATGATTACTTAGGGAAGGCTCCCATGAAGGGGGAACAGTGGCTGCCTTTGTCCCACCATTCTCCTGGAACCCAGCACTGCCTGGCATGGAATAGACTTAATAAAGATCTGTTGAATGAAAACATTAATTAATGAAACAAAAGCTGCTAACTTTTCAGTACAGCCCCAATTTCAGGATAAGGCAGTGAAGGCAATTGTTAAAACAAAAGGCAAAGTAACACATTAAGCTTGTAACCCCTTGGTACTGTTAGAATATGAAAGATGCCATGGTGTACAGGGCATGGGACGTGGGACAGGTGGATTTCTAGGAGCCAAGAAAGGACAGATGAGCTTCAGAACCGCTGAGACCCGCCACTCTGACCTGAGCAGGCTTCTTCATTGAAAGTCTAACAGGACCAATCCTATAAATACAGCTGGTGCTCAGCCTTTTTTTTTTTTTTTTTTTTTTAACATTGTGTGGAATTTTCTTTGTGCCTTCTACTAAGAATAGAAGAGATCATTGAAATCAGCTCGACATAAGGTGAACTTCGAGCAGCCAGCTGTGTCCCATTCTGAGTGGCCTGGCCTCATGTGTGTTTGGCAGGGAGAAGTGGTCCAGAGGCCCAGGCACATTCCTTGTCCGGGTGGTGTGGAGGTGAGTCGACCCTCAGGTAGGGGACGAGGGACACTGGTCTGGTCACATTTAATGGGCCACTCCACCTGGAAACTCCCAGAGCTTATGCTCACGCTTTCTGTTAGTCCAAGCTTCAATCTTCTCCCTTACCTAACCTTTGCTGGAAAGTCTAAAGCAGTGTTTGCCATTCCTGTTGCTCGTTGGAATCATATGGAGAGATTTAAAAATTCTGAAGCCTAAGCCCTGCCTGTGACTCATTGACTTCCACTATCTGGAGGTAGGACCAGGGATCAGTATTTTTAAGAAGCTCCCCGGATAATTCCGGAGTGCAGCTGGAGTTGACAGCCACAGTAGGACATCAACCCGATAGGCTGATTTCCTTTTCCTCCTTTCCTGTGGCTCATTCTGGTTCTCAGGTGGGCTAAATGGTAATGGTGTGTGTGGTAGGCGGACTTCTGCAATGGCTGCCGGTGGTCCTGCCTCATGCCCCTCCTGCCCCTGTGTAACTCCTGCCCTTTGAGGGTGGGCTGGACTTGAACTCAGATCAGCCTAACCATCCAGAAGGAAATGGCCAGCACAGGGTAGGGGAGGTGAAATGAAAAGCCCTGCATAATCCAGAAACTTAGGGTCACTTTGTCTGGGTCACTCTGTGGTTATCAGCGACCTTCACCACCTCAGGCCTCCCTCCTCACCCTCCCCACCAACTCTAACCCCAACGCAGTGAGGATGGTTTAGGGGTGATCAGCCCCTTGGTGCTCTAAGCATCCTTGATAGAACCTTTCTTCAAGACTTCTGGTTCTGCCCTCCTCCTCTTCATCTTCTCCTTACCATGGCCACCTGGCCTGAACTGGAAGTTGGCATCATGGCCTCTTTCTCTTTCAGCTGGAGGAAATTCTCCTCTCAGCGTAGAGACAGCCTAGACCATGTTGTGCGTAGTACAGCCATAGAAGCTGCTTATCTAGATCATTGTTGCATTCGTTACTATGGTGTGAACCCAAGCACCAGGGCCAAGGTCCGGTTGGATGCCCTGGCTCTGGCAGTGAGTTGCCCTGGCAGAGCCAGTGTGTGGTCTTCGAGAGCGGAGATCAAACCGAGGCTTCCTGACCATTGAGACTCCTGGCATTTCTTCAGGGAGATGTGGACTGCCAGGCCAATCGGTTCCTCTCCCTTAAATTTTCCCCAAGCATCAGAAGAGTTGCTCTGGGGATTCTAGCCATGTCCCCAGCTCCCCCCACCCCCAGAGGTGCCAGCAATTTTGTTGCTTTGGTTCTCCACTTAGATCATTGAAGCGATTGCAGATCCAACTGGGCAACGCTCAGCATTTCATTTATGTCTTGGCAAGGTTACCATGTTATTACTTAACTGTGCTGCTACTACCCAATAAGTGGGAACTGATTGAAATAACCACAGGAGTTGCTGGATTCCCCTAATTTTAGCACAGAGTTAAAGCTCACTCCCACAGTTGGAAGTTAAAATAGGCTGCCAGCCCACAGAAATGCCCACCCACCATGCCTAATTGTCACACCACTGATGCTTGTCATGGAAGGAGATGTGGAAGGCCGCAGAACATTCTTAGAAGCAAGGTTCTTCTCCTTGGCAGATGCCTGAGGTCATTTTGGCCGGGCTCAGTTTCCTTCAGACACTGTGCCTGTGGAACTTTGCATGGCTGCTTTAGATACTCCTGTTTTCCTCCCTGATTTGTTTAACAGGCGGTCCAAGTACAGAATACACATTAGCGCAACGGAAGAGAACAGAAACTTCTGTATCGGGATGCCTCTTTAAATGACTCATTCCTGGAGTCCAGATGTGTGAAGGGCAATGACCATGAGCAATTGAGGTAATTTGGAAAGCGGAAAAATTATATTTAATCCAGGCTAAGTTGCTTTCTCTTAGTGTCATAGGAGTCAGCCACAACCCAAATGCCACAACTTGAAGAAAAATTTGGAGTAAATGGCTTCTTGTGTAACTCCCCCAAACCCTATCCAATTCTTTTGGTTTTTTACTATTGAAAACTATATTTTACCAGAATGTTGAAGGAATTTTATGAGAAGTTATTTCTTATAGTGTGCTCGCTGCTTAATATTTCTTGTCGCTGGTCAATTGTGTGTTCTCTTGCTCCTATTTTAAGTCATCGTCTGCCTCTGACATCTTAGCACAGCATCATTGATCCGACTGTCAAGGGAAAAATAAAGGAATAGAATAGGGAGATTTTTACAGAAAGAGAAAAAAAAACTTTATCCATGAGGTATTTCCTGAGAGGATGCTGGGCAGCTCCCAGAGTTCTGTCAAGTCTTCTTTGCCAGTGTTGGTCATTCATTTCTACCCTCTCCACTGCCAAGGCCACCATCTTCTCCTATCTTGTGGCCTCACAGCTGGACTGCACAGGAGTCTCCTGACATTCATTTTGGTTATCAGTGCCACATTAATCGTCTTTAAAGGTATTTTCCCCTGCCACTCTTCTGCCTAAAAATGTTCAGTGACTTCCTGTTGCCTGTAGGATCAAGTCCAAATCTCGAAGGCTTCCAGTGAACTAACTGGTTCCTAATGACATGCCACCCCCAGGTGCCATTACCTCTTCATGAAAGCTCTTTCTAGTCAGACTCACCATTTCCTTAACACACCCGTTCAAACTTACCTTCTCACCTCTGTCAACCTGTACGCCACAGATGCCACATCTTTCCTCTTCCTGCCTATCTCGCTCAGTCCCATCCAATCATCCTGCATATCCAAAGCTCAGCTCAGCTCTGCTCCTGCATGGGGTCTCTCCCAGTTGTTCCCAGCATACAGTGATCTCCCCACTTTTAGATTTCCACAAGTACTTTTGGTACAATTATCATGCTGATGCTTTTTTTTTTTTTAATTAGACTCCTGAGTGTTCTAACCCTTTGGTATTTGCTAATTGATTATTTTTTTCAGAGTCAGTATTTTGAGCACCCAAAATGGGTAGGAGTCTATGGATCCAGCAAAAGACAAGGGAGATACAAACAAAGGAATGGCCAGTGTTGTCTACAACGTGATGCTTTCAGTGTTAGCTGGCTGCTCTCTAAAATCTATAGGAATTCCCACTTTGGGATTGCTCTGTGACCAAGGTCTGCCACTGTGGCATTGGGACCACTTGCACATGGAATCACAGTTCTTGCCTTTCAGGAGACTATTCTGGTAAGAAAGAGACTTGGGCTAGTTCATTTCTTCTAAAGCTGCGAGGAAATCAAGTCCATGACCATACTTATTCACACATTTACTGAATCAGACCAAGCTCAGAGCTAAAGAATGAAAATGAAAATCAGGGACGCCCATGGATCTCACATATGGCAGTTTTTTTTTTCTTTTTTTAAAGTGAGGGAAGGGGGTGGGGGATGGACCCAGTGTTTCCTTTTCTTTTCTTTTTTATAAATTTATTTATTTGTTTTTATTTTTGGCTGTGCTGTGTCTTCATTGCAGTGCACAGGCTTCTCATTGCCTTGGCTTCTCTTGTTGCAGAGCATGGACTCTAGGTGCGTGGGCTTCCGTAGTTGTGGCTCATGGGCTCAGTAGTTGTGGCTTGCAGGCTCCAGAGCACAGGCTCAGTAGTTGGTGCACATGGGCCCAGCTGCTCTGCGGCATGTGGGAGCCTCCTGGACCAGGGCTCGAACCCGTGTCCCCTGCACTGGCAGGCGGATTCCCAACCACTGCGCCACCAGGGAAGCCCCATGTGGCAGTTTTGAATCATTTTTTTTTCACTATCATAATTGTTTTTCTTATTCATTTTCTTTGGTTGAATACACAAGTATAAAAAAAATGGGGTCAGTAGTAGTGATGGAAATGAATAAACCCATGGAAACAGTGGAATATCTACAGAGATAAAATTAGGCAGGAAGGAAACAAAAGCAATTTCAGTATCTCTGTGCGAGGCATGCAGACCTTTCCTTGCCAAGACCCCTGGATCAGGTTGTCTGACTAGGTGGCAGGTGCTTCCTCAACTCACACAGAAAACAAGCTGTGGGCCTCTCATACTGTTGAGGCTAGTCACATCTGGCACTTAAACACTGTTCCCTGCACCTCCTTTCTGTCCCTCTCGGAAGAGATAAAAATGACCAAGTAGTTGAGAAAAGAGTGAGAGAGAAGGCTTTGTGCATTTTTTTAATTCATGAGGATTTAAGACAAAACCCCTTTTGACATTATAAGGTAGGGTTATGTCCCCTTTATTGAATTTTTGTTGAAAAAAATCAAACCACAGTAGAAAACAAGCAATCATGTCGAATAACATGCCCTAGAACATCAGTCACCTTGGTAGAACATAACCACTTTAATGTATAGAAACCTTTTCTTTTCACGCTGGTTAACAAATAACATTAAGCATGACTCAAGTCAGACTTTAAAAACTTGTTCGACACCTTTCATTAAGAATGAAAAACTATGTAAGACTCTTGCTCCAGGAAACTGTGTTTGACATTTTAATAGTAATTGCCGTAGCAAGAGCAGAGAACATGCAGAAGGTAAGTCAAGAATGTGTCCAAAACGGAGTGCCTTCTTCTGAGCATTGGGGTGGTCTTCGTGTGAGATGTCAGTGTAGTTTCTGTATTTGACATAAACATTCCCATAGAAACTAAACTATTGCTCAGTTTTAAAAATCAAGCAGAGTTATCCAAAGTGCTTTTTAGAAGAGACTATTAGGGAAAGACCAGAAAGTAGTCATTATGACTAATCAGCTGTAGGAGTTGGACTTACCAGTATCGGCAGTGAGGGGCTTCAGGGCCCTGGGGACCTTTCAGACGACTCAGATTCCTTCAATTGTTGGAAATGGTGCTCTGGAAGGGATACAGTGAGTTAATGTGCTGATGGAATATACTGCCAGCTGGTAGTTTACTCTAGTACAGGAAGGCTGCTTTCCTTACACACAATGCTTTGTTGTGTTGTGCTAAAGAGAAATAAACACATAAAAGCCTAAAAGAAAGCCTTCGGTTCTTTATGTCTGCCAAACTTGTCAGTACCGTGTACCTTGAGGGTACATCCGCCATGCTTCCCTTGCAGGGTTGTTGTGAAAGAAGAAGATTGTACCATTACAACCACTCCATACACTTTACAGTTTATAAGGAACTTGCATATACATTTTCTCAGTTGAACCTCACAACGTCAGTGGGAGGCACGGAGGGCAGATATTATTGTCTCTTGAGAGGGAGTGGCCGTGCTGCTGCAGCATAGGGGCAGCTTTGCCTTTAGGAAGGCTGAGTTTATTGTGTTGTATTTTCAAGTGATATTTTGTATTGTACAAAGATGTTTATTGCAGCAGTGTTTATAACAAGGAAAATTGGAACCGACCTGAATGTTTGTTAGTACAGGACTGATTAAACTATGGAAATGGCATAGGTGGAATACTATGCAGCCATTAGGAATTTTGACTTAGAGGTATTAGAAGCAATTCATTAGTGTTGAAGTATACTTACTGAGGAAGAAAATTATTCAGAATATATTTAAGCCAATAAACAATGCAAGATGATCCCTTTGTGATAAGAACAATTGTTTGTGGTAAAATAGTGCTTATCTTTGGTGCTGAGAATATGGGTAATACTTGTTTTCTTTCTCATGCTCATCTGTCACTTCCAATTTTAATGTTAATCAACATTAACAAGGTACTAATCAGCATTTACAACCAGATTAACTTCTATCATAATAATTAATGGAATAGGTACAGCTCAACCTCTGGGCTTCATGGGTAAAATGGTCCCCATGCACATAGGTATATCAGCCAAGGTCCTGGCAGGGACCTGGGTTCAACCAGTTGGTGGAAGTGCAGAGCGTGAATTAAGCCACAGTGGTGTGACATGGGTAAGGGAAGCAAGTAAGGGTGACAAGGCATCCAGACACTAGGAACAGTGGGAAGCCATGAGCACCCTTAGGGTAAAGGGACAAGAGGAGAAAATAGTTACCAGAGCCCAGGGTGGGGACTGTGGAGGAGGGGACCCTTGATGGAAGCTGTAGCAGTGAAGGTCATAGCCCTTGTCAGACACTGGTGAAGCAGGGAAGATCTATTCTGATCCCTTTCTCCTTCCTTTTTCTTTTCCACTGGTGCCTCTCATTGACCAAGCCCAAACGGAAGCCCGCTGGCAAGGGAGTCTGGCTAAACAGTCCATAGAGGTTAGCCTCCTGGGGCACAGGAGAGGGCAGAGAGGGCAGGAAATGGGTCTGACGATGTGGGATGTGCAGCAAACGCAGAGAGCAGGGCCCCAGGCGTCAGACCCCTGGAGAAAAGGGGTGTCTCTTAGGAAACTGAAACAGAAAGGAAGTGCCTGTTGAAGCAATGTGAGGTGAGTGATTTGATTTTTCTGCCTGTGCTCAGAGCCTCAAAAGCATGGAGACAGGATCACAGATCACCTGGCCCATGTGAGCACAGAAATTCTTTGTGGCATGTTGTACAGAGATAAAATTGTGCATTCTTGGATCCCAGTAGTATCATCCCTGCTGCCTGGGGGAAAGGGGGACTTCCAGGGAAAGGAAGACCCAAGTCATCCCAACCTTGCTGTTTCCTGCTGGCCCATCTCTGCTCCCATGCCCTCTTCCACTTCAGTGTCCTCTTCACCAACCCCCGATGAGAGCAGAACAAGAGTAACAGTGACAGCTCACATCTCCTGAGCACTCAGCAGGTGGCTGGCACTGCATGCTCTAAGCACTTCACATGACTAACTCGTTAAGTGTCTCAACAACCCTGTGAAGGAGGTAACACTGTTTACCACTCTGCTGAGTGGCTAAGAGCATGGATATAATGGGGCCAGTCCACTGGGGTTTGAATGCTGCCTCTCCCACTTCCCAGCTGTGTGACTCGGTTTTCCCACCTGTAAAATTGGGACAATAACAGTGTCTACCTGATGGGGTCATTATGAGGAGTAAGTGAATAAATATGAGTAAAGCATTCTGAACTGGGTTTGGTGCTTAGTAAGCAGCCAATAACTGTTAGTGGTTGTTCTCCCCAATTCCCACATAAGGAAACTGAGGCACAGAGATGTTAAGGTAGCTGCCTCATGTCACAGAGCTGATAAGCAACAGAGTTGGGACTCTAACCAGGAAGTAGGGTTCAGTATTATGCAAAAGGGCCCAATCTTTCCCTCCTACTTTGAACAAAAGGAGGTGAGATCACCTTCTCGGATTTGCAGTTGATCCACTGTCTTCTTGACTAAGATGCAAAACAAGTCCCTCACATTATGGAAGATTCTCCTCATTGTGCAGGTGAGGATCTGCAGAAATCCTGTCCATCCTTCAAATCTCACTTCCTCCAGGGTCACTTCCTCCAAGTGTGTAACCCCACAGCAGTAGGCAGCTGGCAGATCGGGGCAGGTGAATAGCTGCTTCTCGGTCTCATATTTCTTGAGACCACACAGAATAGAGAGCAGAATTGTGGGAATTTGGGGGCTCAGGTCAGCCAGGTGAGTCCTCAGTTTCCAATACCTGCAACGTGGAGAGCCGTGGCAAATGTGTGCTCCAGCTCAGCTGCCTGCTCTGGGCCAAAGGAGAACATGGAGGATGTCAGGCACATTGCCATCATTAGTTTATCTATTAACCTGAGACAGGTCAGGGGCAGTCACCTGGCCGAGGTAATGAGGAAAAGCCAGCACAAAATGTTGAGGTAACTGACAGAGCTCACACTGGAATTCATGAATTCTTTAAGTCTGGGCCACAGCACAATCTCTCCTGCTCTCTATTTCATGTCTTGGAAACTAGCTTACCTGCATCCCTCTCTTAGCTTCCTCTTAGTGGCTTTATAACCACAATTCTTTTGTCAGTCTTATCTTCCATTTTACAGTGAAGTATGATCAATTACAACCTACAACAGAACATGCTCAAAGCTGTGTCACCAGTGAGTTAAAAGGCCCCAGTGTAATGTCCATGGCTTGTTAAAAACACAACAATCAAATGGCCATTCAGCAAATCTCTTTTTCTTCTCTTCTTCTTTTTGTAGCCTGTTGTTCAAGGTACATTGAAATAATATGAATACAATAACATGTCCTCAATTTTACAGATGCCTAGAGCCAAAGTCAAAGGAGATTACCTAGTATTCATAAAAAACAGCAATTCCTCCAAAAAACATCATGCACAAGAGAAAAGTGTATATTTAAGTTTGCACAGTGTTGATTGGTGCTTCATTTTCTCACTTACCTTCATAACATTGCTTTCAGGAAAGGGGTTACTTAGTCAATGACAGCAGTTCTTTACTTGAGACTGAGCTAGGTCACTGATGCTGCCTGGCAGCGCCCTGGCTGGAGCCTGGCATCCAGCCTGGTGAGAGAAGGAGGCGATGTAGAAGTAGTTCTGGACTCAGTTTCCTCGTCTGTGAAATGGACGGGTTGGCCTAGCCTTAGATGATTTCTAAATTTCATTCCAACTACAAAAATATTTTTTCTCAGGAGTTCTGGACCTGAGAACTTTAAACTATGTGCTGAACTGTGTTCTGAGTTTTTTAATGAATTAAGAAAATGTGCTTAGCTCTGAGCCAGATGTGGGGACATCAAGGGCTGAGTAGCAGAAGTGGGAGTAGGGTGGACGCTGCTTTTTGCTGGTCCATAGGATGATTTTCTGGTGATTAGAAAATGTGCCCTCCTTGTGTGGAAGGACTTCTCAGACATGGCTTAGTGAGTTGACAGACCCCTTTTGGAATTAGGAACAGGCACCCTTTCCTCTTAGCAGATGCAACTTGTGCCAGGACTCTGCTTTTGTGAATGAAGCCCCACCCACTCCTCAGCCCGCCCCTGTGCAGGGCACCACCTGCACAGCCTACCTGAAGACCAGTGTGATGGGCATCACATTCGTGAACAGAATCTACAGTAGCTAAGCAGGAACCTGATTTTTTTGTGTGTGTTCTCCAAACTTCTTTTTTTTTAACCTAAAAATAAGCAAGTAAGCTAACAAACCAAAAAACACCCTGGTGCTCACGTGAGTAGAGACTGCTTGAATTACAATACATAGACCTCTCACTGCACAGAAAAAGCATGTTTTGTGAATAGGTCTCAGAGACCGTCTTAGCCTGGATTCTCTTAGAAAGCAGAACTTGAGGAAGGAGGGTGAGGAATGTGTTTTATGTGGGAAACACAGGCACCAGGAACAGGAGATTAAGAGATCTCAAACAAGATGGAAGGAAAGCCAGTATAAGGTGCTTTATCAAGCTGTTCCTAGGTGTGGGCAGATGGGGCTCCATCCTGCTTGGACCTTTGAGGACCATCCTCTCAAGGAATGAAAGAGAAAAATCATTTCCTGGCCCCCAGCATCAGTCAGTCAAGGATTGTCCCTGGGGTGTTAACTCCTCAGACATCCAGGTGTGCACATATGTAGGGATGGTTAAGTCCATGGTGGTACTGGCAGAGGCACTGCGTCAAGGAAGGCAAACCCATATCTCTTTCTGTTACTGAGTCACTGTTTAGAGGATTTAGAAGGATGTCTGGTGGAAAGAAACCTGCCAGCAAGTGACTGGCTGGTCTCCTTCAGGGATGCCTGTGCAGATAGAGGTTCCCATGTCAGTCTCTCTGTGACGGGAAGACATTCAATACAGCAGTTGCTAGACTGGTCTTGGCGAGATGGCACTCATGCTGTTGGGGCATGCTGACCCTCTGTCCCTGCCCCATGTCTCCTCTGTCATGCAAGTCCTGGAGTAGCTAGGGAGAGAGGCTGGATGGCATCCTCAGGATGTCCTGTCCACCCAGTGGTTTAGTGCTGCCCTTGCAGGGGAGGTGCTCTGATGCGCCTGTGTGTGACACAGAGATCTGGGTGTTATGTGCCCAGTACAGTTGGTCTCTCTACATGGCTTTCTCCGCACTTTCTTATCTCCTTGACTTCTGAGGCTGAGTCATAACAGGCCATGTAACTTCTCCCTTGTATTGAGACACTTACTCTTAATTACTCTGAAGCTGCCACATTATGAAGAAGTCCAAGCTAAATAATGAGGCCATCTGTTGGTGTTCCAGTTGGCAGTCCTCAATGAGCCTAGCCTTCAAGTCACCCAGCCCATGCACCAGAAATAGGTGAAGGTGACTCTATAAGATTCCAGTCCAGTTTGAGTCACTTCCTGCCATTTGAGTTTCCCTACCTAAGGCTTCAGCCTGCTCTTCCAGCTGAGTTTCCTCATCTGAGCCACAGAAGAGAGAAAATGGTTTGAGTGACTGTTTTCTCAGTTCTCCCAAGTGTGGCACCATTCTAGATACAAAGGAGAGAAATTAGTTCATTACATACAAATGGATGCCTTTGGGCATTGGGGCTTAATTCTATCATGGAGCCCCAATTTAGAAAAGCTGGCAGAAATCAAGAAGTAGAGACGAGAATTTCTTGGTGTGTCCTGCTCAAATTCCTGACCCACAGAATCTGTGAGCACAATAACGTGGTGGTTTTATATCTCTGAGTTTTGGGGTGGTTTTTTATGTAGCAGTAGAAAACTGGAAGAAGATACAAGATCTAACATCTTGTGCTTTACCTCAAAGAGCATCCCCAGACCGTTGGGACTCCTAAAAATATCACTGATGGGGCAGGTTGTGGAATCTTCATGGGGTTTCATTTCTGACACACAACTTGCTGTTTCTGTTTACCAGGTTAAATTTGCATAATGTCATCAATACAGCGTTCTAGCATGCCTATGGAATAGCAAAGGCAATTAAGATCCCTGCAGTCTATTTTGTGACATTGCACAAGAGACTTCATATAGCCTTAAGCAAGACTGTGAATGTGTACTGATGTCCTTCCCACTTAAATGATACCTGCTTTTGATCCTGTTTATTGACAAGGGGTTGAAAAGTACATACTCACCAGATCAATAGCAACATATGGAGTGCCAGAGGCTGTGTTGATTTGTTTTAGTAGAGATATCATATCTAACTCAGCAACTGAGATGATTGGGGTTACCACTCTGTTAGTTTTGTGGTAGTCCACTGTCATCCACCATGATCTGTCAGTTAACTTTTTCAAGGGCCATATAGATGAATTATACAGGGATATGATAAAGAGCATCATCCCCGTATTCTTTGTCTTTGATGGTGACACCAATTCTCTTTAGGATGCAGTGTTGACCTGGGTTTACTCCCTTGACTGGTGGAGCTGGGGCTGGATAGTTTTCAGATAGATGGATAGTGCCCACTTGTCCCTTCCTACCCTAATGGCTCTTACTGCATAGGTCAGGGACCAAGGTGAGGATTCTGCCGGCTACTTTGAATATCAATCCAAATTATGCACTTGGGGAATGGGGAGGTAACTACAAGATGGGTCTATGAACCTATTTGATCTACTTTGAGGTGTGTTTGTGCTAACTCTCAATTTTTCAAATCCACTTGTACAGGTTAAACACCACTCTAGTTGGCTGTTCATTTGTCTCATCACTGGGAACACTCTGGCCTTTTAGCCACTGCCATAAATGCCTGCGGGCCAAAGCATCTTCCAGTCTTGTTGCCCATGCGGTAATCACAGATCCTTCTACTTTTACTTAAGAATTGCCACCTGGCCTCTGACACTCCAGAAACCTATCATCCTGATCCATGCTGAGGAGCCTAGACCCATGGCAGCATCTCCTCCTATCAACCCCAGTTTATAGGAAACAGTTAGCATTGGAGTTTCTCAAAAGATGCCAGTGTTTTCTTCATCAGTGTGTTTCTTATTGCCTTAGTCAATGGAATGTCTTCTAGGACCTCCTGGGGAATATAGACAAGTGGAGAATTCTCTGATCTCGCTAATAAATCCATTTTAACATTTCTATCCCCCCTTGACCCTTCCTGGATAGTCTACCAAGGTCATTCTAACAACTATACCTTATTTACTGTGATCTGTTACTGGATCAATTGTATCCAAGCTTCAAAGAGTCAGGCCAGCAATGTGTTATGACTAGATCCTGGTGTTTTTGCCAGGATGTTAAATCCTAAGTCAAGGAAGAATGCTCCCATATCAATAAATTCTTCCCATCCATCTTTATATGCAGGTCTCCCTTGTCCAACCCTCTCAAGATGCACTTCCACGTGTGTTTTGCTGGTTTCTGCAAGTACCTATTTGCCATCTTGCAAGTCTTTTGGTATACAAGGAGCAGGCATTGTACTTCCTGAATCAGGCTGTGCTGAGACCTGACTCCAGTTATTGATAATGACAGGAGGGCAAGGTCAGATCCTGAGGAGGACAAACATCTCGTGAAGTACCTGCCTCGGATGAGGCCTTGGCAGCATTTCCACGTAAGGGGAGGCTGTTTACTTTGGAAAGGGCAATGTAGTTCTTTCTTTGTGTCCAGAGTGGATGATAAAATCTGTTTTTTTCCCATCAGTTACTTGTTCCCTATTTCCTCTATTTTTGCCTTCTTTTAGGCTGAATTTTTTTTTAATTAATTAATTTATTTATTTTTGGCCGCATTGGGTTTCCGTTGTCGCGCATGGGCTTCTCATTGCAGTGGCTTCTCTTGTTGTGGAGCACAGGCTCTAGGCGCACGGGCTTTAGTAGTTGTGGCATGCAGGCTCAGTAGTTGCAGCACGTGGGCCCTAGAGCTCATGGGCTTCGGTAGTTGTGGCACGTGGGCTCAGTAGCTGTGGCTCATGGGCTCCAGAGCACAGGCTCAGTACTTGTGGCGCATGGGCTTAGTTGCTCTGCAGCATGAGGGATCTACCCAGACCAGGGATTGAACCCATGTCCCCTTCATTGGCAGGCGGATTCTTAACCACTGCACCACCAGGGAAGTCCCTAGGCTGAGTACTTTTTATGATTCCCTTTGACCTCTTTTATTGTCTTCTTCGCTAAAACCCCCTGTTCTGTTACACCGTACTTCACACAGAGCTTAGGAACCTAATAATGAAACACATCCGTTTCTCCCCTCAAGGCTTGGTGCTATTTTTGTCATACATTTCCTTTATATATATTATAACCTTACTTTATTTTTGTTGTTTAAATTGTCAATTATCTTTTAGAGAGATTTAACCAAGTTTTCAAAATCTTATATACTTACCTATGTTAGAACCATTTCCAGCGTTCTTCATTCCTTTGTGGCGATCTAGATTTCCATCTGGTATCATTTTTCCTTCTGCCTGAAGAACTTCCTTTAGCATTTATGGTAACATGAATCTGCCAGTGACAAATTCTTTCCCTTTTGTATGTCTAAAAAGTCTTTATTTTGTTTTCATTTCTGAAAGGTATTTTCACTAGGTATAGAATTCTAGGTTGACAGGTTTTCATCTTTAAAGATATTGCTCACTCTCATCTCAGTTGCATTGTTTTTGATGAGAAACTGCTGTCATCCTTTTTTTGTTGGCCTTCCTCTGTACACAATGTGTCTTTTTCCTCTGACTGCTTTTTAGCTTTTCTCTTTATCATTAGTTTGAACAATTTGTTTACGATGTTCCTTATTTTAGTTTTCTTTATGTTTCCCATACTTGGGCTTCAGTTTTTTGTTTTTTTGGTTTTTTTATTATCCTATTTACTTTCTTTGTAGACCTCAATTACATGAATATTGGACTGCTTTAAGTTCTTCCAAAGATCATTGAGTCTCCAATTTTTAAATTTTTTTTCCTCTGTATGTTTAACTGGCCATAGTGTCTACTTCTGTTTCTTGAAATTCCCTAAAGGTTTTTTTCTCTGCAGTATCTAATTTGGGGTTAAATCCATTCAGTGTAATTTTTATCTCAGAAATTGTAGTTTCCATCACTAGAGTTCAATTTGGGTCTTTTAAATATCTTCCATGTTCGTACTTCACTAGTTGAGCCCTTGTAATACAGTTTTAATACTTGTTTGAATGTCCTGGTCTGTTAATTCTAACATCTGTGTCAGTTCTGGACTGGTTTTGACTGGTTGTTATTTCTCCTCATCATTGGTCATATTTTCCTGCCTCCTCGTATAACTGGTCATTTTTTACTGGCTGCCATACATTGTGAATTTTCCTTTGTTAGGTACTGGCTACCTTTGTATTCCTATAAATATTCTTGAGCTTTGTTCTGGGATGCAGTTAAATTACTTGTAAACAGTTTGCTCCTTTTGGGTCTTGTTTTTAAGATTTGTTAGGTGGAACCAGAACTGTGTTTAGTCTAGAGTGAATTATTTTTCATTACTGAGAAAAGAGCCTTCTGTGTATTCTACCCAGTGCCCCCATGAATTATAAGGCTTTTCAGTCTGGCTGGTGGAAACAGGCACTATTTGTGGTCCTGTTCCCTTTAATTTTGGGGGGATGGTATCTTCCTCAGTGGGCAGCTTCCTCACATGCATTCCTTGCTCAGTACCCTGTGGAATATTCAAGGAGGATGCTCTGTGGATGTCTCGTGTTCTTACTCTGTGCACCTCTCTCCTCTTGAATAGTCTGTCTTGCAAACTCTGGTTGTCTTGGTCTCCAGCAAGTCTACTTCTCTCAGGGAGTCCACTGGACTCCTATGCCTGGATTCCCTTTCCCTGCACGGGGGCCTGAAAACTCTCTCCAGGCAGTAAGCTTTTGTAGAGCTTATTTTATAGGGATAATTGTTTCCCATCTCTTGGGAATCACTTTCTTTTGTTGCCTGATATCCAGTGTCTTAAAAGTTGTTGTTGCACGGATTTTGTTCGTTATTTTGGTTATTCCAAGCAGGAGGGTAAGTCTGGTCTCTATAACTCCATCTTAGCCAGTAGCAGAGTATCTCTGTCTTTAAAATATCCAACACTGCATTTGACCCTTCATTTGTAGAGCATTTGCAAAGATCTTGAGTGTAGTAACCAAGCTGAATTTATCTCTGTAATCCTAGATGATTGACACAGGATTTTGCATATAGTAGGTGCTTGGTAAATGGTTGGTATATTAAATTGCAGAAGGACAGGCAGGTGAAAATTTGTCAGTGGGTTATTTTTTTAAAATTTTCTATTGGAGTATAGTTGATTTACAATGTTGTGTTAGTTTCTGCTGTACAGCAAAGTGAATCAGTTATACATATACATATATCCACTCTCTTTTTAGATTCTGTTCCCATATAGGTCATTACAGAGTATTGAGTAGAGTTCCCTGTATTATACAGTAGGTCCTTATTAGTTATCTATTTTATAGATAGTATTGTGCATATATCAGTCTCAATCTCCTAATTTATCCCTTCCCCTCCCTTTCCCCCCTGGTAACCATAAGATTGTTTTCTACATCTGTGACTCTATTTCTGTTTTGTAAATATGTTCATTTGTATCATTTTTTTTAGATTCCACATATAAGTGTTATCATATGATATTTGCCTTTCTCTGTCTGTCTGTCTTCACTCAGTATACAAGCTCTGGGTCCATCCATGTTGCTGCAAATGGCATTATTTTGTTCTTTTTTATGGCTGAGTAATATTCCCCAATGGGATATTTTTTGCCTTATTCAAGAGAGAAATATCTAACTAAATGTTCAATAATGAAAACTTCTAAAAGAAGTAGTGATATTTCTTTCTATCATGGGAAGTGTTCCCGGACAGTGAGGGTGCTCATTTTATGGGAATCAGCATTTCTGTATTGTCCACAGAAAACCTCAGTCCGATGTTTTCTTAATCTTTGCCAAATGTGAGCTCTTACAAAAATAATTATTAAGGACTCTCTCTCTAGATTAATTATTAATTAATTCTGAATAACTCTCTCTCTAGATTAATTATAAAAAAGATATTCCCCCTCTAAATTTCTCCACAGCTATACTCTCTATTATCTACAGAACATCAGATAACAAGGAAGCCTGGACACCATTATCCCCAATAGACTGATTGAGAAATGAAAATATGTGAGGCCTTTGGGGGTTTGTTTTAAGTTACACAGTCAACTATAGAACCAAGCCAAGAAACAGGTCCCTAAACGCAAGGCAGCATCATTTCCCTTGGGCAGTGTTGCTTCAGAGTACCAAAGGAGCTTAAAAAGTCCACTTCTTTGATTTTTTTAACGTGGGTTTTTAAAAGTAGGCAGGAATAAAGATAGTGGGAAAACTGTAGGATTCACATAACATGGCATGTGTTTCCACCATAGAAAGTAAGACAAATTGGAGTTCTGCCGCAGAAGTTAAACAATAAGAAAATGGAGTAGGGATCCCCAAGGCCCTGATGATCTGAAGAATCTAGGCAAGCGTTGAATTAAATTGGGCAAGCAGGGGTTCAGGTGAGCTAGACAGTTTTCAAAGTAAATAAAACATACCCAGTAACACAACCTCACTTCAGATAACAGAGTTTCTGGATAAAGGAATTTTAGATAATCAGGGCTTTGCAGCATAAACAAACACAAGGGACATGGACCGGGAGGAACTAATTGAGAAGATTCAGGTAACAAGGAAGCTGGTATCCAAAGCCACATTCTGTTTGGCTTTGGATGATTAAATTTCCAGAATTCACCAACGTAGCATGGTGAACAGGATAAAAATGTTGGGCAGTTAAATAACCTCTCTAGGCTACGTATTGAATGCCAAAATAGTACTGCAGTTTATGAATGCCTTAGGAAGGCAGGACAGAGTAAAGGCTATCAAGGGCAAGACTGGAACACCCTGCTTGTTATGGAGGAGCAGGGAGACAGGAAGGAGGGTGAAGGGAGGAAGGGACAAAGGGCTTTGTCAGGGCATCAGGATTAACATTTAGGCTTAGCTGCATTCCCACCGCACAGTGCAAACTAGGAAGAGCTAAAGGACTAAACAAGCCTGGATAATTGAGCAGGAATAGCAGACCTGGTTAAGAACAGTGGGCTTTACCCATCACCACCACTGCTGTCAGCTCTCCTCCTGGATCTCTGAGATTCAAAGCCTCCCCTCACCATCCAACAGGGAACACTAGGACTCGAGAACCAGTAATGTAGAGGCAGGGCCTGGAATCAGGGAGCAACGGGGATAAAAGGATCAATAAACCATGGAGAAGAAGGAGACGTGGAGATGGTTCATCCAAGAGGAAAATGGGGTGGCTCCTTGGTCAGACTGGAGAGGCGAGGACAGTGGATGGGGCGGAGCCTCCATTTCTGACTTCCTTCACAACCTCTGTAATGTTGTATTTCTCCCATGGGTTGAAGGCAGCAGGAACACGAGATAATTTTTGTGAGAAAGTTATTTCTTTTTTTTTTTAACTGCCTTTCCATATTCTGAATAAGTCTAGAGAAAGCCACAGTTTGGAGTCAGTTTTCCTTTAACACCTCTCTAACACTACCTAATTCATGCCCCCCCCCCCCCGCCCCAGTTCCTGCTTCCTTTCCCCTCCCCAGTTCCTGCTTCCTTTCCGTAACAGAGAGCAAATAGGCCTCAGTTTCAGAGCCCTGGTAGGCAACCATAGTGAGCTGGAATTCCATCACAGTGCTTGGTGTTTATAATATTTCTGTTGGTGGCAAGTGATCTGGTTTTAAATTTATAGTAGCTTAAGTTTTCTTTACAGTGAAATTTGGGGAAAAAATTATTGTACTGAAATTCAAGCTGTGTGATTTGAAGCTGTTTATCACAAGATGTGTTTATTTGAAACAAGATTTGTCATTGACCTAAATGTCAAGAAAATGACGGGATGGTATGATGGAACTAAACCCTGGTCTGGAAATCAGAACTCTGCCATGGACTCTGAGTGTGATTTGGTGTCACAGTGATTTTATTTGCATTTTTACCGATTAAAGACATAGCTGCTACCCAGAACCTAGCAGGAGATGTCCAAAGTTTTAACACATTTAGTTATTAAAGTTCTAGTCAAAGGCAAAGAAATAAGATGTTTTAGTGAATCTGTACCACCTTAACACACATGTAAGGTTAGAAATAATGATCGGTCATGTGAAGACCCCCATCCTTAAAGGGGTTTGGGGATGCCAGCCACTGGCGTAGATAATTTCTAAGGGATCTCCTTCTAGAATGCTGTGCCAAGCATTCAAGCTGAGGGTCGGCAAAGGCAGTGAGCTGATCAGGAAGAAGAGTGAAAAATTATCACATTAAAAGCACATGTTCTTTTTCTCTACCCCGCCTGTCAAGTAGGTAGCCTGGAATGAATCCACTTCAAACAGAGGTCAGGTCAGGTACCCAGCATAACCCTTTCCCTCGTTACCTACATTGTCAAAAGTTTTGCATTTTTTTGAAGGTCAGAGGAATTGGGGACTTAACTAGATGGGCAAGGGGAATAAGCTGGTTGGCTTTTGTTGGCCTACTTTTGGCCCTGAAGGGAGAAACTGCACCTCCCACTTCTGTTAAGCTTCTACCAGTTGGCTTGCCCATAGAACGTTCTATCTGTAGAATCCCCCTGAGAGAATCACTTCTCTGAATCCCAGGGAAAACAGCAGGGGTTAGGATAGGTGCTTTAGAGACTGCTAGTCTGGGTTCAAGCTCAGCTCCCCTAGGGAGCCTCCGTTTTATTTAAATTTCTCCATTTATCTAGCATAATAACTCAGTGAGGTAGGTTCAATTTCAGGGCAGTTGCTGTTACTACAAAACTTCTGAGTGGATTAGAAAAGCACATATCCCTTTCCCTAAACCAAGCCCCCCACCTCCCTGCGCGCGTGCGCGCGCGCGCACACACACACACACACACACACACACACTCACTCACTCACTCACTCACTCACTCACTCACTCACTCACTTACTCACTCCAGGCCCATGAGTCACAAAAAAGCATCCTGTCCTCAGGGCCAGTGCAGTCTCGCAGTCTAGCAGTCTTGGCAAGCAGAGCAGGGAGGAGATTTAGCACTTATCTGCCCCTCCACTGGGTGCCTTTATGAAGGGCTCAACCTTACAAAACCTCACACAGTGCCTGCTAGTTATCCCTATTTTCAAGGAAGGTTAAATATTTGTGTTTTAAAAAGATCACCCTGGCTATTTTGTAGAAAAGGGATGGGAGGAGGATGAGGTTGGACATGGGAGTTGTTAGAAGCCTGTCACAGCTGTCCAGGTGAGATGGTTATTCAGGAGTGGAGGTGGGACGGTGAGAAGGGAACAGATTCCCTAGATGTTTAGGAGACAGAGTCGACTGGTCTGGAGGCTGCTCTGGGGCTTCAAGTGATGATAAAGATGATGGTGTTAACTGAGTAATGCTATTTACTGAGAGCTTATTTGTACCAGGCAGTAAGTTATTTATAACAGTTCTTTAAACCAGGAAAACTGACTACATTTCATTTCTACATGGTTGCCTGAAGAATCAAAGATAACATAAAGTGCCCGGTCCAAAGTAAGTCTTTCTTAAGTGGTGAATACTAGTCTATTGTTTTTGAACAGTTAGTATTTGAAACTCCTATGTTAAGAAGCCCTAGTTTGTGGGCATGGGCAGTGGTAGGTGGGCTAGGCAGGGGAGCATAATTAAGACATGATTTCATCACTTACTGAGTATCAGATTAGATACTTCCTGTAACTTTTAAAGGCAACAGATGTTCAACCTCACTTCCACCCCATTCCGTTGACTTGGAGTAGGGGTCTTGGTATCAGTGTTTTAGAAGCTCCCCAAAGAGCCAGGGTTGAGAACCACTGAATTAAAGGAAACGTTTTTGGAATCAGACAAATCAAGGTGAAATCCTGGCTCTCTTCTTCCCAGTGTGGTTTCCTCATCTAAGTCTCAGGTTTCCTATTTGTATAAGGAGGATTGTCACATTGTCCGTTCCAGATTATGTGAGGATTAAATGAGGTTTTATACAAACTCCGTGGTACCTCCAGGGACATCTCTGTTCATGCCTAGTTTGGCATGGTGCCTGGCCCCTAATGTGGGTTCAATAGATGTCATGGTAATGACAATGGGGTCACGAAGCAAAGGGACCTAATGGGGACGTGAGCCAGCCCTGGGGCTCAGTGCTCTACATCCATCACTGTGTAATCCTGGCCCAAAGTGTGGCCATCTCTCATGGATGCAGAAACCCAGGCCTAGGGAGTAAATCACCTTCCTAAGGGCACCAAGAGGGAGAGCTGGGACTGGAGTTCTGTTCTGTGTCTTTCTGCTATACACCCTGAGTCAAATTCATTGCTTATCATTGTGGAGAAATACATGTCGCAGAAGCAATGGTACCAGGGAAAAGAGCCCTTGTTTGTCCTGCTTTGGACTGCTGGCCTGAGCTACACAGTGAAGAGCTGACAGCCAGCCAGGGCAGCTCAGAGCCTCTCAGAGAACCTGGTGGTGGGCAGTGGGCAAGGAGAGAAGTGCAGGGAAAGGAGATGGGCAAGAGACCGGGAATAAAGGGGGAAAGGGAGCAGAGTGCTGCTGATTTCAGGGTGAGCAGAGGATCACCTATCTAGTGGATGGCCAGGAAAGTGAGATGGCATATGCCAGCCAGTGCAGCAGCTGCTAGATTGTATTGATAAGTGTTCAGTAAATGTTATTTTATCTTTTTCCTTTTTCAGAGCTGCCTCCTGCCCCTGAGATCAGGGCGCGGGTCTGTCTTCTTTGATGGGACACATCTCTTGGCTTGTCTGTCTCTCCTTCCTCTTTCTGGGCATTGCTCCCCCCCCACCAATCACATGTTTATGAGGATAGCCATTTCCTACAATGTCCCCATGGGTCTTGGGGGGATTCAGAAAGGGTATCTATTGGAGAAAAACAGCTACTCTGGCCTGGGAGATTTTTTTTTTTCTTTTTTTTTTAGCCTGGGAGATTTTTGACTTTGTTTTTCATGTGTGTTTGTTTTTATCAAAGCAGCTAATCTGCTACTGACCAGATACAACTGCATTTGGATACTGCACTGGGGCCCAAGGACGTCCCAGACCACTGCCTGGGCATGCCAATTTCTCATAACAAATTAGAAATCAATGATAGCAGCTTCCCTGCTAAGTAAAAAACAATTACATAATTCCTTCTGCACCACTGCATTAGGCAGATTTTTTTTTTCTCTTTTCCTGAACATACAGTAAGTCCCAAGTGGTTTAAGCCTCCATGGTGCCTCTTCTTTAAACAAATATGAAATCACTACCAAATTTAAATAAAAAATAAATTCCGTGTTGTGCTAGGAGATTCTCCTGCCAAAAACTCTCACACAATTAACACACTAGCAGAATGTGTTGCTAATTTCATGCCACTGAAGTCTTTTCTCCTTCAGAATATAGAAACAAAATCGGGTCAGAGCTCCAATAATAACAGGATTTTGCTAAAATATACAGCCCTGTGTTGCAGCTATGTTGTAGACATGGGCGAAAAGTAGAATCACAGTGGTGCATGAAATAGCTTCCTCCTGCAAATAGAACTGGAGGAATTTGTATCCAGCTTCTCTGCACCAGGAGAGAGAAACAGAGTTCAGAGTTGTCCGGTTCTGTGGGAAAAAGCCTCATTATCAATGTTTGTCCAGCCACATACTTATACAAGGGAGGCACACTCCAGGCACAGAACTCAAGGATGCAAAGCCAGTAAATCCTAGAGTTCTAATGCCCCCCTTTTTTCTCTCAGACTCCCTTTCTCCAGCCTGGGCTTCCACCTCTTAGCATCCTTATGCAGGGCCTGGTCTTTTCCATAACAAAAACAGCGATAATGAAAATATTTTGGCAGCATTCAGGGCTTTTCACGTGGTGACCCTGACCTCCAAATCAATTTTCTTTATTCTTAACCTGACCTTGGCATCCATTCTCCCTGGCGTTCAATCTTAGTTACAAAATCCTGAACTTCAGGAGACCTTCCCTCCTCCCCCAGATAACCAAGGCAGGCCACACTGGTGAAGCTCCAGAGAGGAGAGAGAGAGGAGGCTTCTCGACAAAGAAAAGTGAAAAAGAGACCCAGAAGCCCATGTGGTCTATAGGATTCTCATTTGCCCCAAATGCCATTAGCCCTGTTATTTACTCAGACAACAGAGGAGGCAGCCGTGTTGCCCGGCTTGCATGGGGGGCGTTGGATGACACCATGCGTCACCAGCCGGCACAGCCACTTAAACAGTGATACGTAAGGTAGAGCCTGTTACATTAAATCTGTCACCCACGGGTTCGCCAAGTGCAGGGACTGGAAAAATTGGGCACGTCTCTCCATTGCTGCCTGCATTGAGACTAAGAAGGGAATGAACTGAAAACAGAAAGTGCCAATTTCAGCACACACGTTAAAAAGAGAAGCAAAGAATAAAAGGAAAAGAAAGCATTTCTCGGACTGGGTGGGGGAGGGGTGGCGGCAAGGGGGAGGGTTTTTTTTTTTTAACATCTTTATTGGAGTGTAATTGCTTTAGTTCCTGCTGTATAACAAAGTGAATCAGCTATACATATACATATATCCCCGTATCAAGGGGGAGATTTTTAAAGACTGCTTTTCAGTACTCTTGTGCATTTACTATGAGAGTAAGTACCCACAGAAACAAGAGTTCGGGGTCATCATACATTTAGGAGGAGAAGTTAGCTGGCAGGGGCTATTTTTCTGCAAATTAGTTTTCTCTCAAGGGTAGGAGCAGAGGAAAATGAATTGGAGATTTTCAATAACCGCGTATCGTTTGGCTGGTTGTGGGAGCTCTGAACTGATGCTCCAGGAAGTCTTTCCAGGCCTTCCTTTTAAATGGGCCAGGATGGGAAGCCTCCCACAGCTGTTGATGAGTGTCCTGTAGGGACAGCCATGGGGACAGCAGTGTGGCCCCATAAAACGATGGTCCACAGAACGTCGGCTCCACTTGGCAAGAAAGGCATGGACTGCTGGTCATTACCACTGAGAACAGGGCTGGACAGGTGGCCAGGCAGGACAGTGAGACGAGGCAGGGTCCAAAGTCCGTGCTGGTCACAAAGAACTGAGGCAAGGGCAAGGATGAAAAACACAACAATGTGGCAGGAAAGGATAGACCAGCTTTCCTTGGGCGGGCCCGGGGGGTGGGGAGTTGTTTATAAAGTGAAAATGAATGAGTTCATTGAAAAGCGTGTGTGTTTCATTGTTTTCAGGTCCAGAGCCTGACTGGAAAGCTCAGCATCATGCTCATCCTTCAGACGTTTTCCTGTTTTCACTCTGGCATTTACAAATGCTGTATCACCTAAACCAGGGTTCCTCGGTTTCCCCTGGAATCCCCTAATGGCAGAAAGGCCAAGTTCAGAGACTCTGGAGGTAGAGCCTGAAACTCCTCCACAAAGGAGAGACTTCTTTGAAGTCTTGTATTTGTTTATTCCTTTTAAAAGTAGCTTAAATCGATATATTGTGCAGTAGTAGAAATATTTAAAGTTAAAAATAACATTTTAAATTCCTCTGTTTCCTCAGTTCTAAGAGGTAGCTCAGTCTATCTCAGAAAAAAAGGACACCCACCCGTCTAATGCATCCTTTGAGTGTGAGAGGCATCCATGCGTATTTCCAACGCTTAAAGCATGAATTAGAAAAATCTGTGTCATAAAATCAAGAAAAATGGAAACGTTAGGAAGTAACAACAAGTCTGATCTGTGGTTCCAGACACACTGGGGCAGACTCCAGTTTGCAAAGCATTATGGAGGAGAAAGTTATTATAAAGTGATGAAAAACAGACTTCCCTGGTTGTAACCACCTCGTAATAAAAGTGAGTGTCTCATTCACACTGGTGCTGTCAGAGTGCAGTGCAGACCCAGGCACACAGCAGGTGCTCAATAAATATTTAGTGAATTGAAAGTTGTTGATAGCACTCCAAATTCATTCTCCCCTTTGGGTAGCCTGTGACAGGGTGTTGAGTGTGGGAGGGGACATTTACTCAGGCAGTGTGACAGGCTGCCCTTCCTGGGAGGGCAAAGCAGTTTACAGTAGCACGTGGTAAGGGCAAGGTGGGAAAGAGAAGTCAGTTCTTCTCCTGTCTCTGCTGTGCCTTCCCTGTTGGAAGGGCGGAGAAGGCCCAGTGGGGTCCTTGCCTAAGGGGCTGCTCACTTTGGTGCCTTTGGCCTTGTTGTAGAAAGAAAAACCTTAGAACCGAAGACATACTCCAAAGTGCGATGATGAAAAACACGGCTATTACCTTATCGTGAATTCATTGTATATTAAGTAATTCACAAAGCAGGTCACTGTAATTCACAGTTTACTTCCCCTCTTCCTCCCCTATCCCACCACCTGCAGTGGCCACTTTCTAGTGCGTAGCTCACTTAGCACAGGTAATCAAACTTGGGTCAAAGTGAGCAGAATCATCTTAAGTCAGTGTTATGTGATATTGGCTCAACTTTTTGTTAAAACTGATTATTTGTAAAAATGACTCCGATTTTAGGGTCAAACCAGAAGGAGCAGAAAATGAAAAGAAGTAAATGATGATTTCAAGTTTAAAACATAAGGCAGAAATGCACACATTTATTTTGTTCAGTAAAAAGCAAAGCTAGTGATTGTTAAAATGAAAATGCAGTGTTTTTCACTTGAAGAAATCCCAAACTTGTAAAAATAGTTAAATTAGAGAGTAATGTTTTTAATCATAAAAGGATTTTGCTCTCTACAGTAATTCATCCTATGGTTCCAACTTCCTAGAACAATTTAAAGTGCTATTTAATCTCTCTTCCCCCACAAAAATTTATATGCCACTTTTAAAAACCAAATGTATGACATTTGAATATATTTCAATATAAATAAAACACAGAACACCTATATTCTTGATTTAAGATTGCTTTCCTGAAGTATAGAAGCTTTGAAATTCTATCGTATTTACTCACTCAGATTTTCATTCAAAAAAATATTCATCAAGTCCTAATATATGGCAGGCATAGCACTAGTTCTGGGGATATATCCTGATCTTCTGACACTTTTCTCCATGGCTTCCATCCACTCTGTCCCCCAGGTGCTAGGTGAAATCGTGGATCTGATCCACTGGAGAAGGGGGTAATTATATTAGGATGACAAATGCCCTTCAAGAATAACACTGAAATTGAAGCTATGGTAAACAGTCAAAATAAACTTTAAGTCAGAGGCTGAGGAACTTTTGTTCATGGAAATTGGCCTAAAGCAGTGGCTCCTGGACCCGCAGCATAGGCATCACCTGTGAGCATGTTAGAGCTGTAAAGTCCTGGACACTGGCCCTAATCTACTGAGTCAGAGTCTCTGGGGATGGCGTTTAAGAAATTGTGTTTTGGGCTTCCCTGGTGGCGCAGTGGTTGGGAGTCCGCCTGCCGATGCAGGGGACACGGGTTCGTGCCCCGGTCCGGGAACATCCCACGTGCCGCGGAGCGGCTGGGCCCCATGAGCCATGGTCGCTGAGCCTGCGCGTCTGGAGCCTGTGCTCCGCAACGGGAGAGGCCACAATAGTGAGAGGCCCGCTTACCGCAAAAAAAACCAAAAAAAAACCCACAAAAAAGAACAAAGAAATTGTGTTTTAACAATACTCCCGCTGCTTTTATGCATGTTAAAGTATGAGAATCACTGCCCTGAAGTTAATCAGGCTTCACCCAGGCAAAGCTCCTTAAGAGGCTTCGTTCACATCCTAATAGTATTGCCAATTGAATTCTATCACTTGCCTGCAATATCTCTAGTTCAATCTTCAAAATCACACAAGCATCTCCCAACCAAGTCATTTATGCAGAGCTCCAACTCCGGGAGAAAAGTAGCAAATTCTCAGTGATGATCAAAGGGGAAAATACTCGGACAGGTAATTTTAGGCAACAGCTATGGATCACTGTGTACAATAACGAAGTTGAGCAGTTGGGTTTGGAAAGCCACAGCGCAGATAATAATTAACCCACAAAGTAATCATCTTGTAAGTCCCAAAGCTAATGATTAAAATAAACCTGAAACAAATGATTGTTTAACTTTTAAGCTGTGCTTGTTTTAGCCACAGTGTACTTCAGGTGTGAGCTTCTGGGAATTCCTCCTGTCTTCTGAGATTGGTTTTAGGACAAGGGCATGTGTCCATTTTTCTGCCTCTCCTACCCCTGGGAAGGTTGCTTGAGTATCACAAAATACCACTCCAGCATGGGTTGAGGAAGTTGGCTGGGTTGCTCTTCGTGCTCAGCACTGGGGTGCTTCAAGCCCCAGAATTTAGTCTGCAGCTGTGGTGGGCTTCAGCCATATTGAATCCTATATAACCTTGGAGGCTGAGATGCATGCTTCGTTTTCATGCAGCTTGCTTTGCACTTTCATTGGCGG